>NC_090399.1:62118861-62485244 GCF_036365525.1 Heterodontus francisci
GGTTTACCTTAGCGATGGGCAGGGACAGGTATATACCGCAGGGCAAGAATTATAGCTGGGGGAAAGGAAATTATGATGCGATTAGGCAAGATTTAGGATGCGTCGGATGGGGAAGGAAACTGCAGGGCATGGGCACAATCGAAATGTTAAAGATAATAAACTTTCATCTTTCTTGTTTAAACTCAAGAAAACCTGTCTGATTGGTTCTTTGTTAATTCTATTAGAGGAACAGAAGCAAGTGCTCACTGAGGTGGTAAGTTCAATCATTGTGTTAAAAAAGGATAAACCCTGTTGTAGTCAAACCAAAGAAGGGGCGAAAGGGGTGCCTGAGACAGGTTCAGACAGCAGAGAAGGTGAGCAGGCAATGTTTCAAAGGTGATGGACAGCAGGCTGGGAATCGATTGGGTGTGGGTGGAGGAAACTGAACTAAGGGTCAAACAGGACACCAGAGTTCTCACCTCTGGGTGTAGCCTGAGGCGACAGTGGAGAGACTGATAAATCCAAAACCGGGACTGTGATGGTGAATCTCGGAGTGAAAGAGGACAGTGTCAGTTTGGCGACAGTTAACCAGAAAGCGACTTAGCACTGAGTGCGACTTGAACATTGTGCTGGGAGTTTGGTGAATTGAGGGAGTTGGGGAAGGAGGTGCTCCTTTGCTTTTTTCTAACTTTTTCACCCTGTAGCATTTCATTCTTACTCGACCAGAGGGGAAGAACTAGCTATTTGACGAGTATCTGGAAACAGTTAAAGTCAAGTCTATTCCTAAGATTTAAAATAGTACAGGAACTGGTGGTAAGGTTAATAAAATATATAAAAAGGAAAATAAATAATTGAATAAAATAATTAAGTTAATTAAAACACATTAAGGATGGCATTTTGCATTTGCATCAGTATTCACCAAAGAGAACGACTTGGTGGATGATGAGTCTAGGGAAGGGTGTGTAGATAGTCTGGGTCATGTCGTTATCAAAAAGGAGGAGGTGTTGGGCGTTTTGCAAAGCATTAAGGTAGATAAGTCCCCCGGGCCTGATGGGATCTACCCCAGAATACTGAGGGAGGCAAGGGAAGAAATTCCTGTGGCCTTGACAGAAATCTTTGCATCCTCATTGGCTACAGGTGAGGTCCCAGAGGAATGGAGAATAGTCAATGTTGTTCCTTTGTTTAAGAAGGGTAGCAAGGATAATCCAGGAAACTATAGGCCGGTGAGCCTTACGTCAGTGGTAGGGAAATTATTAGAGAGGATTCTTCGGGACAGGATTTACTCCCATTTGGAAACAAATGATCTTATTAGTGAGAGGCAGCATGGTTTTGTGAAGGGGAGGTCATGTCTCACTAACTTGATTGAGTTTTTTGAGGAAGTGACGAAGATGATTGATGAAGGAAGGGCAGTGGATGTTGTCTATATGGATTTCAGTAAAGCCTTTAACAAGGTCCCTCATGGCAGACTGGCAAAAAAGGTGAAGTCACACGGGATCAGAGATGAGCTGGCAAGATGGATACAGAACTGGCTCGGTCACAGAAGACATAGGGTGGGTAGCAGTGGAAGGGTGCTTTTCTGAATGGACAGCTGTGACCAGTGGTGTTCCGCAGGGATCAGCGCTGGGACCTTTGCTGTTTGTAGTATATATAAATGATTTGGAGGAAAATGTAGCTGGTATGATCAGTAAGTTTGCGCACGACACAAAGATTGGTGCAGTTGCGGTAGTGATGAGGATTGTCAGAGGATACAACAGGATATAGATCGGTTGGAGACTTGGGCGGAGAAATGGCAGGTGAAGTTTAATCCGGACAAATGTGAGGTAATGCATTTTGGAAGATCTAATACATGTGGGAAGTATACAGTAAATGGCAGAACCCTGAGGAGTATTGACAGGCAGAGAGAGTTGGGCGTACAGGTCCACAGGTCACTGAAAGTGGCAATGCAGGTGGATAATGTAGTCAAGAAGGCATACGGCATGCTTGTCTTCATCAGTCAGGGCACAGAGTATAAAAATTGGCAAGTCACGCTGCAGCTGTACAGAACTTTAGTTAGGCCACACTTAGAATATTGCATGCAATTCTGGTCGCCACACTACCAGAAGGACGTGGAGGCTTTGGAGAGGGTAGAGAAGAGGTTTACCAGGATGTTGCCTGGTCGGGAGGGTATTAGCTATGAAGAGAGGTTGGATAAACTGGGATTGTTTTCACTGGAACGACGGAGGTGGAGGGGCGACATGATGGAGGTTTACAAAGTTATGAGTGGCATGGACAGAGTGGATAAGTCAGAAGCTTTTTCCCAGGGTGAACGAGTCAGTTACTCGGGGACATAGGTTTAAGGTGCGAGGGGCAAAGTTTAGAGGGGATGTATGAGGCAAGTTCTTTACACAGAGGGTGGTGAGTGCTTGGAACTTGCTGCCAGGGGAGGTGGTGGAAGCAGGTACGATAGCGATGTTTAAGAGGCATCTTGACAAATACATGAATAGGATGGGAATAGAGGGATACGGTCCCCGAAAGTGCAGAAGGTTTTAGTTTAGACAGACATCAAGATCGGCGCAGGCTTGGAGGGCCGAATGGCCTGTTCCGTGCTGTCCTGTTCTTTGTTCGTTGATGGCAGGATGTGTCAGGGCTGCAGCATGTGGGAGCTCCTGGATGTCAGTGAGATCCAGGGCAAACACATCTGCAGTAAGTGTTTGCTGCTCGAAGAGCTTCGGCTCAGAGTCATTGAGCTGGAGGCCGAGCTGCAGACACTGTGACACATCTGGGAAGGGGAAAGTTACCCGGACACTCTGTACCAGAAGGCGGTCAAACCCCTTAGGATCGTATCTTCTGATTTGGTCAGCGGTCAAGGCCAGGAGAGTGTGGCTGCAGCTGAGGCAGGGAAGGGGACCCAGAGGGCAGGAGTGCAGGAACCTCAACATTTGTGACTGCCCAACAGGTTTGAGGTTCTTTCAGCTTGTTTGGATGAGAGTGGGGCTGCAGGGTGGATGAGCAGACTGACCATGGCACTGTGGTACAGGAAGCCATTCAAGTGGGGGGAGAAAAAAGGAATGTAATGATAGGAGGGGACAGTACAGTGAGGGGGATTGACACTGTTCTCTGCAACAAAGAGCGAGAGTCCAGAAGGCTGTGTTGCCTGCCCAATGACAGGGTTCGGGACATCTGCTCAGGGCTGGAGAGGAATTTACAGTGGAAGAGGTAGGATCCAGTCATCGTGATCCATGTAGGTACCAACGACATAGACAGGTCAAGGAAGGAGCTTCTGCATAGTCAGTATGAGGAGCTAGGCACCAAATTAAGAAGCAGAACATCAAAGGTAATAACTCTGGGTTATTACCTGAGCCACGTGCAAATTGGTATAGGGCAATAAGTATGATCAGATATCCATTACAAATACATGGCTGCAGGATGACAGATTGGGACCTGAATATTAAAGGGTGCATGACATTTAGGAAGGACAAGAAGCCAGGAAAAGGTGGAAGGGTGGATCTATTAATTAATGATGGTTTTAGCACATTGGAGAGGGATGCCCTAAGTTCAGGAAACCAGGATGTAGAAGCTGTTTGGGTAAATAGAAATGATAAAGGCAAGAAGTCACTCGTGGGAGTGGTGTCCAGGCCCCCTAACAGTAACCACATGGTTGAACGGAGTAGAAAGGAAGAAATAATGGGAGCTTGTCAGAAAGAAACAGCGATAATCATGGGGGATTTTAATCTACATATAGACTGGAAAAATCAGATGGGCAAAGTTAGCCTAGATGAGGAGTTCATAGAATGTTTCGGGATAGTTTCTTAGAACAGCAAGTTCTGAAGCCAACTAGAGAGCAGACTATACTCGACCTGGAATTGTGCAACAAGACTGGATTAAAAGTCAAGAGTTGGAATAACTTACAACATCGAAGGAGGCCATTCGGCCCATCAAGACCATGCCGGCTCTCCAATGAGCTATTCAATCCCACACCCCCGCATGATCCCAAAGCTCTGCAAGTCTATTTCCTTCAAGTGGCCATCCAATTTCCTTTTGAAGTAACTGATTGAGTGCATTCACCCATGAATTTCACATCATGAAACTATTCAGCTTTAAGAGTAATTCTTTTGAAAATTAACTTCTTCTGAAGTGTGAAAATGACACATTATCTGGTCAAAAAAGTTCAAAATTCATTCCTTTGCACCTTAATGTTGGGTAATTAAATGGCATTTCAAGGCCAGAATTAAATTGGCATCCCTTGTTTTATCTCGCACACTACCATTCTAACAGCTGGAAGAAAAGTTTACTGCGAGACAGTGATAATTGCATGATAAACATTCATTGCTTTTGCAAGTTTTTAGGTATGCTCACAGAGAAAGATTACACAAGTAACTTCACTCAGTCTGACAAAACAGTCTGATTTAAGAACACATCTGTTTCCATAATCATTCCAATATAAAAGCTTATGTTAACATGTCAGGTGTTGAAGCAAGGTTAATTAAATTACCTTCAAAACACTGGATAAATTGTTTTGTTGGTCGTTTTTAAATTAATAATGTGAATGCTTAGAGCGCCACTCTCTGGACAAAGATTGCTGTCGCAAAACGCCAGCACAGGCACAACTGATGACGTCATAGTGAAGGTGCCCCCAGGCAGCAGCGATCATAATATGCATGAATTTTACATTCATTTTGAGGCAGAATGGGTCTAAGACTAATATTTTAAACTTAAATAATGGCAAATTATGAGGGCATGAAAGCAGAGCTGAAGTGAACTGACAAATCAGGTTCAAGGATCGGTCAATAGAAACCTAGAAAATAGGAGCAGAAGTAGGCCATTCGGCCCTTCGAGCCTGCTCCGCCATTCATTATGATCATGGCTGATTATCCAACTCAGTCACCTGTTCCCACTTTCTCCCCATACCCTTTGACCCAAGAGCAAAATCTAACTCCTTCTTGAAAACATACAATGTTTTGGCCTCAACTGCTTTCTGTGGTCGCGAATTCCACAGGCTTACCACTCAATGGGAGAAGAAATTTCTCCTCATCTCAGTCCTGTAAGGTTTACCCCCTATCTTTAGAGGATAACCCCTGGTTCTGGACTCCCCCACCATCGGGAACATCCTTCCTGCATCTACCCTGTCAAGTCCTGTTTGAATTTTCTCGGTAATAGAGATGCAGTGGCAGACATTTAAGGGGATATTTCAGAATACACAGAATAGATACATTCCAACGAGAAAAATTCCAAGGGGAGGACTCACCATCCGCGGTTAAGCAAAAAGTTAAAGATAGAATCAAACTTAAAGAAAAAGCATATAATTGCTCAAAGATGGGTGGCAGGTCAGAAGATTGGAAAAAATATTTAAAAAAGCAAAGAATGACTTAAAAGATTGATAAGAAGGGAAAAGTTAGAGCACGAGAGAAAGTTAGCTAGAAATATAAAAGCAGAAAGTAAGAGTTTCCACAGATATTTAAAAAAGAAAAGGGTTAACAAAGTGAGCGTTGGTCTTATAGAAAGTGGGTCTGGGGAATTACTAAGAGAAAATAAGGAGATGACAGATGAACTGAACAGGTATTTTGCATCGGTCTTCACCATAGAGGATACTAGCAACATCCCAGAAAAAGCTGTAAATCAAGAAATAGAAGGGAGGGAGGAACTCAAGAAAATTACAATCGCCAGGGAAGTGGCACTGAACAAATTGTTGGGGCTGCAGGCTGACAAATTCCCGGGTCCTGAAGGACGTCATCCTAGGCTCCGAAAACAAGTGACCAGTGAGATATTTGATGCGTTGGTTTTAATTTTCCAAAATTCCCTAGATTCGGGGAAGGTTCCATTAGATTGGAAAATAGCGAATTTAAAAAGGGAGGGAGACAGAAAGCATGAAAATAGAGGCCAGTTAGCTGAACAACTGTCTTGGGGAAAATGTTAGAAGTTATTATTAAAGACATTATAGCAGGACACAGAAAAATTCAAGATAATCAGGCAGAGTCAGCATGGTTTTGTGAAAGGGAAAACACATTTAACCAATGTATTGGAGTTCTTTGAAGAAGTAACGTGCTGGAATAAAGGGGAACCTGCGGATGTACTGTACTTAGATTTCCAGAAGGCATTTTGATAAGGGGCCACATCAAAGGTTATTGCAGAAAATAAAAGTTTGTGGGATGGGGGCGGGGTGGGTAACATATTGGCATGTATAGAAGATTGGCTAGCTAACAGGAAATAAAACAGCATAAAATGGTAATTTTCTGATTGGCAAGATGTAATGAGTGATGTGCCGCAGGGATCAGTGCTGGGGCTTCAACTTTTTACAACTGTTAAAAATGACTTGGATGAAAAGATTGAAGGTATGTTGTTAGATTTTCTGATGACACAAAGATAGATTGGAAAGTAAGTTGTGAAGAGGGCATAAGTAGGCTACAAAGGGATATATACAGGTTAAGGGAGTGGGCAAAGATCTGGCAAATGGAGTATAATGCGAGAAAATGTGAAATTGTCCATTTTGTCGAAAGAATAAAAAAGAAGCATATTATCTAAATGGTGAGAGATTGCAGAGCTCTGAGATGCAGAGGGATCTGGGTGTCCCACTGCATGAATCACAAAAGGTCAGTATGTAGGTTCAGCAAGTAATGAGGAAAGCTCATAGAATTTAATCATTTATTGCAAGGGGAATTGAATACAAAAGTAGGGAAGTTATGCTTCAGCTGAACAGGGCATTGCTGAGACCACATCTGGAGTACTGTGAACAGTAGTGGTCTCCTTATTTAAGGAAGGATGTAAATGTGTTGGAAGCAGTTCAGAGAAGGTTTACTAGACTAGTACCTGGAATGGGCAGGTTGTCTTATGAGGAAAAGTTGGGCAGCCTAGGCGTGTATCCCCTGGAATTTAGAAGAGCAAGAGGCAACTTGATTGAAACATATAAGATCCTGAGGGGTCTCGACAGGGTGGATGTGAAAAGGATGTTTCCCCTTGTGGGAAAATCTAGAACTAAGGGTCACTGTTTAAAAATAAGGGGTCGCCCATTTAAGACAGAGATGAGGAGAAATTTTTTCTCTCAGAGGGTCGTGAGTCTCTCTTCCTCAAAAGGTGGTGGAAGCACAGTCTTTGAATATTTTTAAGGCAGAAGTAGATAGATTCTTGATAAGCAATAGATTGAAAGGTTATCGGGCTTAGGCGGGAATGTGGAGTTGAGATCAGCCATGAACTGATTGAATGACGGAGCAGGCTCTATGACCGAAGTGACCTACTCCTGCTCCTAATTCGTATGTTCGCATTGTCAGGCAAACCCCCCACCTGCCAAGACTGAGGCACACGTTATTTTGCCACATGAACATTAAAACTTAAAAATCACAAGCCCCTGACTGGAAAGACATTTTTGCCAAGTACCAGACGGTGTTGAAACAATGGGGATCCAGTAGTTGCTTCCCCAATACAAAGAAGTGGTCAGAGCAGTTTTAGTTACATGACTAACTGGCGGCTGCAGAGGTTTGAACTGAGAGTTCTAAATTGGAGAAAACAGGATTTCAACTGAGAAAAAGTTGTGGGCAGGAACCCTCACAACATTTAAGAAGTATTTAGATGAGCACTTGAAACGCCATAGCATATAAGGCTACGGGACAAGTGCTGGAAAATGGGATTAGAATAGTTAGGTGCTTGATGCCCGGCACAGATACGATGGGCCGAAGGGCCTGTTTCTGTGCTGTATAACTCTGTGACTCATGGAGTGAAGATCTTTCCTGGAACTGAAGCAAGAATTACCTCCTCTCCTGTCTGCCTGCCTCCATCTCTTCCCCACAGAACTGAATCTTGTGAAGACACGTAAACTCAGACAGAGAAAAATCTCCTACGTGAACTAGGTTTACGAAGGATACTGGGCCCCAATGAAACGCAAGACCATATCTTCAATCAAGCACTACGGCGAGCTCGAGAAACAGTAACAAGATATTGCCTCAAACTGTTCTACTTATCTGTTCCTCTGCTCTTTTCTGTCCCAATTTGTATGTGTGTATTGCATGTGCATGCAAGCATAGGCATGTCGTATATCTGTAGGTGTTAACTGTATTAGAGTTTAAGTTAGGTAGGTTTAATAAATTTCATCTTTCTTCTTTAAACCACAGAAAGCCTTATAATTGGAAAGTTGTGAACAAGGATTCACAAAGGGGCATCTCAAAATAAAGTGTGTTTAAAAATAAAACCCTGTTACAATAAGACCAGATGAAGATAGTAACAGACCCCGAGACACCTTTTGCACCTTGTCATAACAGGATGTAACATTCACTCCCTCCACCACTGGCGCACAGTGGCAGCAGTGTGTACCATCGACAAGATGCACTGCAGAAACTCATCAAGTCTCCTTCGACAACACCTTCCAAACCTGCGACCTCTACGACCTAGAAGGACAAGAGCAGCAGATGTATGGGAACACCACCACCTGCAAGTTCCCTCCAAGCCACACACAATCCTGACAAGGAACTATATCACTGTTCATTCACTGTTGCTGGGTCAAAATCCTGGAACTCCCTTTTTACCAACACTGTGGGCGTACCTACACCATATGGACTTCAGCGATTCAAGAAAGCAGCTCATCTCCACCTTCTCAAATGCAATTAGGGATGTGCAATAAATGCTGGCCCAGCCAGCGATGTCCACATCCCATGAATGAATAATTTTTAAAAATCAGTCCTCAATTTAACCCTTTTAGCTTCAGTATTATTCTGGTGAATAGGTGCTGCACCCCATCCTAAACTAATACATCATTCTTGAGGTGTAGGGTCCAGAACTGAATACATCACTCTCAATGGGGTCTTCCCTTGCCTGTTTTAGTATACACGGATGCAATTCATCCAGTTTCCAGAATTTATCATCTCCAGGTTTTACTGCTATCCCCTCCTTTCTGTTTTAAATGTTTTGATATCTACCTGTAATGATGTCAAATCCACCTTGTTAGTCCAGCTGGTAAAACTGAAGCAAAGTAATTCTCCAATCTTTCTGCCATCTCTCCCCATTACCTGTGAGTTTTTACTGTGCAGCCGACATTGGCTTTATCCCTATTCGGATTTACCTTTCTGTTATTTATGTGTCTGTAGGATATTTTAATATTTCTTTTTATATTTCTTCAAAATTTAATTTCACAGTTTCTCTTTGTTTTACTTTTTGAAGATGTTCCCTAACCTCCTGATTTTTGGTTTTTGTCATCCTCTCCCTTATTCTCAATATACTTATTACCTGCCTTTGACTTTCATTTCAGTTTCACACTTATCCCTTTTTTCATTTATGGTGTTTCATAATTGGTTAATTGATTCTTGTTTTGTGGAATTTATTTCTCCTGAAGTCTAGTGATCACCTTTTTACATATTTTCCACTGCTGATCTATCTTTGTTCATCAATATTTTGTTCCAGTTTTCTTCACAACTTCCATTTTCATCCCCCAAAAGTCAGCTTTTTACAATCAATTTTTTTTTTGCCTTTTCTTAGTTACATCTTTCTCAAACATTCCCTTAAACTATATTCTGTTCTGACTGATATTCCAACGAATTTCTCCGAAATCTCCAACTTTTATCTGCTCTGGTGCATTCTATATTGCTTGATCCATCAGTGATTCCTCTCTTGTTTGGGCTTCTTATGTACTGGGGTGGAAAGATGTCTGGAACACAGGGTAACTGCTCCATTCCCTTTTATCCCCTTTTCCTTCCTCTTCCTGACAGATTATTTGCTATGAAATTTTCCATGATTATGATGCTATGAATTTTACTTGTTTCATAGCTTTGTATATTTTCCTTTCGATCTCTTCCACTATTAGGTGGTCTGTAGAATAACCTTTGTTACATTATTTAACCTGACTGGATCCACATTCCTCTGAGGTATCTATGTCCTATATGGAAATGTCTTTATAAGATCAGCAGCAATTGCTTGCCAATTGCTCAAATGTTTAAGATAAATTTGGAAACTGACCAAATAGCTTCAGTTACAAAGACAGGTTGTCAGAAATAAGGAAAAACAAGGTCCAGAAGATTTACAGAGTGGAGCACATTGCAGGTATATGAACATTAGATATAGGAGCAGGAGTAGGCCACTCGGCCATTGGAACTTGCTCCACCCGTTCATATGTTTTTGGCTGATCTGTTACCTTCATTCCACCTTCACACACCATCTCCATATCCCTTAATCCCTCATTGTCTAAAAATCAATCAATCTCTGCTTTCAATATACTCAGTGTCTGAGCATCCGCAGCCCTCTGGGGTAGAGAATTCCAGATGCAAAACCCTTTGGGGGAAGAAATTCCTCCTCATCTTAGTCTTAAGTGGCTGACCCTTATTCAGAGACTGTGTCTCCTAGTTCTAGACTCTACAGCTAGTGTATATACATCAGCAGGTGGATATGTCACTGCAAGATGAAACGTGATAAAATGAGTTTATGAAGAGGACTGGGTGAGATGGGAGGCAGAGCTGCTTCCGAGTACAGAAGGAAAGGCAATTTCCCCTCCAGATTAACAGCAAAATGGTGCTGGAGTCGAAACCACTGATGGGGCCTGGCACATTCACAGATCATTTAAAAAACTGGGAGTGTAGATGCTGCATCAGCTGATACAGTATATTCAGTATGGAATAATATATCTTCGAATGTATTCAGAATACAGGCTGGGATTGTGTGTATATTGTGTTGGGACAGTTGGGAGATGGTGGTGTGGTGGTATTGTCATTGGATTAGTAACCCAGAGACCCGGGGTATTGCTCTGGGGACATGGTTTCGAATCCCACCACGACAGATCGTGGAATTTGAATTTAATTAATAAAAAAATCTGGAATGAAAAGCTAGTCTAATGATGACCACCATTGTCGATTGTTGTTGAGAGAGACTAAGAGACAGAGGCAGAAATAGTGAGAGGAAATGAGGTGAGAAAGACAAAGTGAAAGAGAGAGAAGTAATAGAGGCAGAGAGATGAGAGGCCTTTCTCTATTATTAGGGATAAGCCTCTTCTGAAGCCGCCAGAGGAATTAGTTTCCCGCTAGCTATCCGAACTAAGCCTTTAATCATCAAGAACACTTCAAAATATCACCCATTAATCTTCTATCGTCAAGGAGATGCAATGCTAGTCTGTAAAACCTATCCTTATTATTTAAACCTTTCAACCCGATCTCCATTCTGGTGAATTTGTATTTCACCCCCTCCAAAACTAAAACATCATTCTTCAGGTGTGGGGTCTCGAACTGTATGTACTGCTCTCAATGGAGTATTCCACTGACCCATGTGGATGTAATTCATCCAGTTCCAAGAGTTTATTTTCTCTAATATTTACTGGTATCCCATCCTTTCTATTCTATATATTTTAATATCTACTTGGAATGCTGTCTAGTCCACATTGTTAGTCCAGCTGGTAAAAATTGAGATAAACTAATTCTCCAATATTTCTGCCATACCTCTGTCATTATCTGTGAATTGTTCTTGTACATCCTTCAGTGACTCTGTCCCTATTCTGAATGACCTTTTGTTATCTATATGTGTCTGTATGATACTTTACTTCTGCTTTTCATATTCCTTGACTATTTATATTTGCTGCTCTTCTTTGCCTTCATAATTTTTTGACTTCATTCCTAATCTCTTTGATTTCGTTTTTCATTGTTTGCTCATTTTTGCCAATGTATTTAGTACATGATTTTTACTTTAGTTTCAATTTTGTCCTTATCCCTTTATTCGTCCATAATGATTCATAAAAGGCCAGTCTGTTCTTTTATCATGGAATATATTTCTCCTGAAGTCTATGATTCCCCTGCACTGTTCTCTCTGTTTGTTAATATTCTGTTCCAGTTAAATCTTCACTAGTTGCATTCTCAATCCCCAATAATCAGCTTTTTCTAATCTATTTTTGGCTTTTCTTACTTGTATTGATCTGAATCATTGCCTTAAACCTTATTATGTTGTGATTGATATTGGCTCAATTTTCACTTAAGTTTGCTTTTCATATTTGCTCTGATTTATTTTCAACGACTAGATCCATCACCACTGCCTTGGTGGATTTCCAATCTGCTGGGTAGGAATTGCTGAGAAGTTGTGGTACACGTTGGCACCAACAACATAGCAAGGACAGGGATTGAGGTCCTACGTCAGATTTTCAGGAGCTAGGGAGGAAGTTGAAGAGTAGAACCTTGAGCTTAGTAATCTCTGGATTACTCCCAGTGCCACGTGTTAGTGAGAGTAGAAATAAGAAGATTCGGAGGATCAATGCGTGGTTTACACACAAACACACAAATTAGGAGCAGGAGTAGGCCGCTCGGCCCCTCGAGCCTGCTCCTCTGATTGTAACCTCAACCCCACATTCCTGCCTACCCCCGATAACCTTTCACCCCTTGCTTATCAATAATCTATCTGCCTCGGCCTTAACATTATTCAAAGACTCAGCTTTCACCGTCTTTTGAAGAAGAGAGTTCCAAAGACTCACAACCCTCTGATTTCTGTCTTAAATGGGCAACTCCTTATTTTTAAATAGTGACCCCAAGTTATAAATTATCCCACAAGAGGAAACATCATGGCTTGAGATATAGTATAGGAAGCAGGGCTTCAGATCCTTGGGGCATTGGGACCAGTTCCGGGGCAGAAGGCACCTGGACAAAAGAGACAGGTTGCACCTGAACAGTAATGGGATCACAATCGTTGCAGGGAGATTCAGTAGTGTGGTTGGGAGAGTTTAAACTAAATTGACGGGGTGGGCACCAGTACATGGAAGTAGAAAAAGGAATAAGGTGCACAATGTGAGAGAGCGTTAGACTGGACTAGAGAAGTTCTGTATTAGATTGCAGCGGACTGAGAGGAATGCAAAGGATCATAGGATCAGAGAAGTAGGAGTAGGTCATTTGGCCTGTTGAGCCTGCTCTGTCATTCAAACTGATCATGGCTAATCATCTACCTCTACACCATTTTCCCCCAATATTCCCATATCCCTTGATATCATTAGTATTCAGAAATCTGTTTTGAACATGCTGAACGACTGAGTTTCCACAGCCCTCTGGGGGAGAGAATTCCAGATTCACCACCCTCTGAGTAAAGAAATTCCTCCTCATCTCAGTCTGAAATGACCTACCCCTTATTCTGAGACTGTGTCCCCTTCTTCTCGACACACCAGCCAGAGGAAACATCCGATCCACATCTACCCTGTCACAACCTGTTAGAATTTTCTAAGTTTCAATGAGATCACCTCTCATTCTCCGAAATTCCGGAGAACACAGACCCAGTTTCTGCAATCTCTCTTCATAAAACAATCCCACCATCCCAGGGATTAGTCTGGTGAACCTCCGTTGCACACCCTCTATGGCTAGTATATCCTTCCTTAGATAAGAAGACCAAAACTGTACACAATACTCCAGACAGGATTACAATGCATGTGTGCAAATGCAAAACGTGTGGTGAAAAGTTTTGGTAAACTCCAAGCACAAATAGCAGTATGGGAATATGATGTAGTGGCAATGGCAGAAATGTGGCTTAAAAATGGTGAGGACTGGGCACTGAATATACAAGGACATAAAGTGTTCAGAAAAGATAGAAAAAGAACAAAAAGGAGGTGGGGTGACAGTCCTGATTAGGGAAGGCATTGTACTGTTGAAAAGAGAGGAAATCCTTGAAGGGGCAAGGACTAAATCCATTTGCTTCGAGCTGAGAAGCAAAATGTGTAAGATCACAGTATTGGGGGTATTCTATAGGCCTCTATATTGATAGAGAGAAATAGAGGAACAAATCTGCAGGGAATTCACAGAGATGTGCAAGAACTATAGAGTGGTGATATTGGGGGACTTTAATTATCCAAATATCGATTGGAATAATTCTAGAGTCAAAGTTAAGAAGGGGGAGGAATTTCTGAAATGTGTTCAGGAGAATTTCCTTGACCAGTCTGTTCTCAGCCCAACTAGAAAGGAGGTATTGCTGGATCTGGTGCTGGGAAATGAGGTGGACCAAGTGGACCAAGTATCAGTGGGGGAACACTTGGGTAGAGTGATCATCACATCATAAGGTTTAGACTGGTAACGTGGAAAAACAAGGAACTAAATAAGCTAGAACGTCTAGATTGGAAGAGAATTAATTTTAATGTGATGAGAAGGGATCGAACCTAAGGAACCAAAAACTGACAGGAAGCACTGTATCGGAACAATGGGATATCTTTAAGGAAGAGATGCTTCAGGTCCAGGCTAGATACATTCCAACAAGGGCGATAGGTAGGGGAACCAAAAAAAGGCTCCCTGGATGACCAGGGAGATAGAGATTATGATGAAACAAAAAAAGAGGATGTGTGGTGCATGTCAGGTGAATTCTTCAAGTGAGAATCAGGCCATTTACAATGGGTTGAGAGGAGAGGTGCAGTAGAAAATAAGACTGGCAAAGAGAGAATGTGAGAATAGGATGGCAGTCAACATAAAAGGGAACCCAAAATCTTTTACTGGCATGTAAACAGTAAGCGAGTAGTAAGATGTGAAGTGGGGCCTATTAGGGACAAAGTGGGTAATATATGCTGAGAGGAGCTAGGCAATATTTATATACTTAATGAGTACTTTGTAACTCTGTTCACTAATGCAGTGCAATCTGACAAAATATCAGTAGAAGCAGAGAAGGTAGAGGCAATGGATAGGGTAAATATTGAGGAGGGTGGGGGGGGTGGGGAAATACTAAAAAGGCTGGCTATGCTTCAGGTAAATAAGTCCCCTGATCCGGATGGCTTGCATCCCAGGTTACTAAAGGAAGTGGGGATGGAGATAGCAGAAGGGTTTGCCATAATCTTCCAATCTTCACTGGATATGGGGGAGGTGCTAGAGGACTGGAGAGTGGAAAATGTGACATCCTTATTCAAGAAAGGTATTAAGGTCAGTCCTAGCAACTACAGGCCAGTTAGTTTAACATCAGTGGTGGGTAAGGTTTTCGAAACAATAATTAGGGAGGAAATCAACTGAAACTTGTAGAGGTTTGAGTTAATTAAGGATAATCAGCACGGATTTGTAAAAGGCAGATCAGATTCAATCTCATTGATTTTTTTGATGAAGTAACAGAGAAGGTTGATGAGGGAATGTGGTTGATGCTGTTTTTATGGATTTTAATAAAGTGTTTGATAATGTACACATAAAAGGCTGGTTAAAAACATTGAAGCTCAGGGAATAGGAGGGTCAGTGTCAAATTGGATAAAAATATTGGCTTAAGGACAGAAAACAGCGACTTACAGTAAATGGTTGTTTTTCAGACTGGAGAATGGTAGACAGTGGTGTTTCCCAGGAGTCAGTTCTGGAACGACTGCTTTTTTTTGCTAAATAGAAATGATTTACATCTTTTAATGCAGAGTAGAATTTTGAAATTTGCTGATGACACCAAATTTGGAGATGTGGCAATCTTTAAGGATGACATGAACCACCTGCAACAGGACATAGACAGGCCAGCAGAATGGGCTGACAGGTGGCAGATGGAATTTAATACTAACAAGTGTGAAGTGATGCATCTTGGCAGAAGGAATAAGGAGAGACAATATAGACTTAATAGCACAGTTTTAAAGAGCGCAGGAAGAGGGACCAGGGAGTGGACATATTGAGAGATTGGTTAGCAAAGCATATGGGATCTTGAGCTTCATAAATAGAGGCATTGAGTACAAAAGCAGGGAAGTTATGCTGAACCTTTATAAAGCACTGGTTAGTTTAGTTTAGTTTAGAGATACAGCACTGAAACAGGCCCTTCGGCCCACCGAGTCTGTGCCGACCATCAACCACCCATTTCTACTAATCCTACATTAATCCCATATTCCTACAGTATCCCCACCTGTCCCTATATTTCCCTACCACCTACCTATACCAGAGGCAATTGCTAATGGCCAATTTACCTATCAACCTGCAAGTCTTTTGGCTTGTGGGAGGAAACCGGAGCACCCGGAGAAAACCCACGCAGACACAGGGAGAACTTGCAAACTCCACACAGGCAGTACCCAGAATTGAACCCGGGTCGCTGGAGCTGTGAGGCTGCGGTGCTAACCACTGCGCCACCCCAACTGGAGAATTGTGTCCATTTCTGGTCACCACACTTTAAGAAGGATGTGAAAGTCCTGGAGAGGATGCAGAGGAGATTTACCAGAATGGTCCCAGGGATGGAGGATTTTAGTTACAGGTTAGGTCGGAAAAGCTGGGGTTGTTCTGCTTAGAGGAAAGGAGTTTGAGGAGAGATTTAATAGAGGTGAACAAGATTATGACAAGCATAGATAAGTTAGACAAGGAAAAAACTGTTTCCATTAACTAATGGTACAAGGTCTAAGGGACACAGATTGAAGGTTTTGGGAAAGAGATACAGGGTGAATATGAGTAAGAATATTTTTTACACAGTGGGTGTTAATGACGTGGACCTCGCTGCCCACAAGGGTGGTGGAAGTGGAGACAATCATTGATTTCAAAAGGAAATTGAAGGAAATAAACTTGCAGGGCTATGGGGGAGTGGGACTGACTGGTTTGCTCCATGGAGAGCTGGCATGGATTCGATGGGCCAAATGGCCTCCTGTGCATCACTCTCTAACTAACAGGAGCAGAGGTAGGCCATTCGGCCCCTCAAGCCTGCTCCGTCATTCAATAAGTTCACGGCTGATCGAATTGTGGCCTGAACTTCACTTTCCTGCTGCAAACTCCACACCCCCCACCACCCATAACCCTTCACTCCCTCGTAGATCAAAAATCTGTCTAATTCAGCCTTGAATATATTCAGTGACTCAGCTTCCACTGCTCTTTGGGGAAGAGAATTCCAAAGATTAACAACCCTCTGACAGAAGAAATTCCTCCTCACATTACATTCCTACATGAAAACAGTGTCTCCATTTCAAAACTACTTCATTGGCTATAAAGTGCTTTGAGATGTTCTATTGTTGTGAATGGAGACATGAAAGTCTTTCTTTTTCTTTACATGTAAATGTCAAACACTCCCAGGTGAGGTCTGGGCAATGTTTATACGAGTTAAACTCGGCTCAAATCAAAGGCCAAGCCTGATGGCAGATGGTGAAATGCTCCCAGTATCTGGTTACACTCTCACCTCAGCAAAATCCTGGACTAATGGGATTCTCAGTAAAGATCCTCACCTTTCCAGTTATTGTTGATGATTCCTGTTTTCTCCCGTCTCCAACACCGAGGCTCTTGGTTCCAGCAGAACTGCTCTGGGGATCCAGTGACATTTCTCCAATCCCAGTTAGTGTGGCAATGATTCAACTTCTCTCTCTCTCTCCACCTTCCTGAGATATTCCACACGCCAAGAAACTATCAATAGAAAAATGATTCATATTAATCCCAGAACCTGTAACTGGAATACAATGGGACTGTTTTTATAATTATGACTGTATTTAATGGCAATTTATTTGTAATTAATGAATTGGCTTGAATTTATAACTTTTGTTATGAAGTTGGTCTTTTCTGTCCTTTGTCCTGTTTATCAGGACTGAACTCACTCCAGTGTCAGGTGTCACACCAGCTCCTCCCACACCGACATCCCAGTGATGGGGCGTAACCAGGGGCAGGAACCTGTCAGAAGCCAATCACACAGCAATAATGTCACAAAGCAGCCAGAGCCCCTCCCACTCGAGGTGTCACAGGATCACATGACCAGTCTCTGCTCCTGGTGTGCAATGTCACTGGACATGAACATCAATCAGTCCCGTCTCCAACCCCACTCCCATCATAGAATGGTTGCAGCACAGAAGGAGGCCATTCGGTCTGTCATGTCCATGCCAGCTCTCTGCAAGAACAACTCAGCTGGTTCCATTCCACTGCCCTGTCCCCATAGCTCTGCATTTTTTTCCTCTTCAGGTTCTTATCCAATTCCCTTTTGAAAGTCCTGACTGTACCTGCCACCACCACTCTCAGGCAGTGAATTCCACTTCCTAACCACTCGAAGTGCAAAATAAGTTTTCCCTCAACTCGCAGTTGGTTCTTTTGCCAGGGTCTTCTTCTTCTCTTCCACCAACAGGAACAGTTTCTCTCTATCTACTCTGCCAAGACCTCTCATGATCTTGAACACCACATCAAATCTCCTCTCAACCTTCTCTCCCACAAGGAGAACAGCCCCAGCTTCTCCAATCTATCCACGTAACTGAATTCCTTTACCCCGAAAACCATTTTTGTAAATCTTTTCTGCACCCTCTTCCTAAAGTGCGGTGCCCAGAATTGGACATAATACTCCAGTTGAGGCCGAACCAGTATTTTATAAAGGTTCATCGTAACATCCTTGCCTTTGTACTCCATGCCTCTATTTAGAAAGCCCAGGTCCCATATGTTTTTGAACCCCTTTCTCAATCTGTACTTGTCATCATCAACCATTTATGCACATCTACCCCCAGATCTCTCTGTTCCTGCACCCTCCTTAGAATTGTATCATTTATTTTATATTGCCTCTCCCTATTCTTCCTAAAAACATATACCACTTCACAAAATCACAGAATCACCAAATTGTTCGAGTGCAGAGGAGGCCATTCGGCCTATCGTGTCTGCACCGGCTCTCTGAATGAGTAATTAACCTAATACCATTCCCCTGCCTTCTCCCCGTAACCCTGTACATTCTTTCTTTTCAGTTAACAGTCTAATTCCCTTCTGAATGCCTCAATTGAATCTGCTTCCACCATTCTCTCAGGCAGTGCATTCCAGATCCTAACCATTCGCTGTGTGAAAATGTTTTTCCTCATGTCACTTTTGCTTCTTTTACCAATTACTTTAAATTTGTGCCCTCTCATTCTCCAATCTTTCATGAGTGGGAACAGTTTTTTCCTACCCACTCTGTCCAGACCCCTCATGATTTTGAATACTTCTATCAAATCACCTCTCAGCCTTCACTTCTCCATGGAAAACAGTCCCAACGTCTCCAATCTGTCTGCATACCTGAAGTTCCTCATCCCTGGAACCATTCTCCTGAATCTTTTCTGTACTTTCTCCAAAGCTTAATATATTTCCGAAAGTGCAGCGCCCAGAATTGGACACAATACTCCAGCTGAGGACAAACTAGTGTCTTTCACAAGTTTACCATAACCTCCTTGCTCTTGTACTCTATGCCCCTATTAATAAAGCCCAGGATACTGTATGCTTTATTTCCCACTCTTTCAACACCTTCAATAACTTATGCACATATATACCGAGGTCCCTCTGCTCTTTATGATCAGCCATGATCATACTGAATGCCGGTGCAGGTTCGAAGGGCCGAATGGCCTACTCCTATTTTTCTATGTTTCTGTATTCTCTCTCCATGTTCTTCCTACCAAAATGAATCACTTTACATCTCTCTGCATTGAACTTCATCTGCTACTTGCCTGACCATTCCACCAACTTGTCTTTGTCCTTTTCAAGTTCTACACTATCCTCTTCACAGTTCACAATTTTTCCAAGTTTTGTATCATCTGCAACTACTGAAATTGTGTCCTGTACACCAAGGTCTAGGTCATTAATAATGATCAGGAAGAGCAAGGGTCCCAACACTGACCCCTGAGGAACTCCATTACAAATCTTCCTCCAGTCCAAAGAACAGGCATTAACCACTAAATCTGTTTCCTGTCACTCAGCCAATTTTGTATCCATGTTGCTACTGTCCCTTTTATTCCATTAGCTATAATTTTACTGACAAGTCTGCTGTGTGGTACTGTATCAAATGCCTTCAGTCTTCTCTGTATGAAATGTCATCTGCCACATGCCTGCCCATTCCACCAGCCTGTCTATGTCCTCTTGAAGTCTATCACAGTCCTCAAAGTTCACAATGCTTCCAATTTTTGTGTCATTTGCAAATTTTAAAATTATGCCTTGCACACCCAAGTCTCGGTCATTAATATATATCATGAATTATAGAGTGATATGGCACTGGAGATGTCCATTCAGCCCATCGTGTCTGTGCTGGCTCTTTGAAAGAACTTTCCAATCAGTTATACACACCTGTTATTTCCACGTTGGCTGCAATTTTTTCAACTTTAATTATTCGTCCAATTCCCTTTTGACAGTTATTATTGAATCTGCTTCCACCACCTCTTCAGACAGAACATTCCAGATCATAATAATTCACTGTGTAAATTACCATTTCCTCATGTTCCTTCTTGTTATTTTGCTAATTACCTTCAATGTGTGTCCTCTGGTTCCTGACATTCCTGCCATCAGAAACGATTTCTCCTTATTTACTCTTTCAAAACCATTCATGATTGTGAACAACTCTATCAAATATTCCCTTAACCTTCTCTGCTACAATGAAAACCACCCCAGTTTCTCTAATCTTTCCACATAACTAGGATTATATTGGATACACAGCACAGAAACAGGCCATTCGGCCCAGCCAGTCTATGCCAGCGGTTATGCTCCATTCGAGCCTGTTCCTGTCTTTCCTCATGTAAATCTATCATCATTATCCTCTATTCCCTTCTCCCTCCTATGATTCCCATTAAATGCATCTACAGTATTTGCTTCAACCTCTCCCTGTGGTAGCGAGTTCCACATTCTCACCACTCTCTGGGCAAAAAAGTTTCTTCTGAATTCCCTATTGGATTTCTTGGTGACGATATTATATTGATGGCCTCGAGTGATGTTCTTACTCACAAGAGGAAACATTCTCTCTGGATCCACTGTATCACAACCTTCCATCATTTTAAAGACCTCTATTAGGCCACCCCTCAACCTCCCTTTTTGCAAAAGAAAAGAGACCCAGTCTGTTCATCCTTTCCTGACATGTTTACCCACACATGAAAATAAGGAAATGGCAGATTTGGTGAATAATTACTTTATGTCAGTCTTCACAGTGGAGGAAGATGATAATGTACCTGACATTCCAGGGAAACTGATGTTGAATCAGGGACTGGGAGTCACTTAAGTAAATGAGTGTACCGAAGGCTCGAGTTCCTGATCATCTGGATCTCTGGCAGCAGGTCGTCCATCTTCAATGTGTGTGATGGGTGTGACAGGAGAGGGGCATTCTGATCAGTCAGGAACTCCCAGACTAACTGAAAGAGAGAGAGGCTGCAATCAGAAACACACAATGAGGGATATCCAATTAGAGTGCACTGAGCCCCACAGAGCACAGGAAGATCCCAGGCTCCATTCCCAGCCTGTGCTATGTGACATGCTCAAAGCTGGGGTGGTACCGAAGCCCAGACACAGGAAGATCCCAGGCGCTATCCCCACCACCGCCCCCCCCCCCCCCCCCCGTGCTGAGTGATCTGACTCCAGGGGGTTTGAACAGTTGCTGCAGCTCCTTCACTGGCAGGACTGGGGATCTGCAGCGTGACATGTTTACATCGGAATCTGCCATTGGCAACCCTGAGCTGGGGATTTACAACCGGGCGAGGCGGGGATTCCCGGCCCTAAACTCCTTCCCTCTTCTGGTGCCTCGTAGCTGGGTCATGAGCCTGGCCAAGGCTGGGGGACTGAAATCGCCACCAAAACACAGACAGCCGCTGCCGCTCTGCCCAGTGTGTGATCAGTCCGCGAACAATCCCCACCCTTGAGCCAAGCTGGAGGCCAATCAGGGTGGACGTTCAGAGACCGGCACGACCTCAACCAATGGGAAGGGATAATAATATGAGCGACATCTCCTGCAACCATTCGGATTGTCGGGTTGAGTGCGTGACAGCTCCATGATCCAATCGAAATGCAGTCTTTCTGTCTCCGCCAAAACAAGCGGCGCTTCAAAACCTGACCAATCACAGCGCGGCTTTGCTCAGCTCAGTTCCGAAGAAGGGTCACTGACCCGAAACGTTAACTCTGCTTCTCTTTCCACAGATGCTGCCAGACCTGCTGAGTGAACCCAGCATTTCTTGTTTTTGTTTGCTCAGCTCAGCACCGCCTCTCAATGTGTGTGACCGACAGCTCGTTAAACCAATCAGTAAGCTGTACTGCTGCATACTACCCAATCAAAGAACAGCGTTGCTGTTCAATTCCTGCAGCGTTACTCCCGTCCAGAGTCAATGCATCACACTTGGCTGAACGTCATTACGTCATGCCGCTCTGACGATCTTTCCCGAACTGTTTGCTGCAGATGCTGGAGGCGGGGCAAAGCTCCTTAAAGCGAGTCTGCACAGAGAATTGCTGTTGTGCAACCATATTTCACTGTTGTCAATTGAAGCGCGAGCTGAACTGCGGGAAATCAGTGAATGAGAGGAGATACACCCGGGTACAAAGGGAGGTGAAGGAAATGGGGGAAGGAAGGATGTGAGGTAGAGAGATGGTGGATTGGAGAAGCAATTCCAGAGTTTAGGGCTGAGGCAGCGGAAGGTTAAAATCAGGGATGTTCAAGAGAGCAGAATTCGAGAGGCAGAGATACCTCAGAGGGTTGAGGGGGTGGAGGAGATTACAGAGATAGGGAGGGGCGAGGTCATGGAGTGATTTGAAAACAAGGATGAAAATTTTAAAGGATTTGGAAACACTAAACCCAGCCACTCGAACTCGAGAATGGAGCAGATTCCATTCCTTTTTCAGTACAAACATCTTCTTTTCCCCAATTAGCCTCACAGCTCCAGCGACCCGGGTTCGGTTCAGGTACTGCCTGTGCGGAGTTTGCAAGTTCGCCCTGTGACTGCGTGGGTTTCTTCCGAGTGCTCCGGTTTCCTCCCACATGCCAAAGACTTGTGGGTTGATAGGTAAATTGTCCATTGTAAAAATTGCCCCCAGTGTAAGTAGGTGGTCGGAGAGTTGAGGGATGGTGGGGATGTGAGAGGGAAAATGGGATGAATGTAGGATTAATGTAAATGGCTGGTTGATGGCCAGTGCGGACTCGGTGGGCCGAAGGGCCTCTTTCAGTTCTGTATCTCTCTCTGACTCTATCTATAAGACATCGCTTGACCGGGAGATAATTTTTTTTTAAAATTCATTCATGTGATCTGGGCGTCGCTGGCCAGGCCAGCATTTATTGCTCATCCCTAATTGCCCTTGAGAAGGTGGTGATGAGCTGCCTTCTTGAACCGCTGCAGTCCATGTGGGGTAGGTACACCCACAGTGCTGTTAGGAAGGGAGTTCCAGGATTTTGACCCAGCAACAGTGAAGCAACGGCGATATAGTTCCAAGTCAGGATGGCGTGTGACTTGGAGGGGAACTTGCAGGTGGTGGTGTTCCCATGTATTTGCTGCCCTTGTCCTTCTAGTTGGTAGAGGTCACGGGTTTGGATGGTACTGTCTAAGTAGCCTTGGCGTTTTTCTGCAGTGCATCTTGTAGATGGTACGCACTCCTGCCACTGTGCGTCGGCGGTGGAGGGAGTGAATGTTTGTGGATGGGGTGCCAATCAAGCAGGCTGCTCTGTCCTGGATGGTGTCGAGCTTCTTGAGTGTTGTTGGAGCAGGCTTTGAGGAGTCAGGAGGTGAGTTACTTGCCGCAGGATTCCTAGTCTCTGACCTGCTCTTGTAGCCACAGTATTTATATAGCTACTCCAGTTCAGCTTCTGGCCAATGGTAGCCCTTAGGATGCCAATAGTGGGGGATTCAGCGATGGTAATGCCATTGAATGTCAAGGGGAGATGGTTAGATTCTCTCTTGTTGGAGATGGTCATTGCCTAGCACTTGTGTGGCGCGAATGTTACTTGTCACTTATCAGCCCAAGCCTGGATATTGTCCAAGTCATGCTCCATTTCTACACCAACTGCTTCAGTATCTGAGGAGTCGCGAATGGTGCTGAACAGTGTGCAATCATCAGCGAACATCCCCACTTCTGACCTTATGATTGAAGGAAGGTCATTGATGAAGCAGCTGAAGATGGTTGGGCATAGGACACTACCCTGAGCAACTCCTGCACTGAAGTCCTGGAGCTCCTATGATTGACCTCCAACAACCACAACCATCTTCCTTTGCGCTATATATGACTCCAACCAGCGGTGGGTTTCCCCCCTGATTCCCATTGACTTCAGTTTTGCTCGGGCTCCTTGATGCCATACTCGGTCAAATGCTGCCTTGATGTCAAGGGCAGTCACTCTCACCTCACCTCTTGAGTTCCGCTCTTTTGTCCATGTTTGAACGAAGGCTGTAATGAGGTCAGGAGCTGAGTGGCCCTGGCGGAACCCAAGCTGAGTGTCACTGAGCAAGTTATTGCTAAGCAAGTGCCGCTTGATGGCACTGTTGATGACACCTTCCATCACTTTACTGATGATTGAGAAGAGGCTAATGGGGCGGTAGTTGGCCGGGTTGGATTTGTCCTGATTTTTGTGTACAGGACATACCTGGGCAATTTTCCACATTGCAGGGTAGATGCCAGTGTTGTAGCTGCACTGGAACAGCTTGGCTAGGGACGCGGCAAGTTCAGAAGCACAGGTCTTCCGTACTATTGCCGGAATATTGTCAGGGCCCATTGCTTTTGCAGTATCCAGTGCCTTCAGTCGTTTCTTGATATCATGCGGAGTGAATCGAATTGGCTGAAGTCTGCATCCGTGATGCTGGGGACTTCAAGAGGAGGCCGAGATGGATCATCAACTCGGCACTTCTGGCTGAAGACTGTTGCAAATGCTTCAGCCTTATCTTTCGCACTGATGTGCTGGGCTCCTCCATCATTGAGGATGGGGATATTTGTGGAGCCACCTCTCCAGTTAGTTGTTTAATTGTCCACCACCATTCACGACTGGATGTGGCAGGACTGCAGAGCTTAGATCTGATCTTTTGGTTATGGGATCACTTAGCTCTGTCCATCGCATGCTGCTTACGCAGTTTGGCACGCAGATAGTCCTGTGTTGTAGCTTCACCAGGTTGACACCTCATTTTGAGGTATGCCTGGTGCTGCTCCTGGCATGCTCTCCTGCACTCTTCATTGAACCAGGGTTGGTCTCCTGGCTTGATGGTAATGGTAGCGTGGGGGATATACTGGGCCATGAGGTTACAGATTGTAGTTGAGTACAATTCTGCTGCTGATGGCCCACTGCGCCTCATGGATGTCCATTTTTGCATTGCTACATCTGTTTGAAATCCATCCCATTTAGCACGGTGGTAGTGCCACACAACACGATGGAGGGTATCCTCAATGTGAAGCCGGGACTTCGTCTCCACAACGACTGTGCGGTGGTCACTCCACCCAATCCTGTCACGGACAGATGCATCTGTGGCAGGCACATTGGTGAGGACGAGGTCAAGTATGTTTTTCCCTCTTGTTGGTTCCTTCACCACCTGCCGTACACCCAGTCTAGCAGATATGTCCTTTAGGACTCGTCCAGCTCAGTCATTAGTGGTGCTACCGAGCCACTCTTGGTGATGGACATTGAAGTCCCCCACCCAGAGTACATTCTGTGTCCTTGCCACCCTCAGTGCTTCCTCAAAGTGCTGTTCAACATGGAGGAGTACTGAGTCATCAGCTGAGGGAGGGCGGTAGGTGGTAATCAGCAGGAGGTTTCCTTGTCCATGTTTGACCTGATGTCATGAGACTTCATGGGGTTTGGAGTCAATGTTGAGGACTCCCAGGGCAACTCCCACCCTACTGTATACCACTGTGCCACCACCTCTGCTGGGTCTGTCCTGCCGGTGGAGCAGGACATATCTGGGGATGGTGATGGCAGTGTCTGGGACATTGTCTGTTCAGTATGATTCCGTGAGTATGACTGTGTCAGGCTGTTGCTTGACTAGTCTGTGGGACAGCTCTCCCAACTTTGGCACAAGCCCCCAGATGTTAGTAAGGAGGACTTTGCAGGGTCGACAGGGCTGGGTTTGCCATTGTCGTTTCCGGTGCCTAGGTCAATGCCGGGTGATCCGTCCGGTTTCATTCCTTTTTATTGACTTCGTAGCGGTTATATACAACTGATTGGCTTGCTAGGCCATTTCAGAGGGCATGTAAGAGTTAACCACATTGCTGTGGGTCTGGAGTCACCTGTAGGCCAGACCAGGTAAGGACAGCAGATTTCCTTCCCTGAAGGACATTAATGAACCAGATGGGTTTTAAGCCCCATTAATGACAGCAGTTATCACTGGTCAGACATGATCATCACATTGGAAATCCACCAGCAACTGTGTCCGGAGGGCTGGAATCTGTCATTGTTGCCCCATCCTCTCCCAATCCTGCTGGAGGTGCTGCAGTGCAGGGTTTATTCCCAGTTGCTACAGCTATCAAACACCACACCCACAGCGCTGCTGCTGGGTGGTTGTAACTGTGTCAGAAAAACTAGTTGAAGCTCGTCACGGAAATCCTAGGGGGCTTCGCCCAGAGCTCTGCAGTGAATGGGTTGTGTGCGCCTATAAAGGTTCACTGGCCGATTGGTGAAAGCCATCGACCTTTCATTGGGATTGTGCTTTGCTCATGTGCACACACCTAACATGTCAATATCGTTAATGACTAAGGCACACAAAATCTCCCTGGCACGGTAAACTCAATGAGTGTCCTTCCTCATCACAGTAGGATCGACAGTGACCCTCACTCTCAGGTCAAGAGTACCCCAAAAAATCTCTGAGTAAACCCAGCCAAAAGTTTCGATGCTGGTGTTCGTTTTGATGGGACGGTCACTCGTCTTAATGGTCCTTAACTCTCTAGACAAGGCCTCAGCCTCCTCCCCGGTTGGACACGTAGCTTGAGTAAAGTCGTCTGAGAAAACAATTGCCGTCCCTGGGAATGACTGTTTTCCAGTGTGGGTCCACATTAACGGGCCGCACTCTCTGCGATGGGATCTCTGGATACATCCCGTCAGTATTATCTTCCTAGCTGGGCTGTCCCCGGTCTGTTAATCATATTAACAGTATTAAAATAGTGTTAAGAGCTTAATAATGTGACGGGACTGAATTAACAGTGCGTTGTTGCCGCCAGTGTGCATCTGAGGTCACTCAATTTTTCTGCTAACTTCTGCTGTTCTAATGCATGCTGGTACGTTTCTTTGATAAAAAGTTAATTTGACTGTTCTTTTTCTTCCTGGAGCTTGTCATCTCTCAAATATCCACGCTATGCGCACAAATGGGCCACATATTGCAATGGATGCTTCCTCTTTTTGAGTTACACTTGCCCAGATTAATCTCTTCTTGACCCAATCAACTGCTTTCTTGTTCAAGCCCCCTTCGGACTTGCAAGAAATGAGACCAAATCACGGGCTGACAGCTTCTCTAACTCCCTGCCCCTGGCACATTAACCACAATTATCTATACACAGTCCCTGATCACTTCACTAATCACACAAAGGTGATCGGTCACGTGCCATTGGAATCCACTTACATGGAATAAACATTAAAAATAAAGAAAATAATCTTCTCAATTCTGGCTGGCTTGCCATTTGTTATAAATTGAGTGAGGGAGACAGTTAACCATTTATCCCCTTTTCCCAAATTCTCAAATGACTCGAGGTGATAACCTTTAATGGCAACTACTTGCCCAATGTGGCAGGTTGACTGCAATTGTTCAGTGCAGTGCATATCTGTTGTAATCAGGGACTAAGAACTAAGTATTTAATTTCTGTTTTACAATACGAATTTTTAGTGGTTTAGGGGAAGGGCTAACATGGCATTGATGGAATAGGTAATATCAGACCAGATATTTCCTGTTTGTTCAGAGGTCTCTCTGATAGCCATTCAAAGGACAAGTGTCTCTGCATACTGGGGAAGAATGCTTTTGAAACCATCTTTTGATAACTCCTCCTGGCAACAGTAGAGGGTAACCACACTGAATCACAACATTGCAGAATTATTACAGCGCAGAAGGAGGCCATTCTATCCATCGTGTCTACACCAGCTTTCCGAATGAACAACTCACTGAGTGTCATTCCCCAGCATTCTCCCCAAAACCTTGCACATTTTTCCTTTTCATATAGCAGTCTAATTCCCTTTTGAATGTCTCAATTGAACATCCCTCCACCACAGTCTCAGGCAGTGTTTTCCAGACCATAACCATTCGCTACATGAAGAAGATTTTACTCATGTTGCTTTTCCTTCTTTTACGAATTACTTCAAATCAGCGTCCTCTCGTTCTCATTCCGTTCATGAGTGGGAACAGTTTCTCCCTATTGACTCTGTCCAGAACCCTCATGATTATGAATACCTCTATCAAATCTCCCCTCAGTCTTCTTTTCTCAAAGGAAAACAGCATAGCAGCCGGATCATCCATCTTCAGCCAGAAGTGCCAAGTGGATGATCCAGTTCAGCCTCCTGAGGTTCCCAGGATCACAGATGCCATACTTAGCCAATCAGATTCACTCCATTTGATATCAAGAAGCGTTTGAAAGCACTGAATACTGCAAAGGCTATGGGCCATGACAATATTCCGGAAATAGCACTGAAGACTTGTTTTGCAGAACTAGCTGTGCTCCTAGCCAAGCTGTTCCAGTACAGCTTTCACACTGGTATCTACTCGGCAATGTGGAATATTGCCAACTATGTCCTGTACACAGAAAGCAGGACAAATCCAACCTGGCCAATTGCCACTCTATCAGTCTACTTTCAATCATCAGCATGAAGATGGAAGGGATCAGTGACAGTGCCATCAAGCAGCACTTGTTCAACAATAACCTGCTTACTGACGCTCAGTTTGGGTTCTGCCAGGGCCACACAGCTCCTGACATCATTACAGCCTTTGTCCAAATTGGACAAAGGAGCTGAACTCCAGAGGTGAGGTGAGAGTGACTGCCCTTGACATCAAGGCAGCATTAAACTGAGTATGGTAGCAAGGTGCCCGGGCAAAACTGGAGTCAATAGGAATCAGGGGAAACATTCTCTACCGTTTGGAGTCATACCTAGCACAAAGGAAAATGGTTGTGGTTGTTAGAGGTCAATCATCTCAGTCACAGGACATCAGTGAAGGAGTTCCTCAGGGTAGTGGCCAAGCTCCAAAATCTTCAGCTGCTTCATCAATGACATTCCCACCATCATAAGGTCATAAGTGGGGATTTTTGTTGACGATTGCACAATGTTCTGCACCATTCACGACTCCTCAGATACTGAAGCAGCCCGTGTCCAGGTGCAGCAAGACTTGAGCTGATAAGTGCCAAGTAACATATGTGGCACAAACGTGCCAGGCAATGACCATCTCCAACAAGCGAGAATATAACCCTTTGATGTGACATTACCATTGCTGAATCCCCTGTCAACATCCTGTGGTGAGCATTGACCAGAAAGTGAACTATGGCTACAAGAACAGATCAGAGGCTGGGAATTCTGGGGTGAGTAACTCATCTTCTGTCTCCACAAAGCCTGTCTACCATCTAAAGACACACGTCAGGAGTGTGATGGAATATTTTCCACTTGCTTGGATGCGTGTAGCTCCTAAAACACCATCCAGGGCAAAGCAGCCTGCTTGATTGGCACCTCATCCAGCACCTTCAGCATTCACTCCTTCACTACTGATGCATAGTTGCAGCAGTGTGTACCATCTACCAGATGCACTGCAGCAACTGACCAATGTTCCTTCTACAGCACCTTCCAAATGCATGACTTTGATCACCTAGAAGGACAAAGGCGGCAGGTGCATGGGAACACCACCACCTGCGAGTTCCCCTGCAAGTCACACACTATCCTGACTTGGAACTATATCACCGTTCCTTCACTGTCGTCAGGTCAAAGTCCTGGAACTCCTAACAGCACTGTGGGTACATTCTGAGGACTGCAGCTGTTTAAGAATGCAGCTCACCACCAACACTTCAAGGGCAATTAAGGATGGGCAATAAATGCTGGCCTAGCCAACACCGCCCACATCCAATGACCTAATAAAAAGAAACTTCTCCAATCTATCTTCACAACTGAACTTCCTCATCCCTGGTAGCATTCTGGTGATTTTTTTTCTCTAATCTCTCCAAATGCTTAAACATCTTTCCTGAAGTGTGACACCCAGAACTGGATGCAATACTCCAGCTGAGGCTGAACTAGCGTCTGATACGATTTCAGCGTGTTTCGCACGTGGTAGGAGGAACCATCCACAAATATATCCAGGGCGCTCTCGATGGTTCTTTCATGACAGGATGTGAATCAAAGTTAAGAGGCAGTGGACACTTATGAGGATTGCCCTCATAAGTCAGTAACAGTGGTAATAACGTTATCTTTTTTGTTGTAATATTAAGATCTTAGTTCAGTTAGTTGAAAGTCAACTTGTTTATAGTTGAGATGAAACCAATGAGTCTCCTGGCGTCATTAGTAAATTCAGTGTTGTGTGTGGTGAGTGTAAAATGATCTGCTGCAAAACTGTGATATATGTAACGTGGTGGATGACCCAAAACGTGTCCAGCAGGTGACGTTCACACGCAGAATACGTAGTTTCAACCCCTTTCAGGATCCCTGCCGCAAATGCAATTTGCTGCAGTCTTCCCACATATTTCTGATAAAGCACAACGGATGGACTTTGTTCTGTAGATGTGACCTCGATTTGGAATGGCTGAGTAGGGTCAGGCATGATTTAACTCAGAGCTTGCATGAAGACCATTTGAAGTTTTGTTTTGTCTTCAGTGTGACAAGGTATCCAGTCCCACTGGATATCAAAACTTCAGACAGCCGCTTTACCATCCCGGGAAAGTCAGGAATACAGTTTCACTGACAGCTAACCAAATCCAAAAATGATGGAAGTACGGTTTTACATTGAGGGAGCGGCAGTCTCGAGATGATTTCGAATTTGTGGCCATCTGCGCTCATTCCCTCCAGAGCGATTCAAAATCCGACGATTGTAACTCATTCTTGAAATAACTGAGCTTTACGCGGATTGACTTTGAGACCCGCCTGAGTCAAAATTGTTAACAGTTGGTCCAGCGATGACAAAGGCCCGTCTCCAGTCTTGGTTGCTAGCAACACATCGTCTACATACTGCAACAGGAACACTGGTCTGTAAAAATCATTCAGGGCTGTTACCAATCGTTGATGAACAATTGTGCGGCCATTGGGGAATCCCTGTTTCAGATAAATCCAATTGCAACTTTGATTCTCGAATGTGAAGGCACATTTATACAAATCTTCCTTTTTAATGGGGATGATCCAAACCCCATTAGAAATGTCCAATGTGCAGAAATACTTCGAACCAACTGGTATTTTCTATAGAAGAGTGGGAATTTCTCACACAACAGGGGAACAGGCTGGGGTTACGGATTTGAGTTTACAATGGTCGATAGTTAATCTCCAACTGCCATCAGTTTTCTTTCCGGGTCAAATTGGTGAGCTCGCTGTGAAAATACCTGGTCTCACAATGACCTGATTAATGAGGGACTGAATCATTTCTCTGATACAGGAGTGACTTTCTCTGGAGATCTAGTATTGTTTGATTAATGGGTGAGGAGGTCTGTTGATGGACTCCTCTCTTTCAATCCGCCCGCAGTCAAGTTTGCTGGTTGCAAAAGTAACGAGATGTCTTTGAATCAGCTGATCTATCTGAATATTATCAAGCCTAGGAGGTTCATACACACACGCCTTTTTGACTGCATAGACATATTGAACATCTGAGATTACCATGACATTTTTACTTCCTGATCCGTGACACATACAATTACGGTTATAATCAATAATTGCTCCGTACTGATTTAACACATCAGTTCCCACTATTCCCCTTTCCTGCCGGTATGGTCAGATATACTGGTGATGGCAAAGTGCAGGTAAAGCCCCCTAACCGGAGTTCAGAAGCCTTTCCTGTCCACACCAGAGTATCATTCCCGGTAAAACCTGTCAGTGATGTGGACCCTTTCCCACTGCTGTATAGTATTCAGGGTGTGGGATGTGGATGATCGTGATGACGGAGCTCGTATCAATTAACACAGTCTGTTACTGGTCCCCCTCAAAAACAACAGAGATGATCGGACCCCCATCACAATCACGCTGTTACCCCACATCCAGCCAGGGGGCAAACCCGCTTCATTGGTGTCTCTTCACAACAGATGCTCTTGGTCGGACAGTATTTACCGACTGCATAATAGCAAATTGGTCTCCAATGACGGATTCCACTTCGATGGTATTGGCTTCGCCTTGGTGTCATGGTTCGGTCGCTTTGGTCAAAATTGCCAGAGTGCTCCGAACCATTGGATGGAGTTGCTTCAAAAACATATTTTTGAAACTGATTTGATTTTTCTCTCCGTGGATGGTTCGAGGGGCGACAATGTTGGGAACGTTTATTCAAAGAATATAATCAGTTGGAGAAGGTGCGAGCTGACTCATCTGGGCGTTGCTGAGTCTGATGTATCTTTTCAGTTATATTTACCCCCATAATCCCGAGGACGCATAAAATGTGATCTACCATTTCCGCATTGGTCTATGGATTATAAACATGTGGGCCTGCATTATCCTTTAGAGCTCTTGTACAGGCAGATAAAGGAATTCGCCTAAGGTCCAAATCCTCGAATTCTGAATCACCCCGTCTAAAATCTGCCAGCGCCTATTTACCTCAAGACATCATCTCCATCTTGTACTGTTCCCAACTCTCTTAAACTTGTGCCATGACATTTGCTCTCTAACGCTTGTACCATGACATTTGCTCTCTCTTACACTTGCACCATGACATTTGCTCTCCCTTACACTTGTACCATGACATTTGCTCTCTCTAACGCTTGTACCATGACATTTGCTCTCTCTTACACTTGCACCATGACATTTGCTCTCTCTGACACTTGTACCATGACATTTGCTCTCTCTTACACTTGTATCTCAGTGATGGTGAGGAGAACGGATTGCTCCTCCTCATGCCCCACGTCACCGTTTTGATTTTTCACTGTCTTCTTTGATACTGCAGTGACAGAACTGATTCTACTTTCTCTTCAGGTGGAAGGGGAAGCGGGACACGGGACTACTCTGTCAATAAAGAAGGATGTTACTGTGTGTTGTCTGATGAACTACCATGCTCGGAGGGTACAACAGAAATGGTGAACCTTGGTAACTAGGTGCATTAAAATGACTTCAATAGCCTCCAGTATAAGGAAAGGTTGGACAAGGCCTGTAACCGGGACATTCAGACACTCTGAACTGTGTATCTGACAAAAGTATACTCCACAGGAACTGCATTTTAAGGTGTTACTGGATTGCTCCTTCTTCCTATCAGTGGGGGACAGGTCATCCCTGCGGGCGGTGAGGGATCAGGCTATTCCCAGTCAGACACACACGCTCTGGGTCAGACTGTCATATATCCGGTATCTCACTTCCCCTGGTAACGGTAGTGACCACAGCCCGCTGTCTACCTAACTGTCAATCTAGTTCACAAATCCATAACTGACACTGAGTATAATCTACCTCCAGCTCTCACTGGTTAATGTATTCTCAAAGGACACCTCCAGCGTCCCCTGGGTCTAACTGAAGCTTTTCATTTTCTGCCTTGCACTTGGCAAGTCCCTGTCTTAGCTGTTGTGCTTCAACATCCACTGCCCCAGCAGTCACAATTGAATAGTTCTGCTGTTGTCGCATATCAGCCGTTCTGTCGGTATCTCTTTCTCGGTCGCGAACACGGGTCGACAGACTTAACATCTGCTGATCCATTTGGATACTTAAGGCCTCTAACACCTGACCATTTTGCTCTCTCTGTTTTTCCAGCAGCTGCTGTAACTCCTGGATCTTTCGATTCTTTCTCCTGATAATCTTGTCATCTTCCGCGGCAACAAAGTACGTTCCAAATGCCAGAAGGCCCGGAGTCTTCCTGCCCTCAACTTCTTATTTTCCACTCGTCCTTCAATAAAGGTGATCACTTCCCGAAAAGACACCCTCTTCCTTCCTTCTGTAGTACTCTCCTTGATGAGACAGCATTATTCTTTATTAATAGAGTTCTCCTGTTTATTCTAGTCCTGCCATGGTCGCACCTGAAAGTCTGAAATCTTTGTTGCGGACAATCACTTCAAGCACGAAATTAACCAATTCAGGCAAGTGGATACTTGATTAATAAATCCAGAATGTTTATTGAGAGTAAAACAATACTTAACAATTGAAAGTAAAATTATATTTAGCAGACTTGGGAATATAACTTTCCAGCTCCAGCAGGTGAACTTGGTCACAGAGTGAGGCGGTTCTCTTTCTTTGGTCCAGATCTCTCCTCAGGTGGATGAACGTGGCTGATGGTCTGTGCCTTTACCTCCGAGCTCTTCTAGTTTCCCTGCCTGACAAAATGTTGCAAGACCCCTGTTTTTAACATCTGGATGACCATCACACCATCTCAGTCAGACTCTTGTAAAACAATAATTGGTTCTAGTTGTTGCTAGCTAAACTTAATTGGTTTTTAATGATGTCTTCCACTAACGGCCACCTGTGTTCGTTCGAGTACAATGGACTGGTTTCAAACTGTCTCCAAATCTGATCTTAAACAACTTCTCCATTCATTAAAGCCAAACTCTTGAAAGTCACGATGTACCATCTCATGGGCTTTATCAGGATCCTAGAAAAGTCCAATGATGAACACCTTTTGCTGAAACTGCACTTTCTGACACAGAAACAGAAAATTACAGTAAGTAAATTTAATAAGCTTTAAATGAAAACACATTCTATCTAAAATGATTATTGATTCACTAATTATAACTGAATCAAAGTTCATTACTTTTACAATCATCTGTTTCCTGATGGGTAACTATGCATCAGTTAACACACAATAGAAAATGGTTTAATTGGTCACTTGTTCGTATTAAAAAGGCTTCCTTGACCTTGTTATTCATGACAATGGATACAATATAAAAATGGTCACGTTAAGCTAAAATCTGACTCCCCAAATCTACCTACAAATCTATCCAAGACATAGCAGCCCGCTTGATCAACACCCCATACACCAACTTTATCATTCACTCCTTCCACCACTGGTGCACAGTGGCTGCAGTGTATACCATCTACCGGATGCACTGTAGAAACTCATGAAGGTTCCTTCAACAGCACATTCCAAACCCACGGTTTTTACCCCAATACATGGGAACACCACCTGCCTTCTACCTCCAAGTCACACACCATCCAGACTTACAAATATATCGCTGTTCTTTCACTGCCGTTGGGTCTAAATCCTGGAACTACTTTCCAAACAGTCCTATTGGTGTAGCTAAAATGGATGGACTCCAGATTCTTCAGGGTAATTAGGGATGGGCAACAAAATCTGTCCTTGTCTGCAATGCTCACACCCAATACACGAAGAATAAAAATCTGGGTCAGCCTCAGGCTGTAGACAACAGAAAGATTTGGGAGTCCAAGTGCAAAAATCATTAAAAACAAGTATAAAAAAGTTATCAAAATGGCCAACAGAATGCTGGCTGGAATACAAATGCAATTATTCAGTTCTTCATTTAGAGACAGACTTGTTCAGAACCAATCAGGAACACTGCTTATAGTTCTGGGAATCAATGTTCAGGAAGGATATAATAACCTTGTCGTGGATGAAGCACAGATTCAACAGAATGATACCGGGTTAAAACGGGTTAGATTATGAGAAGAGGTGGAAAACATATGGTTTATATTTCCTTCAGTGGAAGAGATTGAGGGCTGCTCATTGAGAAGTGAATACAAATGTTAAATGTTTCTATAGGGTAGATACAGAGAACTCTTTCCTCTGCTGGAAGAATAAAGCACAATGGAACATATTGTGGATTTCACACCACAAGGAGCAGTTGAGGCAAATATCATCGATGTATTTAAAAGGAAGCTCATTTTTTCAGATGAAATGTGTGTAATAGTAATAGAAGGTCATCGTGATAGTGTTAGATAAAGAGAGGTGAGAGGAAGCTCCTGTAGAGGATAAACAGAGACCAGATGGGCCGAGTGGTCTGCTTCTGTGCTGGAAATTCTATATAATTCTGTACAATGAATGTTCAATGCGAGTGACGTCCTTCAAAAGTGATATCAGGAAGCACTTTTTGACACGAAGGGAGGTAGAAATTTAAAACTCACTTGTCAAAAAGCTGTGAATGCTGCGGGTTCATTTATAGCTTTTCAGGGCAGTGATTTTTTTTAAGCTGTAGGTAGCAAACGATATGGAGCAAAGGTGGGGGCGGGAAGGGGGCAGATGGGAATGGAGCTGAACTGCAGATCACAATGATCTAATTGAATGGCGGAGCAGGACTGAAAGGCTGAATGGCCTGCTAATGGTCTTAATGTGCTCATGTTACAAGTCTTCACCTTAGAATTAGAATTAGAACATTACAGCGCAGTACAGGCCCTTCGGCCCTCGATGTTGCGCCGACCTGTGAAACTATCTGACCTACACTATTCCATTTTCATCCATATGTCTATCCAATGACCACTTAAATGCCCTTAAAGTTGGCGAGTCTACTACTGTTGCAGGCAGGGCGTTCCATGCCCCTACTACTCTCTGAGTAAAGAAACTACCTCTAACATCTGTCCTATATCTATCACCCCTCAACTTAAAGCTATGTCCCCTCGTGTTTGCCATCACCATCCGAGGAAAAAGACTCTCACTATCCACCCTATCTAACCCTCTGATTATCTTATATGTCTCCATTAAGTCACCTCTCCTCCTCCTTCTCTCCAACGAAAACAACCTCAAGTCCCTCAGCCTTTCCTCGTAAGACCTTGTCTCCATACCAGGCAACATCCTAGTAAATCTCCTCTGCACCCTCTCCAAAGCTTCCACATCCTTCCTATAATGCGGTGACCAGAACTGCATGCAATACTCCAGGTGCGGTCTCACCAGAGTTTTGTACAGCTGCAGCATGACCTCGTGGCTCCGAAACTCGATCCCCCTACTAATAAAAGATAACACACCATATGCCTTCTTAACAGCCCTATTAACCTGGGTCGCAACTTTCAGGGATTTATGTACCTGGACACCAAGATCTCTCTGTTCATCTACACTACCAAGAATCTTCCCATCAGCCCAGTACTCTGCATTCCTGCAACTCCTTCCAAAGTGAATCACCTCACACTTTTCCGCATTAAACTGCATTTGCCATCTCTCAGCCCAGCTCTGCAGCCTATCTATGTCCCTCTGTACCCTACAACATCCGTCGGCACTATCCACAACTCCACTGACCTTTGTGTCATCCGCAAATTTACTAACCCACCCTTCTACACCCTCTTCCAGGTCATTTATAAAAATGACAAACAGCAGTGGCCCCAAAACAGATCCTTGCGGTACACCACTAGTAACTAAACTCCAGGATGAACATTTGCCATCAACCACCACCCTCTGTCTTCTTTCAGCTGGCCAATTTCTGATCCAAAGCTCTAAATCACCTTCAACCCCATACTTCCGTATTTTCTGCAATAGCCTACCGTGGGGAACCTTATCAAATGCCTTACTGAAATCTATATACACCACATCCACGGCTTTACCCTCATCCACCTGTTTGGTCACCTTCTCGAAAAACTCAATAAGGTTTGTGAGGCACGACCTACCCTTCACAAAACCGTGCTGACTATCGCTAATGAACTTATTCTTTTCAAGATGATTATAAATCCTGTTTCTTATAACCTTTTCCAACATTTTACCCACAACCGAATTAAGGCTCACAGGTCTATAATTACCAGGGCTGTCTCTACTCCCCTTCTTGAACAAGGGGACAACATTTGCTATCCTCCAGTCTTCCGGCACTATTCCTGTCGACAATGACGACATAAAGATCAAGACAAAGGCTGTGCAATCTCCTCCCTAGCTTCCCAGAATATCCTAGGATAAATCCCATCTGGCCCAGGGGACTTATCTATTTTCACACTTTCCAAAATTGCTAACACCTCCTCCTTGTGAACCTCAATCCCATCTAGCCTAGTCATCTGTATCTCAGTATTCTCCTCGACAACATTTTCTTTCTCTACTGTAAATACTGACGAAAAATATTCATTTAACGCTTCCCCTATCTCCTCTGATTCCACACACAACTTCCCACTACTATCCTTGATTGGCCCTAATCTAACTCTTGTCATTCTTTTATTCCTGATATACCTATAGAAAGCCTTAGGGTTTTCCCTGATCCTATCCGCCAATGACTTCTCGTGTCCTCTCCTTGCTCTTCTTTGCTCTCCCTTTAGATCCTTCCTGGCTAGCTTGTAACTCTCAAGCGCCCTAACTGAGCCTTCACGTCTCATCCTAACATGAGCCTTCTTCTTCCTCTTGACAAGCGCTTCAACTTCTTTAGTAAACCAGGGCTCCCTCGCTCGACAACTCCCTCCCTGCCTGACAGGTACATACGTATCAAGGACACGCAGTAGCTGCTCCTTGAATAAGCTCCACATTTCGATTGTTCCCATCCCCTGCAGTTTCCTTCCCCATCCTACGCATCCTAAATCTTGCCTAATCGCATCATAATTTCCTTTCCCCCAGCTATAATTCTTGCCCTGCGGTATATACCTGTCCCTGCCCATCGCTAAGATAAACCTAACCGAATTGTGATCACTATCACCAAAGTGCTCACCTACATCTAAATCTGACACCTGGCCGGGTTCATTACCCAGTACCAAATCCAATGTGGCATCACCCCTGGTTGGCCTGTCTACATACTGTGTCAGAAAACCCTCCTGCACACACTGGACAAAAACTGACCCATCTAAAGTACTCGAACTATAGTATTTCCAGTCAATATTTGGAAAGTTAAAGTCCCCCATAACAACTACCCTGTTACTTTCGCCCCTGTCGAGAATCATCTTCGCTATCCTTTCCTCTACATCTCTGGAACTATTCGGAGGTCTATAGAAAACTCCCAACAGGGTGACCTCTCCTCACCTGTTTCTAACCTCGGCCCATACTACCTCAGTAGACGAGTCCTCAAATGTCCTTTCTGTCGCTGTAATACTCTCCTTGATTAACAATGCCACACTCCCCCCTTCTATTACTTCACTGGAAAGTTCAAAGTGAAGCTAACTGGATTGGACAACAATAGAAACTAATAAACTGAGCAGAAAGTCGAATCCCCACCACCGGAAAGAGAATCCGGGGGGATGTAGATTTCCAAAGAGATTTTCCTTCAAATGTGTCAGACCCTATTTCAGTATTGTACAACTCCCGATAGCTTCTTAGAACTGAATGGGATCTCTTTTAACATCAGCTGCAACCTTCACAGAATGTAAATTTCAGTGAAACTGTGGATTTCCCAAGCCAGTGTTCATGATGATCTATTTCTACCTGATATTTTAGATTAATTGTATTTCATGAGTTAGTGCATATAGGGTTCCGGTGGTGGGGATTCGACTTTCTGCTCAGTTTATTAGTTTCTATTGTTGTCCAATCCAGTCGCTCTGAACAGGCTCCAGAAGCTGGCCGAGCGCGTCTACCCTGAGGCACAGTGTGGCTTTCGTGCAGAGAGATCGACTATTGACATGCTGTTCTCCCTTCGTCAGATACAGGAGAAATGCCGTGAACAACAGATGCCCCTCTACATTGCTTTCATTGATCTCACCAAAGCCTTTGACCTCGTCAGCAGACGTGGTCTCTTCAGACTACTAGAAAAGATCGGATGTCCACCAAAGCTACTAAGTATCATCACCTCATTCCATGACAATATGAAAGGCACAATTCAACATGGTGGCTCCTCATCAGAGCCCTTTCCTATCCTGAGTGGTGTGAAACAGGGCTGTGTTCTCGCACCCACACTTTTTGGGATTTTCTTCTCCCTGCTGCTTTCACATGCGTTCAAATCCTCTGAAGAAGGAATTTTCCTCCACACAAGATCAGGGGGCAGGTTGTTCAACCTTGCCCGTCTAAGAGCGAAGTCCAAAGTACGGAAAGTCCTCATCAGAGAACTCCTCTTTGCTGACGATGCTGCTTTAACATCTCACACTGAAGAATGCCTGCAGAGTCTCATCGACAGGTTTGCGTCTGCCTGCAATGAATTTGGCCTAACCATCAGCCTCAAGAAAACGAACATCATGGGGCAGGATGTCAGAAATGCTCCATCCATCAATATTGGCGACCACGCTCTGGAAGTGGTTCAAGAGTTCACCTACCTAGGCTCAACTATCACCAGTAACCTGTCTCGAGATGCAGAAATCAACAAGCGCATGGGTAAGGCTTCCACTGCTATGTTCAGACTGGCCAAGAGAGTGTGGGAAAATGGCGCACTGACACGGAACACAAAAGTCCGAGTGTATCAGGCCTGTGTCCTCAGTACCTTGCTCTACGGCAGCGAGGCCTGGACAACGTATGCCAGCCAAGAGCGACGTCTCAATTCATTCCATCTTCGCTGCCTTCGGAGAATACTTGGCATCAGGTGGCAGGACTATATCTCCAACACAGAAGTCCTTGAAGCGACCAACATCCCCAGCTTATACACACTACTGAGTCAGCGGCGCTTGAGATGGCTTGGCCATGTGAGCCGCATGGAAGATGGCAGGATCCCCAAAGACACATTGTACAGCGAGCTCGCCACTGGTATCAGACCCACCGGCCGTCCATGTCTCCGTTATAAAGACGTCTGCAAACGCGACATGAAATCGTGTGACATTGATCACAAGTCGTGGGAGTCAGTTGCCAGCATTCACCAGAGCTGGCGGGCAGCCATAAAGACAGGGCTAAATTGTGGCGAGTCGAAGAGACTTAGTAGTTGGCAGGAAAAAAGACAGAGGTGCAAGGGGAGAGCCAACTGTGCAACAGCCCCGACAAACAAATTTCTCTGCAGCACCTGTGGAAGAGCCTGTCACTCCAGAATTGGCCTTTTTGCCACTCCAGGCGCTGCTTCACAAACCACTGACCACCTCCAGGCGCGTATCCATTGTCTCTCGAGATAAGGAGGCCCAAAAGAGTGCAAAGCCAGAACTGTTCACAGTCAGAACACATAACTTTCTAATTCAGTTACGGCTCCTCTACCCGCTTGAAAAAACGGATAAGTTTCCATCGCCGAGCTGGTGCAAAACCTTAAAATCAGTTTGAGAATTCACATGGTGGGTGCATCGACAAAGATGAACCGATTCACATAACAACAGAAACCAAAGCTGCTTTTGTTTAACGCACAGAAGTGATGCAGTCAGGGCCGGGCATTCAGTATGTTGTTAGATAGAAATGCGGACAAAATGTAATTCCGATTTTGGGCTGTTTCTTTAAAAACAAACAATTACAATGTCTGTTTGCGTAAAACGAGAGCAGCCCAAATCTGCAGTATTTTGCTTTTATTACAGTGAAGGGAGTTGGCTGCTTGTTCAAATGACTGGAAGTAATGTCAATGCTCCCCTGCTTCAGGATCTCACGGGAGGTGTCTCTCAATAATAAATATGGGATTTCTCTTCATCTCTCATCTCACAGTTAGTTGGAGTTTCGTGTCCAGCGGCAAGAGTCACCATCACTTCTCAGACAGAATGAGAGTTCCATTGAGCTTTTATCCATTTAAAATGTTAGCACCACTTGTCCAGACAGGAATGATTTACTATCCGATTATAGCAGCAATTGGAATCCCAGGTAAGTGATTATATTCAGTCACTAAATGTACAAAGTAGAGGTTAACTGTATTCCTGCTCTTATCTCGGTAACTGTTCCTTTTCACTGTTTTTTATTCTCACGCCAATCCAAAAGCAGAACCTCATTCCTTGTATTTTCCACTCTCCTCTCCTCATTACAGATTATTTGTTGACGTTAAAATGTTCTTTTAAATCTCCATCAAAGCCTGCAGCTTATTTTCTTCATTTAACATCTTCAAACTGGTTCCGTCTGAACTGAGAATCAGTGCAGTGTGTGATAAAACGGATTATTTCAGTTTAATTTTTCCGTTGCCCAACAGACTCACTCTCCTCTCCTTCATTCCAGTAACAATCAGTAATATCTGACAAGCAATAACTTTTACTCTTCCTTCACTGTTTTATAAAATGCCCCAGTTTCTCCCCCTCTGATTTCTGCTGGGGACAGATCTGCTGACAGATATATACTTGTGAGTACGGACAGTCAGCACCGGGATTTGTTCAGTCCCATTATTCAGATATTCTCACTGTTCTCAGTCTGTTTCTATAATGTGTTGGATCTTATTCCTGATGATCACAATCCACTCCGAGTGTGGATTTGTTCTCCGTGAAGGAACACAGACTCTCCCTCTAATCTTCTCTCCTGGCCGGTTACCAGCCTGTTCTCAGTTACCTCTTCTCCCACCGAGCGGGTATTCTGTTCCTTTCAGCCGGTGGGAGGCAGCTGGTTTCTGTCCCAGACCTTCCTGCAGGTGGGGCAGGGAATTCAACACAGTGAAAGAGTGATTTAAACACTGCAGCGGGACTCTGTGAAACTGTCCTGCGTTGCCCCAGTTGAGAAACTCGTTTCAGCTTTCACCATCCGGATTTGACCAATCTCACGCTCGCAGTTTGATACAAAAACGCTGCACTCTGAGCATGTCCGTCCACCCAGTCAAATCACTGGTCCTCTCAAATACCATGTAATTTAACTCCAGATTCTTGTACATAGAAGATATCCTAATCAGATTTCCACACCCTGTCCCCCTAAACATTCACCACCTCTTCCTCCATCCACCTGTTCAATCTACTCTGTATCTGGATATAGTTTCTGCCTCAACCCCTAATCCTGGAACTGAACTGTACCGTTTCCCAACTCTCTTTGTGAAGAAATTTCTCCTGCTTTCTGTTCCAAATATCTTCCATTTAATCTTTCAGCTCTGCTGCCTCCCGCTGCAGTGTTGCAGTCACTCTTTCGCTGCATTGAATTCCCTGCCCCACCTGCAGGAAGGTCTGGGACAGAAACCAGCTGCCTCCCACCGGCTGAAGGGAACAGAGTATCCGCTCGGTGGGAGAAGAGGTAACTGAGAACAGGCTGGTAACCGGACAGGAGAGAAGATCAGAGGGAGAGTCTGTGTTCCTTCACGGAGCACAAATCCACACTCGGAGTGGATTGTTATCATCAGGAATAAGATCCAACACATTGTGGAAACAGACCGAGAACAGTGAGAATATCTGAATAATGGGACTGAACAAATCCCGGTGTTCACTGTCTCATTTTTTCGAAACCATGTTCTTCCATCGACCTTCTCCCACTCTTCCATAACTTTAAACACTTCCATTATATCGCCCTGTAATCTATGTCGCTGTTACTTTCTTCTCCCTCACATTTACAGTTTAATGTGACAGAGCCCAGTGTGTGAAAATGGTGCAGTTTAACCCTTACTGTACCACGGACTCAAATTCCCCACTTGAGGTGTGAAAGTAAAATCTCACAATCAGTGGAACGAGTCCCCATCTCCAGAGGACACTGAACCTTTACAGATTTATTTTTGAAGAAATGTGACCGACATTAAACTCCAATGCTCCGGCTGTTGTTTTTTGAAATTCTGCTGAGCCTATTTAAAGATGTTACACAGGAAGAGAAGAGTGAAGTGAGTTGTCTCACTGTCTCACTGACTCTCACTAACCTCAGGGCCAATGCAGCCCAATGCTCCCATTGGAAGATTCACTCCTGTATTTCGAAGGGTTTCTCTGAATGTATCCGCTCACGGGGTCAGTTAGATCTCGGTGTCCCGCAGCAATATTCATAATTATTTCTCATAGATAAATGAAGTTTAATTTATTGTGCATCCATTTGACCAAGCGATTCTTTGTGTTCCTGGTTACGGATTCTAAACTTATTTATTTTATGCAGGGTTTAACTGTATCACCGCTCGTTTTGCGTATTCTTCAAATTGCTGTGTTTCTTCTGAAGTATTTGTTTTGCTGTTTCTAATTCAAGATCAGAGTTTAACTATATATCACGTCAGTAGATATCACGTCTATTACAGTAGAGAAAGAAAATGTTGTCGAGGAGAATACTGAGATACAGACTACTCGGCTAGATGGGATTGAGGTTCACAAGGAGGAGGTGTTAGCAATTTTGGAAAGTGTGAAAATAGATAAGTCCCCTGGGCCAGATGGGATTTATCCTAGGATTCTCTGGGAAGCCAGGGAGGAGATTGCAGAGCCTTTGTCCTTGATCTTTATGTCGTCATTGTCGACAGGAATAGTGCTGGAAGACTGGAGGATAGCAAATGTTGTCCCCTTGTTCAAGAAGGGGAGTAGAGACAGCCCTGGTGATTATAGACCTGTGAGCCTTACTTTGGTTGTGGGTAAAATGTTGGAAAAGGTTATAAGAGATAGGATTTATAATCATCTTGAAAAGAATAAGTTCATTAGCGATAGTCAGCACGGTTTTGTGAAGGGTAGGTCGTGCCTCACAAACCTTATTGAGTTTTTCGAGAAGGTGACCAAACAGGTGGATGAGGGTAAAGCCGTGGATGTGGTGTATATGGATTTCAGTAAGGCGTTTGATAAGGTTCCCCACGGTAGGCTATTGCAGAAAATACGGAAGTATGGGATTGAAGGTGATTTAGTGCTTTGGTTCAGAAATTGGCTAGCTGAAAGAAGACAGAGGGTGGTGGTTGATGGCAAATGTTCATCCTGGAGTTTAGTTACTAGTGGTGTACCGCAAGGATCTGTTTTGGGGCCACTGCTGTTTGTCATTTTTATAAATGACCTGGAAGAGGGTGTAGAAGGGTGGGTTAGTAAATTTGCGGATGACACGAAGGTCGGTGGAGTTGTGGATAGGGCCGAAGGATGTTATAGGTTACAGAGGGACATAGATAGGCTGCAGAGCTGGGCTGAGAGATGGCAAATGGAGTTTAATGCGGAAAAGTGCGAGGTGATTCACTTTGGAAGGAGTAACAGGAATGCAGAATACTGGGCTAATGGGAAGATTCTTGGTAGTGTAGATGAGCAGAGAGATCTTGGTGTCCAGGTACATAAATCCCTGAAAGTTGCCCCCCAGGTTAATAGGGCTGTTAAGAAGGCATATGGTGTGTTAGCTTTTATTAGTAGGGGGATCGAGTTTCGGAGCCACAAGGTCATGCTGCAGCTGTACAGAACTCTGGTGCGGCCGCACCTGGAGTGTTGCGTGCAGTTCTGGTCACCGCATTATAGGAAGGATGTGGAAGCTTTGGAAAGGGTGCAGAGGAGATTTACTGGGATGTTGCCTGGTATGGAGGGAAGGTCCTACGAGGAAAGGCTGAGGGACTTGAGGTTGTTTTCGTTGGAGAGAAGGAGGAGGAGAGGTGACTTAATAGAGACATATAAGATAATCAGAGGGTTAGATAGGGTGGATAGTGACAGTCTTTTTCCTCGGATGGTGATGGTAAACACGAGGGGACATAGCTTTAAGTTGAGGGGTGATAGATATAGGACAGATGTCAGAGGTAGTTTCTTTACTCAGAGAGTAGTAGGGGCGTGGAACGCCCTGCCTGCAACAGTAGTAGACTCGCCAACTTTAAGGGCATTTAAGTGATCATTGGATAGACATATGGATGAAAATGGAATAGTGTAGGTCAGATGGTTTCACAGGTCGGCGCAACATCGAGGGCCGAAGGGCCTGTACTGCGCTGTAATGTTTTATGTTCTATGTTCTATGTTCCTCCCATTCCGCCACTTTCTGCATATGATCTGCTTACTGGGATCATAATATGCTTATAATATCCCGCAAAATCTCCTCTCTACACTGTCAGCCTCGCTACCTCGCTGTATTTTAAGAAACTCCTTAAAAACTACTACTTTGACCAAGTTTTTGGTATTTTTTTTACTTCTTTCATGGATATGGACATCGCTGGCATCATTACCCATCCCTCATTGCCCTTGACAACTGAATGGCTTCCTAGGTCACTTCAGAGGGCAGTTAAGAGTCAACCACATTGCTGTGGGTCTGAAGTCACATGTAGGCCAGATCACATCAGGAAAGCAGATTTTCTTCCCTGTAGGACATGAGTGAACCACATGGGTTTGACAACAATCAATGATAGTTTCATAGCACCATTACTTAGACTAACTTTCAATTCAAGATTTGTTAATTAATAGAATTTGTGTTCTACCAGCTGTTGTGATAGGATTTGAACCCGCATCTAGGGCATCAGCCTGGGTATCTACATTACTAGTTCAGTGACATGACTACTGTACCACTGTCTCCCCATCTGACCTCATATCTCTTTATGTGGTTCTGTGTCACAGTCTGCTTCATAATGCTCCTGTGAAGCACTTTGGCACATTTAGTTACCATAAACGCGCGCTATGAACAGAAGTTTTGTTGTAGAAAACCCCAAATTGTTATCTTCATGCAATGTCATCTTGTGCACGTGTATTAACTATTATCTAAATGGTGAAAGGTTGCAAAGCTGTAAGATGTAGAGGGATCTGGGTGTCCTAATGCATGAATCACAAAAGGTTAGTATGCATGTACAGCAAATCATTAGGAAAGCAAATGGAATGTTACCGTTTATTGCGAGGGAAATTGAATACAAAGATAAGGAGGTAATGATTCAGTTATACATGTCATTGGTGAGACCACATCTGGAATACTGTGTACATTATTTGTCTCCTTTTTTGAGGAAGGATGTAAGTGCGTTGGAAGCAGTTCGGAGCCGGTTTCCTAGACTAATGGAGTGGGCAGGTCGTCTTCTGAGGAAAGCTTGGACAGTTTAGGCTTGTATCTGCTGGAGTTTAGAAGAGTAACAGGCAGCTTGATTGAAACATAAACCCTGAGGGGTCTTGACAGGGTGAATGTGGAAAGAATGTTTCCTCTTGTGGGAGAATCTAGAACTTGGGATCACTGTTTAAAAATAAGTGGTCATCCATTTAAGACAAAGATGAGGATTTTATTTTTCCATCACAGGGTAGTGAGTCTTTGGAAATCTCTTCCTCCAAATATGGTGGAAGCAGAATCTTTGAATATTTTTAAGGCAGAGGTAGATAGATTCTTAAGCTGATAAGCAAGGGGTGAAAGATTATCTGGGATAAAAACAAGAAATGCTGGAACCATTCAGCAGGTCTGGCAGCATCTGTGCAAAGAGAAGCAGAGTTAACGTTTTGGGTCAGTGACCCTTCTTCGGAACCGGTTGCGAGCTGGGAGACAGAGATCGGTGATGCATGTTAATGTAATGTTACTTTCCTTTATCTTTCGGATGTATGAATGATAAACTGTGCATGAGATGCAGTTGTACAGAGTCTTGGTCAGACCCCCGCTGGAGTACTGCATTCAGTGGGGCAGCGCCCCACTGGGTAGATGTATTGGCTTTGGGGCGGGGGTGGCCTGGGGGTTTCAGCCCAGATTCAACAGACTGATACCAGGGCTGAAAGGATCAAATTCAGAGGACAGGATCCATAAACTTAGCCCGTGTTCCCTTGTGTTCGGAATTTTGATGGGTGACACAGTCCAAGTATTTAAATTGATAATATGATTTGAAGGGTAGATGGAAGTAAACTGTTTCCTGGCGCCGTGTAATCGAAAACAAGGGAAAATAATCTTAAAATTAGAATTATGCCATTTAAGAATGAAAGCAGAATTTTTCACGGAAGGAATAGCGGAAATCTGGAGTTCATTCTCTTTAAAGCCTGTTACTGCTTGCTCAATTACATTTTAAAGACTGAGATTGATAGATTTTTAAGGTAAGAATATAAAGGACGATGGAAACAAGACATGAATGGAGTTAAGGCACAGATTAGCCAGGGTCTAATGGAGTGTTGGGAAAGGCTTGTGGGGCTGAATAACCTCCTCTTGTGTTCTTATATTCCTCTGCGTTAATCACCAGATCATCAGAACTTCTGAAATGAGTGAAACATTAATCGCAAGACTGGAATCAGTGTAACTGAAACCTCTATCGGGACAAATGGTTTCTGATGTTATTCTTACTGAGTTTCGAGTTCCCAGTAAGTCTCTCTGAAGTATTACTGATGGTCTAAATCCATCTCTCCCTCGATGAATGCTCTCTCTGTTCATTTACTCTGTTCGTTTTGAAGTGATTATTTTGCTAATTTCAGGTCTGTTACGGAAATTACGAGAATATCATGCACTGCCGTTCCTCCATCTTCCATTTGGGATATATTTATTGATAGGACAACGTTCTTTCAAACTCCAGCTAACACACCAATGGTTTTCTACATTAATAGTCTCGGGCTGTTACGGTTTTATTTCAGAATGTGAACAGCATTCACAGAATGGGATATGATGAGATTATGAAGTAGTTCCAGTTAATCTGCAGCAGCGACACGGGCCTTTGCTGAATGTTCTCCTGTGGACATTCTCTGGTCACTTTATCTCCATCGCCCTTCACTGCAACAGCCGTGGTTCAGTGGTTCCCCTCTCCTCTCTGAGTCAGGAGGATGTGGTTTCGAGACCCTTTTGAAAGTCCAGGTTGATAGTTCAAGAAGTACTAATGCCATGCTGCACAGTTGAATAACAGACACTCCTAGGCTGTTTTATATAAACCTCAAATTCACAAACTCTGTAGCTTCCAAATCAGTATTTTTTGACTCACAATTTGCGCCACCGGATGTGATGTCTTTCCTATCGTACTCTTTCGAACAAAGTACTCCTAAACGAATATCACGAAACAGATTATTATTTTGTGGGGCTTTGTGTGCAAATTCACATTTAATTGTGCACTCGGAAGTCAAAGTGACCACCTCCCGACAGAAGGTGAAGGCCCATATTGACACTGTGTGTGAAACTTACCAGAGCTAGGTATTACTGCGAAGTTCAAGGAACTCTGTGCTGAGGTCGCTGGTAACATTGTTGTATTGCCAATTATTTCCTGAAACCACACTGGTCAAACATCATATTCAAAGCTTCAATCGTGCACCAACTTCAGTAAAGATGTATCCTCGCTAAACTGCATGATAATTTTGTATGTCAGTTGAAAAATACATTATAATGTTTATATTTCGGATATGACACGAACAATGAACGCTGAGGCTGAAGGAATCGAGAGTTGGGAAACGATAAGCATTAAGGAACAGTTATAATGACATTTTTAGACTTAACAGGCGACATTGGTGGTTGGATTCTGTGAGCGATGGACATTGTTTGCTTTGTTTCCAGTCATTGCATAACATTTACAAACAGAAACAAGTATAAATGATTGTAATCGTTTTATAATTAGATTCATTGTTAATTCAGAGTCACGACTCCTTAAACTGTCACTCTAAGTAAGACGGGGACTATAATGAATAAATCATTGAATAACTGGTACAATTGTTAAATCAATGACTATTTGAATAACAAACAGGTGGCATGATTGATCAATGTTTATGGCAGAATATTTTAGATAAATAAGTTACGAACGAAACTAAAACGTATTGGGAGCAGTCTCACCACACGGACTGCAACGGTTCAAGAAAATGCCTCACCTCCATCTCTCGCAGTGACTGGGAAGCAACACACCATCTCTGATTCCGGATTACTACAGTCATTTTTCTTAGAACTTTCCCACGACATTTCTGTGTCAAAGGTACCCGTCCCACTCACTCCTCACCCAACCACACACACACAAACACTGAATTAAATTAAGCTTATACACTCTGAAACGCCTGTGATAGAATTTACACCGAAGAGTTTATTATCAAAGTCAGTTCTAGAGGAATACAGTTAATTATTTCGACACCAGCTGCTCAGGATGTCTCTTCAGTGCAGAAATGTCTCTGGTACATGTTGTATTCTCTCTCTCTCTCACTTTCCGGCTTACCCTCTTTCTATATCAAATTGTTAAACTGTTGAAGGACACAATATCCTGCAGATCCCAAGGATCCCAGTCAAACTATTCGGAATATCTCTTATATTGTTGATTGTTTGTTCTGGAGCTCAGGTTTATATATTGCCCCGATCCTCTGGGATGGACTTCAGGACAGTCTTTCACACCAGGGAGATGGATTCTCAATATTGCTGATGTACCGGTTTAATATTACAGAGCGATTCGGCCAATTCAGAGGGAACACCTTCTTACTCATTATCTCTGAAGGTGACTCTCGGTAGGTATCTGGTTTTACCTGAAACCTCTGGTCTCACTTGCACTGATCTTTGCAGCCATCCTGGTATCGCCACCACCATCTCCCTCTGAGGTTTCCTGCAATATCAGAGGTGACAACATCCTGGTCTGGATTGTCGTCCTTCTTCTATCGTCTACTTTGGAAAGTTCTTCTGTTCCGAGGATCAACGGATGAAATATTGTTGTGTTGCTGCTCACATCTCAACTTCACTTTGCGGCCATTGTTGGATTTTATTCAGATGGGATTGTGTTGTTTAAATCGCCGATGAATTTCCAGAGAGGGGAAATCGGCTGAACATCTGAAATGTTCATCCGGTGGTTTGTAAACAGAAACTTCTGTTATTTGGTCGAGTTGATCCACAGCAATTCACCATGTAATATGTTGTTTGGCAGCTGTTTTTCACCGGTCTTTACTCATTACCGCTAGTCTGAAAATATAACCTGGCAACTCTAGGCCATTTCCCTCACCAGGTATCTACTCTCCTCTGCTGTTCACGGATCCAAACCCCGCCGTTTAATCTAATTTCTTGGCGGTCCTCGTTTAGCATTTACCACATTTTGGGCCGGTTTCATTCTCACGATTCCCTACTAGATCATTTATCTTCCAATTTATAATTGACCATTTATTACTTATTTTCAATTAATTTTTTTATGTTTTCTTTTGATTAGTTCATTTGTTCTTTCACTGGACTGTTACTTCTTGCAATTATTTATAGTTTATTATCTCACTGTTAACTTACTTGTAGCAGTTCAATGGCTGGAAATTTACCCCGAGCTCTTCCGTTCTCCACTGCACGTCCGATGATGTTACAGTGGAACGGGAGCAGCTCTGAGCAAATTCCACACAAAGTCTACTTGGTTCGTTCTATGTTATTTGCTAAAGGTATCTCTTTAAATTTATTTACTCCACACTGTATACATTACATTGCAATTTCATATCAAAATCTTTTCAATTACACAGTTCCAGCAGCAGTAAACTCCAGTTCCCATCCCATGATCCTGCAGTAAAGGACATTTCATACTAAACACTGTGGACCTGAATCATTCCTTGTATCCTGATGGATGATCCTTTTTTTTCTGTTCGTTTGTGTTTTGCAGTAAATGTGATGACGATTGTGATCCTGTCCCGGGGAAAGTGTGGTCTCTCCAGATGTATCACTCACTACCTGGTCGCCATGGCAGCAGCGGATCTATTGGTCACTATCACTGACGTGGTGTTAAATCGGATTAATGATTATTATTTCCCGACTACCTTCCTGTTTCTCACCCCTGTGTGCTCTTTCCACACCGTCCTGGTTCGTGCAGCCACTGATATTTCTGTCTGGTTAACAGTCGCTTTCACTTTTGATCGTTTTGTTACTATTTGTTGCCAGAAGCTGAGGACTAAATATTGCACCGAGAAAACGGCAGCTGTAGTTATAGGAACTGTGTGTCTGCTGTTCTGTTTGAAAAACATTCCCTGGTACTTTACATTTGAACCCTACATTACAATCGACAACATACCCTGGGGCTGCCATCAAAAGCTGCAGTATTACACATTAACTGCATGGGTAGCATTTAGCTGGATTGACCGCTGTCTCACCCCACTGCTCCCAACATTCCTGATATTACTGCTCAATGCTCTGACCATTGGACACATTTTAGTGGCCAGTAGAGTCCGCAGGAGGTTGAGGGGCACCAGGAATGCCGTGGATCACAATGATCCGGAGATGGAGAGCAGAAGAAAATCTATCATTTTACTGTTCGCTATATCCGGAAACTTCATACTGTTATGGATGACGTATGTGATAGTTTTCCTATTAATCCAAATTACAAACCAATATTATTCAACAGGTTTCAATGACCCGATGATGATCGCAGACTATACCAGCTACATGCTCCTGCTTTTGAGCTGCTGCACAAACACGTGTATTTATGCAGTGATCCAGACTAAATTCAGAGAGGAGCTGAAGAATGGGATGAAATATCCACTGAGGATAATACTTACATTATTGAAACAAAGAAAATAACAGAGGAATTCCCAGAATTGAAGCTGAATCACATCTCATATTATATCCTGTGTTCTTTGTGCCTTCTGCTGACTCCATCTCTGGCCCACTCTGCTCCAGTTGTAATGTTGGACAATATCAGACAAAGACTGTGTTTTTCAATGTAGGAGTCTGTGACCGAGGTAGAAACGGTGACATTATCCAGATGATAATAGAGGTTTTTGTTTTCTCTTTGTTTTCTCAATGAAATTGATCCGGATGAAACTGACGAGCACAGCTGCCGATACTTCAATCTCCGATCCTGCTGTCTTCACAGTCCAGAGTGTCTGCAGCCACGGCATGCGGTAAGTCCATTGAGGTGAAGAAGGAGCTGCGGGACCCGAGAGAAGTCCTGAGAAAAGGTGCCCCGAACACCCAAAAAATCCACGAACGCCCCCCCCCCCCAACCCCCCGGCCGCAACTTCAAAGCGCCCGCGGGAGATGGCTCGGAGAGCATCTGCAGCGCACTGTCGGCAATGCTGCATGCCTTTATTTAAACCACTGCAAAAAAAAAAAACCCTTAGCAAATGTAATCACCTCTAAGTCTGCTTCACCTCCCGAAGGACGTGGATGAGCTTTCCGGACGTCGATGGTGGGCACTGAGGAAATGGCTTATTACCTGCACCAGCTTCCCCCCCACTCCCACCCCTTTACCCCCCTTCCACCCCCCCACCCCCGTCCCCTTCCCTGCTCCACCCTCTCAGCTCACCCCCTCACAACCCCCGTCCCAGCCCGCCCCCCCTCGCACCATCTTCACCCCGCACCCCCTTCGCCTGCAACCCCCCCACCCCCTCCCTCTACCCCTCCCCCTTGCATCCCCTCCTCCCACCGGCACCATCCTACACCTGTGTAGGGGCCCCAACAACCCCACTGCCCTGTGGGCGTCTCGGGAGGGACCAAGGCTAAGGGAGTAAACCCTAACAGAAAATCCGGAGCGGAACCCCGTAGGCGGTCATGTGTCACCTTTGGCATGTTTCCGGCAGTTCCTGCAGCCATACTGGTGCCAAACGTCGTGTCCTGCACTCCTTTGGACCCCACCAGAAAGGCCGAGAGGGGGGTTTTGACGACTGGGCAACTCTCAACCTCCATAAATTTGCCCAGGCATGCGCCATGGAGAGGTCACTCCATAGTTGCCTCACAGCGACTGAAACAACACGGAAGGCAGCAGTTATGGGTTATAAGTCCAGATAAATTGGCGTAGAAACTGGGCGCCACGGGTTGCCTTTGTCGGTGGGAGAGGTCATTGCACCTCACTGGACAGCTACCGCCCGCCTCAAACCGGGCAGCCCCCGGTCAATAAGGTTCTGTCCCGCCACAGTCTGCCTGCTTCAATGGGTGCTTGGAGTTCAGGGTCATTGCCCGAAAGGTGGACTGATACACCGCACCAAACAACATGAAAAAAGGAAAGAAGGTACCAGCCCTTTGCTTTGCAAGCTGGAACGTCAGAACTATGTGTCCTGGCCTGTCAGAAGACCTTACACAAATCAACGATTCTCGGAAGACCGCCATCATTAACAACGAGCTCAGTAGATTCAATGTGGACATTGCAGCACTTCAGGAGACTCACCTCCCGCGAGTGGCTCTCTAGCAGAGCAAGACTACACCTTCTTCTGGCAGGGCAGGGATCCTGAAGAACCAAGACAGCATGGAGTGGGCTTCGCCATCAGAAACTCCTTGCTCAGCATGATAGAGCCTCCCTCAAATGGCTCGGAACGCATACTGTCCATCCGACTGCTCACCACCTCTGGTCCAGTACACCTACTCAGCATCTATGCTCCAACACTCTGCTCCCCACCTGAAGCTAAAGACCAGTTCTATGAACAACTCCATAACATCATTAGCAGCATCCCCAACACCGAACACCTATTCCTGCTGGGGGACTTTAATGCCAGGGTTGGGGCCGACCATGACTCATGGCCCTCCTGCCTTGGGCGCTATGGCGTTGGAAGGATGAATGAGAACGGGCAGAGACTGCTTGAGTTATGTACCTATCATAACCTCTGCATCACCAACTCGTTCTTTCACACTAAACCCTGTCACCAGGTTTCATGGAGGCACCCAAGATCACGTCGTTGGCACCAGCTAGACCTCATTGTCACAAGGCGAGCCGCCTTAAACAGTGTTCAAATCACACGCAGCTTCCACAGTGTGGACTGCGACACCGACCACTCCCTGGTGTGCAGCAAGGTTAGACTCAGACCAAAGAAGTTGCATCATTCCAAGCAGAAGGGCCACCCGCGCATCAACACGAGCAGAATTTCTCACCCACAGCTGTTACAAAAATTTCTAAATTCACTTGTAACAGCCCTTCAAAACACTCCCACAGGGGATGCTGAGACCAAGTGGGCCCACATCAGAGACGCCATCTATGAGTCAGCTTTGACCACCTAAGGCAAAAGTGCGAAGAGAAATGCAGACTGGTTTCAATCTCATAATGAAGAGCTGGAACCTGTCATAGCCGCTAAGCGCATTGCACTGTTGAACTACAAGAAAGCCCCCAGCGATTTAACATCCGCAGCACTTAAAGCAGCCAGAAGTACTGCACAAAGAACAGCTAGGCGTTGCGCAAACGACTACTGGCAACACCTATGCAGTCATATTCAGCTGGCCTCAGACACCGGAAACATCAGAGGAATGTATGATGGCATGAAGAGAGCTCTTGGGCCAACCATCAAGAAGATCGCCCCCCTCAAATCTAAATCGGGGGACATAATCACTGACCAACGCAAACAGATGGACCGCTGGGTTGAGCACTACCTAGAACTGTACTCCAGGGAGAATGCTGTCACTGAGACTGACCTCAATGCAGCCCAGCCTCTACCAGTCACGGATGAGCTGGACATACAGCCAACCAAATCGGAACTCAGTGATGCCATTGATTCCCTAGCCAGCGGAAAAGCCCCTGGGAAGGACAGCATTACCCCTGAAATAATCAAGAGTGCCAAGCCTGCTATACTCTCAGCACTACATGAACTGCTATGCCTGTGCTGGGACGAGGGAGCAGTACCCCAGGACATGCGCGATGCCAACATCATCACCCTCTATAAAAACAAAGGTGACCGCGGTGACTGCAACAACTACCGTGGAATCTCCCTGCTCAGCATAGTGGGGAAAGTCTTTGCTCGAGTCGCTCTGAACAGGCTCCAGAAGCTGGCCGAGCGCGTCTACCCTGAGGCACAGTGTGGCTTTCGTGCAGAGAGATCGACCATTGACATGCTGTTCTCCCTTCGTCAGATACAGGGGAAATGCCGTGAACAACAGATGCCCCTCTACATTGCTTTCATTGATCTCACCAAAGCCTTTGACCTCGTCAGCAGACGTGGTCTCTTCAGACTACTAGAAAAGATCGGATGTCCACCAAAGCTACTAAGTATCGTCACCTCATTCCATGACAATATGAAAGGCACAATTCAACATGGTGGCTCCTCATCAGAGCCCTTTCCTATCCTGAGTGGTGTGAAACAGGGCTGTGTTCTCGCACCCACACTTTTTGGGATTTTCTTCTCCCTGCTGCTTTCACATGCGTTCAAATCCTCTGAAGAAGGAATTTTCCTCCACACAAGATCAGGGGGCAGGTTGTTCAACCTTGCCCGTCTAAGAGCGAAGTCCAAAGTACGGAAAGTCCTCATCAGAGAACTCCTCTTTGCTGACGATGCTGCTTTAACATCTCACACTGAAGAGTGCCTGCAGAGTCTCATCGACAGGTTTGCGTCTGCCTGCAATGAATTTGGCCTAACCATCAGCCTCAAGAAAATGAACATCATGGGGCAGGACGTCAGAAATGCTCCATCCATCAATATTGGCGACCACGCTCTGGAAGTGGTTCAAGAGTTCACCTACCTAGGCTCAACTATCACCAGTAACCTGTCTCTAGATGCAGAAATCAACAAGCGCATGGGTAAGGCTTCCACTGCTATGTCCAGACTGGCCAAGAGAGTGTGGGAAAATGGCGCACTGACACGGAACACAAAAGTCCGAGTGTATCAGGCCTGTGTCCTCAGTACCTTGCTCTACAGCAGCGAGGCCTGGACAACGTATGCCAGCCAAGAGCGACGTCTCAATTCATTCCATCTTCGCTGCCTTCGGAGAATACTTGGCATCAGGTGGCAGGACTATATCTCCAACACAGAAGTCCTTGAAGCGGCCAACACCCCCAGCTTATACACACTACTGAGTCAGCGGCGCTTGAGATGGCTTGGCCATGTGAGCCGCATGGAAGATGGCAGGATCCCCAAAGACACATTGTGCAGCGAGCTCGCCACTGGTATCAGACCCACCGGCTGTCCATGTCTCCGCTATAAAGACGTCTGCAAACGCGACATGAAATCGTGTGACATTGATCACAAGCCGTGGGAGTCAGTTGCCAGCATTTGCCAGAGCTGGCGGGCAGCCATAAAGACAGGGCTAAATTGTGGCGAGTCGAAGAGACTTAGTAGTTGGCAGGAAAAAAGACAGAGGCGCAAGGGGAGAGCCAACTGTGCAACAGCCCCGACAAACAAATTTCTCTGCAGCACCTGTGGAAGAGCCTGTCACTCTAGAATTGGCCTTTATAGCCACTCCAGGCGCTGCTTCACAAACCACTGACCACCTCCAGGCGCGTATCCATTGTCTCTCGAGATAAGGAGGCCCAAAAGAAAAAAGAATAGAGGTAGAATTTCATTGCATTAAATCACACTGCTGGACCCAAAGAGATAAAGGAACCAGCACTGAGGTTTAGGTTGGTGTGAGAATAGGTGAAATGTGGGATATGATTCAGAACATGTGAGAAATCCCAGGGGTGGGTGAAAGGAGAATAATCCTGTGTCAAATTAATATCTAAAGATAAGGAGGTGGAGGACAAATATGTGTGAAATCCGTAAAGTAATAAACAGATCAATCTTGTAAAGGACATGTACTGCTTTTGGTCTTTTATTGTCTCTATTTCGCCAACATTTCCTCCATCACCATTGTGGATTTTTTGAACCTTCAGCTATGGAATTTCCAGTAGCGAGTTGACTTGGTTTGTGTCTATGAACAGTGTTTTTTCTAGTAGCTCGCCCCCTGGGTTTGTGTCTGGAGTCAGAAAGTCGGTTAGACTTTAGAGGGAGGCCACTCGGTCCATCGAATTCATGCCGGTTCTCCACCGAGCTATCCAATCAGACCAGAAGTGGACACAATGCTCTAGTTGGGTCCTAACCGGAGCTTTAGAAAAATCTGGCATAACTGCCCTGCTTTTGGACTCAATGCCTCTATCTGTGCAGCCTTTAACTCCAGAAACAGATGTTCGTGTCCCATCCACATCTCAGTTTGTGTGAAGGACTCCCTGGGTCAGTATGTTATCCAATACAAACAATGTGGAATTTATTTAAAGTCACATAATACTGAGTTGTATTCCAGGAGCAGCGGTGGTTTTGTGTATGGATGTCGCTTGCTGAAACACTATTTGATTTCCTCTTCTGAAATAAGCAGGTACCAATTAATGCGTTGCTGTTCGACAGGAGTCACATTCAGGCCAATCCGGGACTATGTTTAGCAGAACATAGTTCATTTGTCGATGTATTCGCGCGACCTGGGCCCATTTACTCACGGAAACAAAAAAAAAATCATTTTAAAAACATTCAACATTGATCATAAAAGCGATCCAGGGATAATAGCAATTAGTTAATCAGTGGTCGCCTAGTTTAAACGGTAAATGCAGGAACATGCGAATTAGGAGCAGGAGTAGATCACTGGACCACACGAACCTGCTCCGCCTTTCAATAAGTTCATTGCTGAGTTGATTACTCCACATTTCCATCTACACCTGATAACTTACTATCCCCTGTGGTTGTCTTTGATTTTTAACCTTCGAGTAATCACAAGATTACTTCAGCTCTGCCGCATGACGGCTCATACTGTATAGTTTTTAATTTACTCTTTATTCACTTCAGAAATTCAAATCCAATTTGCTGCCCATTTCACATATTAATGTACTGAACTTGAACAAATGGTGAATATTCCATCTTTCAATTATTTTGAGAATAATATCTACACAGAGCCTTATACATGCTCACAAGAGGATATTTTTCGAATACGCTTTCAGTTTTGTTCGACTCCCGTGAAGAAAAAACAAACAAAATAAACACATCAAAATTCCTTCTTTGAATGATCAGGAATCTGGTCACACTATTCGCTCAGTTCATCGCCGCTCCACCAGGCCCGAAGAGACTCTTCTTCAATCTCCATCTCAAAATAGATTCCCATGGGATTCCCAATCCCACTCTGCTGCCCTCATCCAGCAAGGAAACCTCACACAACTGCTGAGCAAAGTGCTTGAAATCATTTAACTGCGGACATGTGACCAGGAAATGGAACAGATTCTCGTCCTGTGTCCTGCACACTGGGCAGGTTCCCGCCTCCCCTCACCCCATTTTATACAAAACAGGCAAGATAAATATCCAGTTGTAGGCCAATTTAAAATACACTTCAATCCATTCTGGACATTCAGAATACATCCACACAAAATACTGTGGATGCTGGGAATCTGAAATTAAAAAACCACAGGAAGTGCAGGAAATACTCAGCAGGTCTGGCATTATTTGTGCAGAGACAAACAGAGTTAACGTTTCTACTCTGTGACTTTTCATCATTCTTGTCGGACATGATCCGTGTTGCTCTTTTCGAAAATCCCACCCGAAAGACAATTGCTGAACTGAATTTTGCAGAATCTGCAATGACTTTTTTGTTTTTTTATTAATACACGCAATGGCGCTTACCCATTGTCTTTCGAGACAAGGAGGCCAAAGAGAGAGAGAGAATTGCCATTATTTACTATCAAGAAGAGATGGTCGGATTCGTTCTTGCCTCATACTTGTGTGGCGTGAACTTAACTGTCTGTTGGTAAATTTGTCTTTGTGCTTATGTCTGTCTGTGTAACTGTCTGTGTGTATGTTTCTGTGCCTCAAATTGTCTGCACTTTTCTGCGCGGGTGTTTGTTACTCAGTCTCCTCGATCCAATTACTCTGGATCTGAATTTACAAAGAGATGGAAATGTGAATTGTAAATTTTCTTTTAACAAATGGAATTGGTTTCCGTTCGCGTAAAAGAAAAAACGTAACAATCATGCAAAGTAATTCTTCATTGCGTTCGTCCAGCAGGCGTAGGAGAAAACAAAGGTACAAAGACAGCTGGTGCCATAATTCGGATTTGAACCGAGGTTGCAGCGGCCACGACGCAGAGTACTAACCACTGTAAGATCACGGCGCCACGTACCACCTGGGCAGCTCAGCGCTTACCCTATAACACACTCAAAAACGAAACTGCTTCGAAAAGATGGATTTTGATGACAAGACCAAAATAAGAAGTCAACAATACTCCCCGCGAATGGAATTCGACACACGCCCCAGCACCGACTACAGCTTTCATCTACTAGCTTAGACCGTTCACCCAGGTTACCATCAATAACTGTCTACAGTTTTGAAACTAACTGAAAGCTGGTTTTCCTGATGATTGCCCGCCCACTTCATGGTTTTGCATTGGACAGAGAGAATACAATCAAATGTTATCAAATGTATTTTTGGAAAGACTGAGTGGAACAAGAACCATGAACGCCACCATCTGTAGACTGTGGATGTGTTCCTCATTAGTATAATGGTGAGTATTCTCATCTATGATATAGGAGAGCGGGATTGAAATTGCTGACAGCAACAATGCAATTTTAACAAGTCAAACTTTTCAGTCATTGTGTAACTTCCTAAACGTCATCATCCTGGAACATTAACTCTGTTTCTCATTACAAAGATGCTGTCAAACCTGCTGAGTAACTCCAGCATTCTCTTTTTATATTTCACATTTCCAGCATCTGCAACATTTCACTTTTGTGTGAAGTTGGGGAATATATGACTCTATTTGTGGATAAATCTCGACTCCGTTTGGGACCCACAGCTTCTGGTTGGATTCTCTCCGTCCAATACAAAACCTTGGACTCGGTGGGCAATCGGGGGAACCCAGTTTTCAGTTAGATTCAAAGCTGTAATCAGTTATTTATGATACTCTGAGTGAACGGTCTAAAGCAGTGCATTAAAGCTGTAGTCACTGCTGGGACATGTGTCGAATTCCATTCGTGGGAGTATTTTTAACTTCTTATTTTGGTCTTCACCAAAATGCATCTTTTCGAAGCAGTTCCGTTTTTAACTGTATTTATAGAGTACTCGCTACACTGTGCAGTTGGCATGTGGTGCTGTGATCATATTGTAGTTAATTCTCTGTGTTGTGGCCGCAGTCACCTCAGTTTGAATCCGCGTTCCAACACCAGCTGTCTTTATACCTTTGCTTTCTGCTTCGCCTGCAATAAAGAATCAGTTTTCATTGTATGTTTGTTATATTTTTCTTGTTTTGCTGACGGAAACCAATTTACTGCATCAAAACCTCGCGCTCTCACATGGCTGTACTTGATACTCCAAAATGCAAATCCCACATTTTTCTCCTTCCACGATCACTCACCCTCCTTTACTTTCCTCCTTCCATTTCATTGTCACTTTACTGCGGGATTACCTAATATAACACTCACATTCAATATTTAAGCGTTTATGTTGTTCTGACACCACCGCTGTTCCTGGGGATGGATCTCCCATTTACACCAATGTACATCTGTGCCTTGAAACCAGTCGATACTTTTTGATCTGTGGGATGGCCAGTCAGACAAGCGCTGTGAAAGCAGGACTGACCTCCGGAAGGGCAGCGGCGCCATTGCTCACAACATTTTCTTGGGAATCTGTTGATAATTTCAAAGCTAACTGAAGACCTGGGTTTTTTTTTACACGCTGGCTGGCGCTTTTCTCTGAGCAGATGAAGTGAATGAAAGATGGGCTGACAAGCTGAGGCGGCGCATCAAGTTGGAAATTGTTCCGAATTCAAGTTATCTGCTGAAATGTGCGATTGAAATGAATGGAGGAGAAATGAAAAGATTGCGAATGGTGAATAAGGAGCGATTAGAACAGGTTGGTCCTGAGAGAAATATCGTTTGAACTCCTGTGACGCAGGAGGCTGTGTTCAGAAACTGCAGGCTTTAAAACACTTGTGTGGAAATATAAAGAACGCTCTTGTGTGAGAAGAGCTGAAAAAGCAAATGCGTCCTTGAGACAAGTTCCGTTTTGTTAGGAAAACTGCTCTCGTGAAAATGCAACATTAAAAACAGAAACTGCTGGAAACATTCATCAGGTCAGACACCAGCTGGTGATTCAGTTGGCTGAAGAAATTATTCCTCTTTATTTACCCAATCAAATCCCTTTAATGTTTAAACAACTCGATCAGTTCATTCCTCAATCCTCCTCTAGACTCCGAACTAAAACAGTATTTGGAAAGTGGGTCGGCAGACTGTGGAATACAATGGCACGGGGCAGCGGACAATATTTAAAATACTGCAACCTGTGGGACAAAGGGACAGAGATCGAAGATGTACAAGGGCAGATTCAGCACCATAGGGGCTTTGAGACGTTATGCCATGCTACACCTAGGAACAACACCCCGAGTAAGAACCACACTGCCCAGACATCATTGGTCCAAATTTCCAAAAGTGCAAGAAAAGGTTCTTGACAAACATGGGAAGAAAACGTCTATATATGACAGAAATGCGGGTACAGAGCTGTCTAGACGATACGTGGGATGAAATGTTTAGGTCATACATCCAACCAAAGGAACCTCGTCTCCTGCAGAGGTTTCCAAGGTATGCACTGAACCTGGGTCCTATGAGTTCATGACACTGAATGGAGTGGCTTCACGGAGAAACTGAAGCCAGCTGAAAGAGTTAACCAGTTGTGTAACATCCTGCACTCCAGTTGTGTCAAGAACATACTCCAAGGTGATTGTGTTTTTATTCTTTCACAGGAGGTGGGCATCACTAGCTACCCAGCATTTGTTAGCCATCCCCAATTGCCATTGCGAAGGTGACGGTAAGCCACCTTCTTGAACCATTGCAGTCCATGTGGTATAATGTTGGTAGGAAGGGAGCAACTGGATTTTGACCCAGTGACAGAAAAAGAGTGGCAATGTAGTTCCAAGTCAGGATGATGTGTGGCTTGGAGGAGTGTGTGCAGGTGGTGGTATTCCCACGCACCTGCTGACCTTGTCCTTCTAGGTGGTAGAGGTTGCTGGTTTGGAAGGTGCTGTCAAGGATCCTTGGTGAGTTGCTGCAGTACATCTTGTAGATGATAAACACTGCAGCCACTGTGCGTGGTGATGAAGGGTGTGAATATTGAAAGTGATAAATGGTGTGTCAATCAAGAGGACTGCTTTGTTCTGGAGGGTAACGAGTTTCTTGTGTATTGTTGGAGCTGCACTCATCCAGGCAAGTGGAGAGTATTCCATCACATTCCTAACTTGTGCCTTGTAGATGGGCAGGATGTGGGGAGTCAGGAGGTGAGTTATTCGCTGCAGAATCACCAAGTCCGACCTGCTTTTGTCGTCACAGTACTTATGTGGCTGGTCCAGTTCAATTCCTGGTCAATGTTAACCTCAAGGATGTTTATACTGGGGATTCAGTGATGGTAATGCTATTGAATGACAAGGAGAGATGGTTGGATATCTCCCTTGTTGGAGATGGTCATTACTGGCATTTGACTGCCATCTATGATGCCGAGGACCTTAGGAGGAGGCTGAGATGGACCATCCACTTGGCACTTCTGGATGAAGCTGGATGCAAATGCTTTAGCCTTGTCTTTCGCACTGAGCTGCCGAGTTCCCACACCATCATTGTGGAGGGGTTTTTGTGGCAGCTGCTCCTCCTGTTCGTTGTTTTATCATCGACCACCATTTATGACTGGATGACAACACTGCAAAGCTTAGGTCTGATCCATTGATTGTGGGAATCGCTCATCCTTCTCTATCGCATGCTGTTTCCACTGTTAGGCATGCAAGAGTCCGGTGTTGCACCTTCACCAGCTGACACCTCATTTTTGTAGGTTTGCCTGTTGCTGTTGCTGTTACTGTCATGCCCTCTTGTACTATTCATTGAACCAAGTTTGATCCCCTGAATAGTTTGTAATGGTAGAGTTGGGGAGGGGGGGTGGGGGTGGTGGGAAATGTGGCCATGAGGTTACATGTTGTGGTTGAATACATTTCTGCTGCTGCTGATGGCCCACGGCGAGTCATGGATGCCCAGTTTTGAGTTTCTAGATCTGTTCAAAGTCTATCCCATTTAGCATGATGGTAGATATCCTCAATGTGAAGACGGGACTTCATCTTCCCAAGGACTGTAAGGTGGTCACTCCTACAAATACTATCACGGACAGCTGCATCTGCGACAAATAGATTGGTGAGACGAGGTCAAGTAGTTTTCTTCTCCCCTCTTGTTGGTTCCCTCACCACCTGCTGCTGACCCAGTCTAGCAGTCATGTCCTTTAGGAATCAGCCAGCTCGGTCAGTAGTGGTGCTACTGAACCACTATTGGTGATGGACATTGAAGTTCCCACCCAGAGTATATTCTGTGTCCTTGCTACCCTCAGTGTCTTCTCCAATTGATGTTCAACATGGAGAAGCACTGATTCAGCAGCCAGGGGGCAGGGGTTGGGGGAGACGGGGTGGCGGCTGTGCAGTTGGTGGTAATCAGCAGGAGTTTTCTTGCCCATGTTTGACTTGACGTCATGAGATTTCATGGGGTCCACATTCAATATTGAGGACTCCCAAGGCAACTCCCTCCCGACTGTATACCAGTCTGTCGCCACTTCTGGTGTAAAAACAAGAAATGCTGGAACCACTTAGCAGGTCTGGCAGCATCTGTGGAAAGAGAAGCAGAGTTAACGTTTCGGGTCAGTGACCCTTCTTCAGAACCGTTCCGAAGAAGGGTCACTGACCTGAAACGTTAACTCTGCTTCTCTTTCCACAGATGCTGCCAGACCTGCTGAGTGGTTCCAGCATTTCTTGTTTTTATTTCAGATTTCCAGCATCTGCAGCATTTTGCTTTTATTTTAGTGCCACTTCTGGTGGGTCTGTTCTGCTGGTAGGATTTTGATGGTGCTCTCTGCGTGATTATCTGTAAGGTATGATTCTGTGAGTATGACTATGTCAGGCTGTTGCTTGACTACTCTGTGGGTCAGCTTTCCCAATTTTAGCACAACCCCCGATGTTGGTCAGGAGGACTATGCAGGATCGCCAGGGCTGGGTTTGCAGTTGTCATTTCCAGTGCCTAGGTTGTCATTTCCAGTGGAGTCTGTCCATTTTCATCTCTTTTCTTAATTTTCACCGAGCTTTGATACAACTTAGTGGTTTGATAAGGAAACCACATTGCTGGGGCTCTGGAGTCACTTGTAGGCCAGACCAGGTAAGGAAAGATTTCCTTCCCTAAGGGGCATTAGTAAACCAGCTGGGCTTTTACAACAATCGACAATGGTTTCAGGATTACCATTAGACAAGCTTGTAATTCCAGACTTTTTAATTGAATTCCATTTTCACCATCTGCTGTGTTGGAATTGAACCCATGTCCCCAGTACAATAACCTGAGCCTCTGGATTATTAGTCAAATGGCTTTGATTTACGAGACTCACTGCTGGAAAGACGACTGTTTACAGACAGAGAAGCAGGTGACTCAGTACTGGAAAAATGTCTGTTCATAGTCACAGAGAGGATACACACTGCTGGATGCACCACTGTCATAGAGTCATAGAGCGATACAGCACAGAAACAGGCCCTTCGGCCCATAGTGTCTGTGCCAGCCATCAAGCACCTAACTATTCTAATCCCATTTTCCAGCACTTGACCCGTGTATGCTATGGCGTTTCAAGTGCTCATCTAAATACTTCTTAAATGTTGTGAGGGTTCTTGCCTCTACCACCCCTTCAGGTAGTTCGTTCCAAATTCCAACCACCCTCTGATTGAAAACTTTTTCACCTCAAGTCCCCTCTAAACCTCCTGCCACTTACCATAAATCTATGCTCCCTGGTTATTGACCCTTCTGCTAAGGGGAAAAGTTTCTTCCTATCTGACCTATCAATGCTCCTCATAATTTTGTATACCTCAGTCATGTCCCCCCTCAGCCTTCTCTGCTCTCAGAAAAACAACCCTAGCCTTTTCTGTCCCAGAACTGTAAACGGTATTCTTGCTGTGGCTTAACTGGCATTTTATACAGCTCCATCATAACCTCCCTGCTCTTATATTCTATGCCTCGGCTAATAAAGGCACGTATCCCATATGCCTTCCTAACTACAATATCTACCTGTGCTGCTGCCTTCAGTGATCTATGGACAAGTACACCAAGGTCCCTCTGATCCTCTGTACTTCCTAGGGTCCTACCATCCATTGTATATTCCCTTGCCTTGTTAGTCCTCCCAACATGCATCACCTCACACTTCTCAGGATTAAATTCTATTTGCCACTGCTCCGCCCATCTTACCAGCCCATCTATAGCGTCCTGTAATCTACGGCTTTCCTCCTCACTATTTATGACACCACCAATTTTCGTGTCATCTGCAAATTTACTGATCACACCTCCTATATTCATGTCTAAATCATTAATGTACACTACAGGCAGCAAGGGGCCCAGCACCAATCCCTGTGGTACACCACTGGTCACAGGCTTCCACTCGGAAAAACAACCCTCGATCATTACTCTCTGCCTCCTGCCACGAAGTCAATTTTGGATCCAGTTTGCCAAATTGCCCTGAATCCCATGGGCTTTTATCTTATTAACCAATCTCAAATTGGACCTCATCAAAAGCTGTACTGAAGTCCATGTAGACTACATCAACTGCTTTACCCTCATCTACACATCCACTCACCACCTTGAAAAATTCAATCAAGTTAGTTAGACACCATTCCCCCCTGACAAAGCCATGCTGACTATCCCTGATTAATCCCTGCCTCCTCAAGTGGAGATTAATCCTGTCCCTCAGATTTTCTTCCAATAATTTCCCTACCACTGATGTTAGACTCACCGGCCTGTAATTACCTGGTTTATCCCTGCTACCCTTCTTGAATAATGGTACCAAATTCGCTGTCCTCCATTCCTCTGGTACCTCTTCTGTGGCCAGAGAGAATTTGAAAATTTGTGTCAGAGCTCCTGCTATCTCCTCCCTTTCCTCACATAACAGCCTGGGATACATCTCATCTGGGCCTGGGATTTATCCACTTTTAAGTCTGCTAAAACAGCTAATAATTCCTCCATTTCAATGCTAATTTGTTCAAGTATATCACAATTCCCCTCCCTCATCTCTACACCGACATCGCCTTCTTCATCGTGAACACAGATGAAAAGTAATCATTTAAAACCTCATCTATGTCCTCCACACACAGATTGCCACTTTGGTCTGTACTCTTTCACTGGTTAACCCCTTGCTCTTAATCTACTTAGAAAACACCTTGGGATTTTCCTTTATCTTGCCTGCCAGTGTTTTTTCATGTCCCCTCTTCGCTCTCCAAATTACTTGTTTAAGTACCCCCCTACAATTTCTATCCTACTCTAGTGCCTCTGCTGTTTTCAGGCCTCTGAATCTGCTGTAAGCCTCCTTTTTGTTCCTTATCCAATCCTCTATATCCCTTGACATCCAGGGTTCCCTGGACCTGTTGGTCCTACTCTTCACCTTAACAGGAACATGTTGGCTCTGAACTCTCACTATTTCCTCTTTAAATGCCTCCCACTGCTCTGATGTAGACTTTCCTACAAGTAGTTGCTCCCAGTCCACTTTGGCCAGATCCTGTTTTATCATATTCAAATCAGCCTTCCCCCAATTCAGTACCTTTATTTCTGGTCCATCTTTGCCCTTTTCCATAACTACCTTAAATCTTACAGAGTTATGGTCACTATCCCTGAAATGCTCCCCCACTAACACTTCTACCACTTGTCCAGCTTCATTCCCTAGGATTAGGTCCAGTCCTGCCCCTTCTCTTGTAGGACTTTCTGCATACTGGCTCAAAAAGCTCTTCTGTATGAATTTTAAGAATTCCACCCCCTTTAAGCCTTTTGCACTATTACTATCCCAGTTGATATTGGGGAAGTTGAAATCCCCCACTATTATTACCCTATTATTTTTACACCTCTCTGAGATTTGCCTACATATCTGCTCATATATCTCTCCCTGACTGTTTGGAGACCTATAGGACACTCCCAGTCAAGTGATTGCCCCCCTTTTTGTTTCTAAGTTCTACGCATATGGCCTCATTTGAGGAACCTTCTAAGATATCATCCCTCCTTACTGCAGTAACTGACTCCTTGATCAAGAGTGCAATGTCACCTCCTCTTTTACCACCAACCTCGCGCCCCCCCCACCTCCCCTTTCTCGCCTGCAGATTCTATACCCTGGAATATTGAGCTGCCAGTCCTGCCCCTCCCTTAACTACGTCTCTGTGATAGCAATAATATCATAATCTCATGTGCTAATCATCACCCTCAATTTATCTGCCTTATTAGTAAGACTCCTTGCATTAAAATAGCTGCAATCCAGACCTGCATTTTTCACGTGCCTTAACAGGTCTATATTTGCTCTGCCTTCCAGACTGATTCAGTTTCTATTATTTTGACTGTGCATCACCGCCTACTGTACCTTTATCCCATCCCCCTGCAAATTTACTTTAAACCCCCCAACAGCACAAGCAAATCTCCCAGCAAGGATGTTGGTCCCGTTCCCGTTCAGGTGCAACTGGTCCAACTAGCACGGGTCCCACCTTCACCAGAAACAGACCCAGTGATCCAGAAAACTAAAGCCCTCCATCCTGCATCATCTCTTCAGCCACGCATTCATCTGCTGTATCCTCTTATTCCTATACTCACCAGTACATGGCACCGGGAATAATCCAGAGATTACAACCTTTGAAGTCCTGATTTTTAATCTGCTACATAGCTCCCTAAATTCTTCTTGCAGGGTCTCATCCCTCTTTCTACCTATGTTGTTGATACCAATGTATACCATGACCTCTACCTGTTCACCCTCCCCCTTCAGAATGTCCTGCAGCTGCTCCATGACATCCTTGACCCTAGCATGAGGGAGGCAACATACCATCCTGGATTCACGTTTGTGGCCACAAAAATCCTATCTGTACCCCTTACGAGGCATAGCTACGTGAGACCCATTGCTCTAAACACCATTGTTCATTGACACAGATACAGGTGACTCACGAACGGATACATCACTATCGGTAGACAGAGACACACGAGACTCACTGCTGGAAACGAAAGAACATAGGCAAAGATAGAGGAGATACACAGCTGGAAACATCACTGCCCATATTCACAGTTGCATTATAATCACTGCTGCAAACACGACTGATTGCAGACACAGATACAGCAGACTAACTGCTGTAAACACCACTGTTCATAGACACAGATACAGGCGACATACTGCTAGAAGCACAACTATTCATCGACACAGTTAAAGGGGACCTACAGCTGGAAACACCACTGTTCGTGGACACACGTGCTCACTGGTGGAAACACCACATCACAGATAGATACAGGAGACTCACTGATGGATATAACACTGTTCATAGATACAGATGCAGGGTTCTCACTACTGAACACACGTCAGATCACTGAAACAGTTGGAGGAGACTCACTACTGGATACATCATTGTTCATACACACAAGTACAAGGGACTCACGACTGGAGATACCACTTTTCATAGACATAGAATAGGGGAATCACTACTGAATACACAACTGTTAATAGGTGCAGATACAGGCGTCCCACTACAGGAGGCACGTCTGTTCATAGAGAAAGATAGAGGTGACTCACTGCTGGAAACACCACTGCTCACAGACAGAGATACAGGAGACTCAATACTGGATATACTACTGTCCACAAACATAAAAATAGGGGACTCACTACTGGATACACAACTGCTCAATGACTTGGCCTGTGGTGTGTGTGTGTTTGCAGTACACGAAACAAGCCTATTTGTAGACACATACAGAGGAGACACAGAGCTGGAAACACTACTGATCACAGACAAAGAAACTGGAGACTCAATACTTTATACACCACTGCTCATAGAATCAGATTGTCTCATCTGACGCATTAACAAAAAACTTTTTCTTCCTTTCAGGTATCAAGGAACGCAAGCTCCAGCAGCTGATGGGGACTAATGCCCCTCCAGAGCTTCTTCCCCTTCACTTCATTCTGACCACACCCCTTCTGATCTGACCCCTTGCCGTGTATTCACTATGCCCTCTGACCTCCCCCTCTGTGACACTGAACGTTCTGTACTCAGCAAAGGTCTCAGTTTTAACCCCTGACATACCCACCTCAATGAATTTCGCACTTGGCATGACGTTGAGCTCTTCTTCGGTCACCTCCACCTCTGGGCTCACTTCATTGACCAAGAGTCCTTCCTCCAATCAGTAGACTCATTTACCCTCCTCCAGCATTCTCCCTCTACCTGGATCCTTCCCCCTGGTCTCTTACCTGCTCATCATCTTTTCATTGAAAACTGTTGGCGAGGCATTGGACATCTCAATTTCTCTGCACCCCTCACTCACTCTAACCTGTCCCCCTCTGAACTTGAGGCACTCTGTTCTCTCAGGTCTAACCCCGACATGGTCATCAAACCTGCAGACAAGGGTGGTGCTGTTGTTGTATGGCGTACCGACCTCTACCTTGCAGAGGCTCAGCGCCAAATCTCAGACACTTCTTCCTACCTCCCTCTGGACCATGACCCCACCATCAAGCTACTATCCACATGACTGTCACTGACCTCATCTCCTCTGGAGATCTTCCTTCTACAGCTTCAAACCTCATAGTCCCACAACCCCGGACAGCCCGCTTCTACCTCCTTCCCAAAATCCACAAACAGGACTGTCCTGGCAGACCCATTGTGTCAGCCTGCTCCTGCCCCACTGAACTTATTTCTTCCTATCTTGTCTCTATCTTTTCTCTGCTGGTCCAGTCTTTTCCCCCCTACATCCAGGACTCTTCTGACACCATACGTCATTTTGACAATTTCCAGTTTCCTGGCCCCAACCGCCTCCTCTTCACTATGGATGTGCAATCTCTCTACACCTCCATCCCCCACTGGTACGATTTGAGGGCACTCCGCTCCTTCCTGGAACAGAGGCCCAACCAATCCCCATCCACCACCACCCTCCTCCACCTGGCTGAACTTGTTCTCACATTGAACAGCTTCTCCTTCAACTCCACTCACTTCCGTCAAGTAAAAGGTGTTGCTATGGGTACCCACATGGGTCCTAGTTATGCCTGTCTTTTTGTGGGATATGTCGAACATTCCTTCTTCCAGTCCTACTCAGGCCCCCTCCCCCAACTCTTTGGCTGGTTCATTGATGACTGTATTATTGCTTTTTCCTGCTCCTGCCCCGAACTGGAAAACTTTATCAACTTTGCTTCTAATTTCCACCCTTCTCTCACCTTTACATGGTCCATCTCCGACACTTCCCTTCCTCGATTTTTCTGTCCCCATCTCTGGGGATAGGTTGTCTACTAATATCCATTATAAGCCCACCGACTCCCACAGCTACCTCAATTACACTTCTTCACACCCTGCCTTCTGTAAGGACTCCATTCCATTCTCCCAGTTTCTCCAACTCCCACACATCTGCTCTGATGATGCTACCTTCCATGACAGCGCTTCTGATATGTCACTGACCTGAAACGTTAACTCTGCTTCTCTTTTCACAGATGCTGCCAGACCTGCTGAGTGGTTCCAGCATTTCTCGTTTTTACTTCTAATATGTCTTCCTTTTTCCTCAACCGAGGATTCCGCCCCCCCCCCCCCCCACCACTGTGGTTGACAGGGCCTTCAACCATGTCCGGCCCATTTCCCGCACCTCTACCCTCACCCCTTCCCCTCCCTCCCAGAACCGTGACAGGGTTCCCCTTGTCCTCACTTTCCACCCCATGAGCCTCCATATCCAAAGGATCATCCTCCGCCATTTCTGCCACCTCCAGCGTGATGCCACTACCAAACGCATCTTCCCCTCCCTTCCCCTGTCAGCATTCCGAAGGGATCATTCCCTCCGTGACACCATGGTCCACTCCTCCATTACCCCACCACCTTGTCCCCTTCACATGGAACCTTCCCCTGCAATCGCAGGAGATGTAATATCTGCCCATTTACCTCCTCTCTCCTCACTATCCCAGGCCCCAAACACTCCTTTCAGGTGAAGCAGCAATTTACTTGTACTTCTTTCAATGTAGTATTGATACTGTATTCGCTGCTCACAATGTGGTCTCCTCTACATTGGGGAGACCAAACGCAGACTGGCTGACTGCTTTGCAGAACACCTCCACTCAGTCCGCAAGCAGGACCCTGAATTTACGGTTGCTGGGCATTTCAACACTGCCCTCCCCACCGCCCCACCCCTGCTCTCATGCTCACATCTCTGTCCTTGGATTGCTGCAGTGTTCCAGTGAACATCAACGCAAGCTCGAGGAACAGCATCTCATTTACCGATTAGGCACACTACAGCCTGCCGGACTGAACACTGAGTTCAATCATTTCAGAGCATGACGGGCCCCCCCTTGTTACTTTTATTTTTAGCTATTTTTTCTTTTTCCTTTATTTAAAATTTGCTTGTGTTTATTTTATTTTATTTCATCTTAGTTTGTTCAGTTTGCTTACCCACTGTTTTTTTTTCATGTTTATACTTGTGGCTGTTCAATTTCCAGTCCATTAACACCCTATCTGTACTAATGCATTGTCTTTCAACACGCCATTAACATATTGTTTGCCTTTGCTCCACAACCTTCTGGTCAGCTGTTCTGTGACCTTGTCCTATCGACACCTTCTCCTTTGTTATCTCTTGCCCCACGCCCACTTTACTTGCTTATAACCTTCTACATTTCTAATATTCGCCAGTTCTGAGAAGGGTCACTGACCTGAAACGTTAACTCTGCTTCTCTCTCCACAGATGCTGCCAGACCTGCTGAGTATTCCCAGCATTTCTTGTTTTTATATCAGCTACAGGGGACCTACTCCTGGAAACACCGCTGTTCATGGACACAGATACATCACTCTTCATAGACACAGACACTGGGGACTCACTACTGGAAGCACTACTGTTGATAGGTACAGACACAGGAGACTTACTGCTGGAAACACCACCGTTATGGTGCACTTATTAAGCAGAAACAATGCTGCAAACACGTTTGTTCATAGACACACATTCAAGAGACTCACTGCTGCATACATCACTGTTCACAGAAACAGATACTCACTACTCAAAGTACGACTGTTCATAGACACAAATAGAGCAGACTCACTACTGGAAACAACACTGTTCAAAGGCACAGGTATAGTGGACTCACGGCTAGAAAGACGGCTATTCATAGGCACAGATCAAGGAAACTTACTACTGGAAATGCCACTGTTCACAAACACTAGTACAGGCGACTCACAACTCGAAACACTAATGCTCATAGACACAAATGCATTAGACTTCCTATCGCATAGACCACTGTTCACAGACATTGCGACAGAGGACTCATTGCTGGAAACACCACTTTTTATAGATATAGCATTAGGAGTGCTTCTATTTTTTGATACATTTTGAGAATTTGTGTTCAAATTGAAAAGGAGTACGTGGATGTTTTTGTTTACCAGGTTCACTGAGAGGTTTGGATTGTAAACAATTACTGGAATACACTTGCCTTCAAATAAATATCCATCAGGGTTGTGTTTGTTTGGTTTGGAGAAGATGTTTACAGAGAAGATAGAGGTCAAGAATATCGAGGTCAAGTGGTTTGCCTTCCAGAATGTTTTTTGGTTTCACTTTGAATTTTTAAAAAAGGACAATTGGGTTGAACACTGTTTTGAAAGGGAGTTGCAGAATCAACTTGCCAAGAAAACCACCCCAACTCAGTCTGTTCTGGCAGATTGGAAAAAGCCTGCCAGTTTACCATCTCTTGAGAATCTGCAAAGTAAGTGAAAGAAGCAGGCTGAAACTGTTGCTGCATTTCCTGTAAGGCCAGTAAGGAAGCTCTGTCGCTGGATTTCCTGGAAAGCCTATCCAAACTGATCCGCAATGTCGCCTCAAATGAACTGTTCTAGATCGATCCCAGTGTCAGCTGTCTATTAGCATTTGGGACGTAAAACCAATAAAAAATACATCTTTCCAAATTGTTACCACTGAGGCGGGAGGAGTGCACTGTTAATTCAGTACCACTTGTCCACAGTTCACAACATATCAATACATTTTCACACTTACCAAAAAAGTCACTTAGATATTCTATTTGTCCCCAGATTTCTTTAATAAACAACAAAATTATCCGTTTATTATAAAACCAAGTCTGAACCAATAAGGGAGTAAATATATACGTGAATTGAGATATTAAAGCCCCGTAGTAGTTTTTTTTTATCCTACCACTCACACATGTACATACATCCAAAAACAAGTTAACTGGGGGAAAAAGGACATTTTTTTTTTACAGCTGTTACGAAGAAATAGAAGGAATAAAAAAAAACTTAGACTGCAAAGATATGGAAGGACGTCCTTTCTTTTGGCGAGGTGTCCCAAAGATGAATAGGTGGCTACCACTAGAAATCTTTCCAGGTGATGTTGGTGAACCTTCTGTTTGGGTCGGCATTGAAAGAAATTCAGCTACAGAAGGCTTCACATTGGTCTTACAGCAGGTGTGCAGCAACAGGGGTTTCAATCCTCACACATTCGATGCAAAGTCATTTTTTAAAGATTCAAAGTTTCTGCAACCATTTGGAATGTCTTCAAAGCACAGGAGGCAAGGGTACAACCTCACACAGGCTTTTGCATTCACCAGAACGGATTATTCAAAGAGAGGTAACATTGATCTGTTTGTTTTTCTTCTGATCTGCTGGCAGCTCAATAATCAAAATCCAACTGCCTTTCTTCGACCAAAAAATAGCTGGCTTCTAACAGTTTAAAGTGAAACCAAAAAAAGTTCATCAACAATCCTGTGACAGCCATATATTGTGGTCTGTCATTTCCTTGAAAATATCTGTCCCTTCATGTTAGAACCCCTTGTGCTATTTACTTAATATCACACGCTTTCTAGTAAAAACATGTTTACTGGTCAACATTTTGTTGAAATTCCTTTTAAAAAAGAACACCCAAAGATCAGCCTCTTAAGTTTCAAAAATAACAATTCCAAGTTGTAACAAAATTTATGACAACTGTCGTAATAATATCTTCTCGTTTTCCTTTAAGAAATCTTTTTTTCTTCAGTTAAGCGGTGTGTGTGTGTGTGTGTGTGTGTGTGTGTGTGTTTGAGGGGTTAAGGTAAAAATGGGACTTTAATATTTTAATCTGTGTATTAACGCTTTGCTTTATCACTGGTAAAGACTTGTTTTATAAGAACTGATAATTTTGTTGCTTGTTACAGAAACCTGGTGGGTGTGTTTTCGTCTGGGAGAAAATAGAGTCCATAATTGACTGTATCCATAATTGGAAATATATATATGTTGTGAACTGTGGAGATGTGGAATTAAAATAAACAGTGCACTCATCTTGCCTCGTTTGTAACATATATTTGGGGGCTCTTTGTGGGATAAACCCAACGCCAATGATGTGCAATAATTGAAAAGAAAAAAAGTAAAAACAAAACAAAACCAGGTTTCTTGTGCAATTTAGTAACGTCTACACCACGGGAATGTCTTCATTAGTAGCTGTGACCTTTCTGGAGAAGGAGGATGTTTCTCTGCTTAATTTGAGAACGTTAACCAAGGTTAGCCGAAAGGATTTAGCTGACCTGTTGGCATCAGAGTTAAAACCAGGAACTAAGAAATCAGATATCATTGAAGTAATAGCAAGAAATGCTGTAAATGCTCAGCAGGTCTGGCAGCATCTGTGGAGAGAGAAGCAGAGTTAATGTTTCAGGTCAGTGGCCCTTCTTCAGAACTGACCTGAAACGTTAAATCTGCTTCTCTCTCCACAGATGCTGCCAGACCTGCTGAGCATTTCCAACATTTCTTGTTTTTATTTCAGATTTCCAGCATCGACAGTATTTTGCTTTTATTGAAGTAATAGCACTACTTTTGCAGTTGGAAGAAGAAGAATGTAAACCAGAAGGTAATTCAGTAGAATTAGCTAAAATTCATGAAGCAGCTTAAACTTGACAAATAAAAAGAAGTGGAAAATTTTACTTTGCAACAGAAAAACAAAAATGCGGCAGAATTGAACAGAAATTTGAACCTATAAGAGAATTGAAAATGAATAAACTTGAACTTGAGGAAAGGGAAAGGGAAAGACAAAGAGAAAGAAAATTCAAATTAAAAAAACAATGGAACTAAAACAAAGGGGTGGTCTTGACTCCAGTGCAGGTTTTGGTGGGTAAAGATCAGACCCCAGCCAGGGCACAGTGAAGAGCTGTTTAAATTTGTGGAAGCACTACCTAAGTTTGAGGAAAGAGCCATAGAGGCATTTTTCATTTCTTTTGAAAAGGTAGCCAAACAGATGAAGTGGCCAAAGGAAAGCTGGATACTGCTTATGCAAAGCAGGTTGATGGGCATAGCTCATGAAATTTATGCCATGATTTCTGAGGAGGCTTCTGCAGGTTATGTGATGGCAAAAAAAGGTTACTCTCCCTGCATATGAGTTAGTTCCTGAAGCGTACCAGCAGAAATTTTGGAACCACCGGAGATTGTGCAGACGTTTATAGAATTTGAGAGGTAAAGCAAATTAATTTTGATCGTTGTATATGGACACTAAAGGTAGAGTCCATGTATGAGAAATGTTTGGAACTAATTCTCCTGGAAGAATTTAAAAACTTACTCCCTCCATTGGTAAGAACGCATATAGAGAACAGTAACAAAGTGAAACTCTTACCCAATTCTACACTTGAAAGACTGTATTGACACATTGGGCAATGCCACGTTTCTTACAAAAATAGATTGGCTAAAGGGAAGCTGGCAAGTTCCTTTAACACCCAATCTAAAGAAATATCAGCCTTTCTCACACCAGACGGTATTTTTCAATACCAAGAGATACCATTCGGAATAAAAAAGGCAATGAACCAAGTGATAGCCAGTGTTCCTGACTGTATAGTTTACCTTGATAATGTGCTAATATACATTGACACTTCGAAGGACCACTTGAAACATCTAGAAGCTCTGTTTAGAAAATTACAATTGGCTGATTTAGTTATAAAACTTACCAAAAGTGCATTTGCAAAAGCGGCAGTAACCTATCTATATACAGTAGGGCAAGGAGAAGTGTTGCCAAGAACAGCAGAAGTACAAGCACTGGTGGACTGTCTTAGCCCTAAGACAAAGTGAGAAATCATGAGGTTTTTGAGGATGTGTGGTTTCTACTGAACATTTGTACCAGATTTTAATACTATAGTTGCTCCACTGACAGATTTGGTACAGAACAAGAAAACCAAGGTAGTGTGGTCATGAGAGTGCCAAGCATCTTTTGAGAATCTGTAAGCCATTTTGACTAATGAAACAGTGTTGGCTGCTTCACATTTCACTAAGCCCTGCAAGGTAACGATTGAGGCTAGTGACGTGGGGCTGGTGCAAACCTGTTGCAAATCGATGGATCAGGTATGTAAATGTCAGTGGGATATTTTTCCAAAAAGCTAAATCGACCTCAAAAAAGATAAAACAGTGGAAGAAGAACACCTAAGTTTATTATTGGCTTTAAGCTTTTTGAAGTCTATTCACCACGACTACGGAGAGACACCAGAATATACTAATCATTAGCCCCTAGCCTTTGTGGAAAAATTTAAAAACAGAATGCCAGACAATTCCGATGGAGTTTACTATTGCCACCTTATCGTGTAAAGATTATCCACATTTCGGGCAAAAATAATGTAGTTGCTGACACTTTTTCTAGAATCTAACTTTGTTTATATTATATGAATTCAAAGATGGTACAAAGCAGAATTGTATTAACTACAGGTAAAGAGAATGAGTACGAGTGTGAAAATGTTGTTTTCATTTTTTTCCATCATCTGTTTTTTTTCCACATTTTGCAATGAAACACATCTAACAATGGCATTTCACTCTGCCAAGTGTGGAGGTTTTACAAGTGCTTCCATTTCTTTTTGTTATAAGAAGAGGAGTGGAACTAGAGTAAACAATGCACTCTTCCCGCCTCAGTCATAACAACAGATGCAGGAGACTCACTACTGGAAGCACCACTGTTAATGAACACAGATACAGGAGATTATCTGTTAAAATACCACTGTTCACAGATAGGCACCTTTGCAGGATTTCAGAAGCCCAGATGTGAGTTGGAGCTGAGATACAACAACTGAGTGCCAAGGACACCATATTTTGACTGTTTTGGCCAGGCACTAACATTCAAATGCTTAAGAGATGTCAGAGAATGGGAAGTCAGAGATCTTGCGGGTTTGGCTTGGCTTGGGCGGCCAGATGGTTCAATGAAATCTTTTGTTGTTGGGCACTTCAAAAAATTGCATGATTCGATCTCCATAGGCTTTCATGGGAAAATAATGCATAAGCAGGGATCGCCTGGTCAGTGAGTAACATAGGAAATAGGAGCGTGATTAGGCTATTTGTCCCCTTGAGTCTGCTCCGCCATTCAACCAGATCAGGGATGATCTTCTACCTTAATGCCATTCTCCTGCACTATCCCCTTATCACTTGATGTCTTTAATGTCTAGAAATCTAACAACAGCTGTCTTGAACATACTCAGTGAATGAGCTTCCACAGCTCTCTGTGGTAGAGAATGCCTTCCACAGATTCACCCCTCTCTGAGAAAAGAAATTCCTCCTCATCTCAGTCCTAAATGGCCCACCTCCTTATCTGAGAATGTGTCCCTGGTTCTATACACCTCCACCCCAGCCAGAGGCAGTGACCTTTCTACTTCAAACATGTCGAGTCCTGTAAGAATTCTGGATGCTTCAATAAGATTACCTCTCATTCATCTAAATTCCAGAGAATATAGGCCTAATCTTCTCATTCTCTCCTTATTGGACAGTCCCGCCATCACTGGAATCAGCTGGTGACTCTTCCTCTCACTTCCTTTTGGCAATATATCCTTCCTTACGGAAGGAGACCAAATCTCTACAGAATACTCCAGTGCTGTCTCACCAAGGCTCTATACAATTGCAGCAAAAATTCTTTACAACTGTACTCAAATCCTCTTACAATAAAGGCCAACATACCATTTGCCTTTCTAATTGATTGTTACACCTACATGTTAGCTTTCAGTGACTTATCAACAAGAATGCCCAAGTACCTTTGGATATCAACAATCTCTCACCATTTAAGAAATACTCTCCATTTCTCTTTTCCTACCGAGTGGATAACTTCACCTTTTTCCACATTATATTCCAATTGTCAATTTTTTTGCCCACTCACTTGTCTAATCCCCCTAAAGCCTCTTTGCATTATTCTCACATCTCACATTCCCACCTATTTTTGTGTCATCAGCAAGCTTGGAAATATTACATTTGGTCTCCACATCCACATCATTGATAAATATTGTGAATATCTGGGGCCCAAGCACTGGATCATCAGGTCCAGGTGATTTATTAGCTTTCAGTCCCATTTATTTCTCCAGTACTACTTTTTTTTTATTGACACTAATTTCTTTCAGTTCCCGATTCTCGCTCTTTATTATTAGTATTTATGGAGGTTTTTTTTGTATTTTCCTCCCTGAAGACAAACCTAATGTATTGTTTAGTTTCTCTGCCAGTTCCTTATTCACCACTATAAGTTACCCTGTCTCTGTCTGTAATGGGCCCACATTTGTATTTGCTAATCCTTTCCTTTTTACATACCTAATGACGATTTTACAGTCCATTTTATGTTTCTCGCTAGTTTACTTTCATATTCTATTGTTTTCTTTCTTACCAGTTGCTTGCTCTTTCTTTGTTATGTACGAAAATGTTCCCAATCCTCAGGCTTAGTACATTTTTGGCAACTTGTGAATAGCTGGGGCCTCTTCCTTTAATCTAATATAATTTCCAATCTTGCATGTTCATACTGGTTGGATCACCTTATCTCTTATTTTTTGTGCCTCAGAGGAATGTAAATCACGTATTAATTCTTTAAATACGGTAGCAACAGAAACGGGAACTCCCATCTATCCCCTGGCTAGGCGTGAGGTCATAAGCATAGCCATCATTTTATCACACTTTTCTTCCACTTTGTCAACTTTTTCCCCCAGTGAAGAAGTCCCAGGATTAGACTTCCCCTGAACGTGATAGCGAGCGGGGAGCTCCCTTTTTTTAACCGTTGTTGTCTGTCCTCCACTTTCCAATCGATAATCCTTTAGCATAAGTCCATGAGGTGGACAACAGTGAGAGATTCCATTCCCCTCGACACAAACTTCCAACTTGATGGTTCTGCCAGACTGGTGGTGTCTGCTTTCATTAATGGCCCCAGCAGCGGTCGATGCTTGATGATGCGGGGCCATCTGTGATGGTCAGCCATACCCCACATCCTGGACACAACCTATTAGCCAGAGGGAAAACTTGTGTCTATTTGGCATACCTGTCTGTCATCATATATTTTAATGTAGTTTCCCAATCGACCACAGCCAACTTGCCCCCCTACCAACCGCCACCAGCCTCCCCCCCCCCCCCACCCCCGCCCACACAACCCCATCCTCGCTCAATACCTTGGAGTTTCCTTTGTTTTTCCTTTGTCACGTCTCCATAATGGCAATTCGATCATACCTGCTGAAGACGCTCTCTGGATAATGGCTGACCAGCCAACACAGTAAGCTGAACTTCCTGCGTGTAATTTAAGAATTAATGAGATATAGGGTCGGAAGAGGCAGCGCGATTCGATGTTCAGGACTGGAGCTGATCGGTGAACAGACCGGCAACAGCACAGCTGGGATGGAAATAGCGGTAGGATTTATTCAGAGATCCCATCACAGGGAGTGTAGCCCGTTAATGTGGACTGGAGAACAGTCATTCGAGGTCGGGCAATTGGTTTCCCAGGTACCGTTACTGCGGCTACAATTTCAACCACTGTAATGGCGTAGGAGGCTGAGACCTCGGCTGGAGAGTTAGAGAGAATAAATTTGGTGACGCCCCATCGAAACAAACTCCAGGCTCAGGGTTGAGTAAGACCTGCAGGGTGAGGACGGAGAAAGGGTTTTTTTTTCGGTATCGTTGACTCTGAAGTTAGGCCACTGTCGATCCTTCTCTGATGACAATGGACACTGATAGTGATTACCTTGTTGGGAAGATTTTATGTGCCTTAGGCATTAATTTTTAAAAATTTATTTAGAGATACAGCACTGAAACAGGCCCTTCGGCCCACCGAATCTGTGCCGACCAGCTACCACCCATTTATACTAATCCTACACTATTCCCATATTCCTACCATATCCCCACCTGTCCCGATATTTCCCTACCACCTACCTATACTAGGGGCAATTTATAATGGCCAATTTACCTACCAATGATTACCTACCATAATGATATCAAATCGTTTGGGTCATTCACATCAGCAAAGCAGGGTCCCAATGAAAGTCTACCGGCTTTCTCTAACAGGCTCATCAAGTGGACCTTTATAGACGCACTCAGCCCATTCATTCCGGAGCTCCGGGAGAAGCCCTCCTCGGATTTCTGTAATGAGGAGCAGTTGTGACGTCTTTTTCAGGCCCAGTCACAACAACTAGTTATGTGGTTGATAGGTCCAACAACTGGGATCAAATCCTGCCCTGCAGTAAAGATGCATGGGTAACGGTTCAAGATAACATTCCTGAACGGGGGGAAACTGATGCAAGGAAACATTTCAACGGTAGAATGACCTTACCAGCGGGCAGTAGCATGTTATAGATGCGGGAGACCCGGACTCATGCTGAAGGATTATCGACTGGAAAGTGGAGGACAGACAACAATGGTTAAAAAAGGAGATTCCCGCTCGCTATCATGTTCAGGGGAAGTCCAATCCGGGGATTCCTTCGCTGGGGGAAAAAATGACAAACTGGAAGAGAAGTGTGATAAAATGATGGCTATGCTTATGACCTCACACCTAGCCAGGGGATAGATGGGAGCCCCAGATTCTGTTGTTACCGTACATTTACCTCCTCTTTCTCTACCACCAGAAGGATGTGAAGAACTGGACAACAATAAGAGATTCCATCCCCCTCGACACAAAGTTCCAACGTGATGGTTCTGCCAGACTGGTGGTGTCTGCTTTCATTAATGGCGCCCAGCAGCAGTCGATGTTTGACAATGCTGGGCCATCTGTGATGGTCATCCATACCCCACATCCTGGACACAACTAAGTAGCCAGAGGGAAAGCTTGTTTCTATCTGGCATTGATGGATTCTCCCAAATGCTGATTGAGGTTTATAATGTTTGCTGTGTGAATTGCAATCCATGGCAGCGGTTCATCTTGGAGGGAGGATCGGGATTTTAGGAGACAATGTGTAGGACAATGCGGTTACCTGATAGCTTATGTGAAAGAATGCCTCTGGCTTGTTGGGGTGGGCGACTTTGTGAGGTGGCGGGGGAGCGTTTTGCGCAAAAATTGCAGATTCTCATTCGACCTTTGGAAGTAAAAAGGCATTACAGTTACCCACTTTTGTGTATTCTGATCCCGTGATCGAGGTACGCAGTCAGACTATGACACGGCTGTTTCCAAATCAAAACATGACTCTGGGCGATTTAACATTGAAGAGGTCATTAACAGATCCCCACATTCCCTCACCAAACAGTACTCTATTCCAAAAGACAGTCACCCCATGTCATTGCAACAACAAAAAAACTCTACTGTCGTTGTAAATGTTGATATTCGCAAGGACTTGAGTGAACTTGTACAAGAAGCACAGAAAGTTAGCATGCGTGGACAGCATTTAATTAGGAAGGCAAATGGCGTGCTGGCCTTTATTGCAAAGGGATTGGAGTATAAGAATAAAGAGGATTTGTTATAATTTTACAGGGCTTTGATGAGAGCTCACCTTGACTACTGTGTGCAGATTACCATACATATTTAAGGACGGATATACTTCCACTGGAGGCGGTAAAGGGAAGGTTGACTAGGTTGGTCCCTGTGGTGAGAAGGGTGTCCGATGATGAGAGGCTGAGTAAATTGGCCAATATTCTCTGGAATTTAGAAGAATGAGAAGTGATCTCATTGAAACATTCAATATTCTGAGGGGGACTTCACAGGGTAGACACTGAGAGATTGTTTCTCCTGGCTAGGAAATCTAGAACACGGAGGTGTATTCTCAGGATAAACAGCTGATCATTTAGGACTGATTTGAGGAGAAATTTCCTCACTCAAAGGGTTGTGAATATTTGGAATTCTCTATTCCAGAAGGTTGTGGATGCTCCATCATTGTATATAATTAAGGCTAAGATAGACAGATTTTCTGCCTCTCAGGGAATCAAGGCACATGGGGAGTGGGTGGGAAAGTGGAGCTGAAGGCAAAGATCAGTCATGACTGTATTGAATGGTGGAGCACGCTCGACGGGCCATGTCATCTACTCCTGCTTCTATCTCTTATGTGCGTTTTTAAAAATATGTTTATGTGTTCTACTACAACAGGGTGCTATTAGAAAAGGCATGTCCACGATGCATTCACCAATCTGGTCAGTTAAAAATCCTTAATGCAGCTGGTGCCTTTCCAATCGCTATCGGAAATTGAATTATGTCACAGCAACGCGCTCTCCAGTGGTGTGAGAACTCAAATCATCCTGTCCCAAATTCCACTGGGCTTAACATGATTTTCACATTGGATTTAGCTAACAGTTCCTGGAGCATCCCCGTTTGATGTGCAGACCACTATTAATGTGCCTTTATTTTTGAGTATCAGAATTATATGTGGATTTGCCTTCTGAGAGGCTTCCATACTACACTGATGATATTTCATAAATATATGGAAGCTGCTATTAAGACCTTTTCGTGACCATAATGCTTGTTGCAATGTGTGGAGAATTTGCAGTTGGATGCCAGCAATTAGAAAGGGTATGTCCTGCTACAGAAAGCAGGATTAAAACTCAGTCCCCGCAAGACACAGTTGACGCAGCAGCGTGTCACCTTTTTGAGAGCGTCAATGTCAGCACTGTTCAGGAACTTCCTGCACTAAAGGTACAAACTATTCAAAAACGACCACTGCCCACTTCGAAAACCACTTTGTGATCTTTTTTTGAATTAGTTGATTATCAGAGAATGTTTATCCCAAGGTCTGCCGAATTAGGAAAACTTCGACATGATAAACTGAGAGGGATGGGGGACAATATATTGTCCGAATGGACACTAACACTGTGCAGTCCCTCAAACAGACAGTAATGCAGGCGGTGTCTTTAACAGCTCCGAACTCGAACCAGCCCTTCCACCTTGAATTAGTGGCAGCTGACCATGGCTTGGCTGCAGTTGTCTGTCAGGATGTCAAGAATAGTCTGTTGTAAAATGTATACACGTCACAAATCTTCGCAGGAGTTGAGACAACCCATGACACCTGTAAACAGAATTTGCTAGCCATTTTCTCTAAAGTAATATCTTTTACAAATATCACAGGCTTGTGAAAATTTTGTTCCACCTTTCTCACAATTCACTGAATTTAATACTAGACTCCGGACATTTCTCTCCTACTTGGCAAAGTCATTAGACATTGCTGCTAATGGAGAGTCACTTGGACATTACTTCAAAATGTATCACTCTACGAGCTCAAATGATGCAGTACGAGGGAGAGCTCCGTAAATGTCCGCTCCATCTCCTTAACTTCGTGGCACATCAAGTCAAGAAGTCTGGGATCAAAAAACACTCCTGATATTTACATTGATGGCTCATCGTTCCATGTGAACGAGAAACCCGTGACTGGGTTTTCTGTCATCATCCTGACCGTGTTCTTCAGTACCAATGTACCCTCCATTCTGCACAATACGCTGAGACAGTAGCCCTCGTGGTGGCAGTAATTTCAACTGCCGAACAAAAGGTTAATATTTGGTCCTATAATGCCCATACTATTAACATTATGCTTCATTTGTCCCTTTACCATTGGAATTATTGGTGTATATCTGACAGTAAACCTCTGACCCACGCCACACTCTTTAGGCCGATGTGGCACTTGCTACATAAAAGAATGCAGGCCTATTTTGCAGGCAAAGTTAAAGGACATATTAAGAGCTCGAATGCACACATGCTCTGCAATTGAGAAGCAGACCAGACAGCAAAAGAGACCATCATCTCCGGCGACCAATTCAGGTCGTGCTCTTCAGGTATGTGTCCACTGTGGAAGATCGTTCATGCTAATGTGATTCTTTCCCTCTCCAGAAATCATGGCCATCCTATGCAGTTACCCTCACCAGGCATACCCCAACCAACTGCGTGTGCTCACCAAATCATCTATATATCGGGGGGACAGTCTACCCATTCTAAGAATTCCCTTTTGATGCTTAAACCGACATCCGATTCTTTTCCCACTGTCCGTGTTCCCCTTCAATTGCAGAATTTTTTTTTTAGATTTTTCACTGGCAGCCTGGAGCTGGCCGCTCTTCTGATGAGATAACTGTTGGTAAATTCCATATGGTAGCATGGTGCGGGATGAGGGAGGATAGCTCCAGCAGAGTAGCTAAATGTCTGGTGTGCCTACAGGATAAACTGGCACCTTGACCATCCGAGCCCTCCTTCAGAGCGCTGCTACCCAATGGCCCATGGACACACCTCCAAATCAAGTTTATCAGGTCCGTACCTAGGGTCCCGTCAGGCTGCCAGAATTGCCTGGTCAGCATAGACAAATGTACCAAATGGTTGGAGGTGCCCCTGTAAAGCCACCACAGGAATGTTGGGAACTCAAGTCTTATTGTGAAAAGTGTTCTGCAGGAGGGGTTCATTCTGTGGCTGTCAGTCACTGGTATTTTTGTGATTGTCGGAATTCTTTGTTTCTATCCATCTCTGGTACTGTCTGTTCGTGTGAGATTCATTTTAAATCTGTCAGTGTTTGGTACTGTTTGTAATGGTGGGGTGCCCCTTGCTTCCGTCAGTCTCTGTTACTGTTTCTGAGTGGGGGATGCATTCGGTATCTGTCAGTATTTGGTGCTATGTGTGATTGTGGGGGTTTCCTTTGTTCCTGTCAGTCTCTGGCACTGGGTATGAGTGTGGGGTTCATTCTAAATCTGTCAGACTTTGGTACTTTATGTGAGCGTGAGATTCATTCTATGTCTGTCAGGCTTTGTTAGAGTGTGTGAATGTCAGATTAATATGTGCATGTAAATCTACCTATATCCCCTAAATATGAACTTGCATGTAAAGAAACTGTCCATCCTGCCTGTTGGTTTGTAAATGTATTGGCGAATAACGTGTTGATTTTGGAAACTCCACGGTATAATACACAAAGGAAGAATTGCAACTTAGAATGGTTGTAAAGCACGAGTAATTTTACACATCAGATCACCCAGTGAAGAACATCCCATGATGGGAGTGCATTATTGGGAATTTGTGTACTGAGGTATTGGAAGTCTGTGCACAGCCCCTTGCCTTAAAATGGATTTAAATGAATGCCTACATATAACAGAATCTAGATTAATAAATACTTTAAAAAACTAGAAAAGCAAATGTAATCATAATCGGAGCTCATAGACATAAAAAAACTTGAGTATTAGGATGAGAGGTTAAAAAAAAAATACCTAAAGTGACTTCACCACAACCTGATTGGTGAGTAGCTCATGTGTTTTTTTTCTGTCCAGTTCTGATACAAGCCTTACCTTTATTTCTGCCAAGTTTAGATAGCATTCCAATAATTAGAAACATAGCAGGGTAGGGCAGTCATAGTGGATGCATATCCGATGCCATAGGGAACGCCAGGATGTGCCTCATGTCCTGGACAACTGCATGTGCAGGAAGTGTAATCAGCTGGAGGAACTCGGGTTTCGGGGTTTGGAGTTTGAGCAGCAGTAAACCTCACTGTGGTGCATTTGTGAGGCCGAGGGCTATGTCAATAGCTTCTTTCAAGGTGTGGCCAATCCACTGTTTGAGAGTGTGCAGGCAGAGAGGTACTGAACGACCAACAGATGGACAAGAAGGACCAGATATCTTGCTCTGTAACAGGTGTTCAGATTTGGATACTGGTGAGTCTGATGTTTCATCTGAGGAATACAGCCAGAGTCAAGACCACAGCAGCATGTGTGACTCTGCTGTACAGTGGTTGTGGGGGAAAGGCAGTGGAGGGACAAGAAGAAAGCAAGAAAAGCAACAGCGATAGAGGCTTCTATAGTTTGGGAACAGAAGGCGTTTCTGTAGCACAGACATGATTCCAAGATGGTATGTGGCCTCCCTGGTTACAGGGGCAGATTTTAAGGAGCTGAGAAAGAAATTAAAATTGGGACCCCAGAGGTAATATTTCTGGATTGCTTCCAGTACCATGCGCTAGTGAGTATAGAAATAGATGGATAGAACAGATGAATACCTGGCTGGAAGATGGCGCGAGAGGGAAGGCGTTCGATTCCTGGGGCACTGGGACCGGTTCTGAGGGAGATAGGACCTGTGCAAGCTGGAGGGTCTGTACCTGAACAGACTGGAACGAATATCCTGGTTGACAGTTTTGAATTAGCCGGAGCAAAGATTCAGAAAGGAGGGAGAACAGTTAGGAAGAAAAGGCAGGAAATTAGTAAGCGAGTATGGAAGGCAGAAGAAACAATGTCCAGAAAACAGACAACAGAAGAATTGATCAGTGATTAGTGGTAGATACTTTAATACAAGAAGTTAGCAAATAAGGCCGATGTCTGATGTTTCAGGTCAATGATCTGTGATCAGAACTTGGAAATATTCGAACTGTGTTATGTTTTAAGCTCACAAAAGTGGGGAAGGCACAAAAATAACAAAGGGGAAGGTCTGTGATGGGGTGGAAGTCAGGAGAGTTTAAATAACAAAAGGGTACATGGTCAAAAGGTGTGGTAAATAGAATAATACAATGATTACAGCACAAAATGAGGACATTCAGTCCATCGTGTCCATTCCCACTCTATAAGACTAATTGAGAAAGTAAAAATATGTCTAGAGGAGGGATGAATGGCAGATTGCTGAATAACTGCCAGAAAACCAAATCAAGTGAAAAAGAGACGAAAAACGAAACCTATAAATAAAAAGAAAATTTGGTGCAAAATTGTTAAATGCAATGTTAAGGCCGGATGGTTGTAAAGTGCATAATCAAAAGATGAGACACTTTTCATCAACCATACATTGACCTTCAGTGCAGGAGGCTGAGGACTGAGAGGTCAGTGTGAGAGCCAGATCGCCAGTCATTTTGATTCACCACCTTGACTCTGTGGATTAGTTTGTTAATGTTTCTGTTAAGTTAGCGGATGATCTTGCATGCAATTCTGTCCCAAGAAGCAACCACGTAGACAGTTGCTGCCCAGCAAGTGATTTGAGTCCGAGCCAACTTTCCTGATCCTTAATTCCCTCTGAGCTTCATTGTCGAACCGCATGAAAAGGCTCACTTCTTGCTCAGCAATACTGCTAAATACATATAAATTATAGTCAAATCAAAATCACACATGGAGCTCCTTGGTCTTTCAAACTGCATGCTTTTTCAGACAAGTTTTCAACTGGATGCATCCATCGAGCTGCCTGAACCTAAAAGCAGGAGGTCGCCTGAAATTGTGAACTGCGGGAACAGTGGGGCTACAGAGTGGCACATCAAAGAGACTTAGCAGCTGGCAGGAAAAAAGACAGAAGCGCAAGGAGAGAGCCAACTGTGTAACATCCCCGACAACCAATTTTATCTGCAGCGACTGTGGAAGAGTCTGTCACTCTAGAATTAGCCTTCATAGCCACTCCAGGCATTGCTTCACAAACCACTGACCACCTCTAGGCGCTTACCCATTGTTTCTCGAGACAAGGAGTGCAAAGAAGTGGGTAAGAGTGAACATCACATCAGAAGGTTTAGACTTGTAATCCAAAAATGTAACGAGCAAAATAATGTAGAAAGGCTAGAAGGGGAAAGGGTTAATTTTAATGCAATGAGTAGGGATCTAGCATTGGCAAGCAAAAACAAGGTGAACCCAAAGATGATTTATCAATACATTAAGAGTAAGAGGATAACTAAGGAGAGAGTAGGGCCTATAAAATATCAAAAAGGTCACCTGTGTGTTGGGGCAGAAGATATTGGTATGGTTCTTAATGAATACTTTGTGTCTGTCTTCGCAAAAGAGGGGGAATGGTGCAAATATTGCAGTTAAGGAGAAAGAGTATGAAGTATTGGATGTGATAAACAAAGGGAGAGAGGAAGTATTAATGGGATTCGCATCCTTGAAAGTTGATAAACCACCAGGGGCAGATGAACTGTCTCCTCGGCTGTTAAAAGAAGCAAGAGAGGAAATAGCAGAAGGTCTGACAATCAGTTTCCAGTCCTCACTGGACACAGGTGTAGTGCCGGAGGATTGGAGAACTGCTAACACTGTACCTTGAATAAAAAGGGAACGAACAATAGACCAATGAGTCGAACCTCAGTAGTGGGCAAATTATTGGAATCTATTCTGACAGACAGGATAAACTGTCACTTAGAAAGGCACAGATTAATTAAAGATAGTCAGCATGGATTTGCTCAGGGAAGCTCTTGTTTGATCAACTTGATCGAATTTTTTGAAGAAATAACAGGAAGAAAGATAAAGATAGTGCAGTTGAAGTGGTCTGCATGGATTTTCACAAGGCTTTTGACAAGTTCCCTCATGGCAGACTGGTTAAAAAATAAAATCCCATGGGATCCAGGGCAATGTAGCAAGGTGGATACAAAATTGTCTCATTGGCAGGAAACAAAGGGTAATTGTTGACAGCTATTTTAGTGACTGGACGGCTGTTTCCAGTGGCTCTCTACCGGGTCTCATACTTTTTGTGGTATATATTAACGATTTGGACGTAAATGCCAAAGACTTGCAGGTTGGTAGGTAAATTGGCCATTATAAATTGACCCTAGTATAGGTAGGTGGTAGGGAAATATAGGGACAGGTGGGGATGTGGTAGGAATATGGGATTAGTGTAGGATTAGTATAAAAAATGGGTGGTTGATGGTCGGCACAGACTCGGTGGGCCGATGGGCCTGTTTCAGTGCTGTATCTCTAAATAAATTTTAAAAAATAAAATGTAGGGGGCATGATCTGGAGGTTTGCAGACAGCACAATGATTGGCTGTGTGGTAGATAGCGAGGAGGATAGCTGTAGGCTACAGGAAGATAGTGATGGCCTGGTCAGATGGGTAGAAAACTGGCAAATGGAATTCAACTTGGAGAAGTGTGAGGTGATGCATTTGGGGAGGTCAAACAAGGCAAATGAGTGCACGATTAATGGGAAAATACTAAGAAGTGTTGAGGAGGTGAGACATTTTGGAGTGCATGTCCACAGATCCGTGAAGGTAACAGGAGGGGTTCGATAGGTGGTTAAGAAAGCACGTGGAATCCTTTCTTTTATTAGCCGTGGTATAGAATACAAGAGCAGGGGGGTTATGCTGGAACTGTATAACTCATTGGTTAGGCCACAACTTGATTACTGTGTGCAGTTCTGGTCACTTCATTACAGAAAGGATGTAATTGCACTAGAAAGTGTACAGAGGCGATTTACGAGGATGTTGCCAGGACTGGGAAAATGCAGCTATGAGGAAAGATTGGATAGGTTGGGGTTGTTGTCCTTGGAACAGTGAAGGCTGAGGGGAGATCTGATTGAAATGTACAAAATTTTGAGAGGTTTGGATTGAGTGGAGGTGAAGGGTCTATTCACCTTAGCAGAGAGGTCAGTGACGAGGGGGCATAGATCTAAAGTGATTGGTAGAAAAATTAGAGGGGAGATGAGGAAAAACTTTTTCACCCAGAGGGTGGTGGGGGTCTGGAACTCACTGTCTGAAAGGGTAGTTGAGGCAGAAACCCTCAACTCATTCAAAAGGAGTCTGGATATGCACCTCAAGTGCCATAATCTGCAAAGCTACGAACCAAATTAAGTGGGGCATTGACAGGGTGGATAGGGAGCAGCTGTTCCCCTGAGTTGAAGGGTTAGTTACGAGGGGACACAAGTTTAAGCTGAGGGGCTGGAGGTTTAAGGGGGATTTGAGGAAGAACTTTTTTACCCAGAGGGTGGTGACGGTCTGGAATGCACTGCCTGGGAGGGTGGTAGAGGCGGGTTGCCTCACATCCTTTAAAAAGTACCTGGATGAGCGCTTGGCACGTCATAACATTCAAGGCTATGGGCCAAGTGCTGGCAAATGGGATTAGGTAGACAGGTCAGGTGTCTTTAAGCCATCAGTGAAGACTCGATGGACTGAAGGGCCTCTTCTGCACTGAATTATTCTGTAATTCTGAAATGCTGAAAGGTGGGATTAGAATAGGTGGATCGTTTTTCGCCCAGGACAGAAATGATGGGCCAAATGACCTCTTTCTGTGCCTTAAACTTTCTATGATTCTCTGATTCTAAATGGAACAAAGCGCTGACTGTAAGAAGTGTAACAGAATAACAGGTTATCTCTAAGGAATACAGGCTCGCTACATTCCAACAAGAGGAAAGGTTAGGGAAACAGAAAACAGAGCTCATCTGATGACTAGGTTGATAGAGATTATGAAGAAACAAAAAATGAAAGTATATGATGCATTTCAGATGAATTATTCAAATGAGAACGGGACTAAATACAATATGTGGAGAGGGGAGGTGAAGAGGACAATCCTTCTGGTAAACAGAGGATATGAGAACACAATGGCAGTCAACAGAAAAGGAAACATGCAAACATTTGAACATATGAATTAGGCGCATGAGTAGGCCACTCACCCCTCGAGCCCACTGCGCCATTCAACAAGATCATGGCTGATCTGATTGTAATCTCAATTACACATTGCCGCCTACCCAAATAACGTTTCACCCCCTCTGCCTTAAAAATATCCAAAGACTCTGCTTCCACTGTCTTTTGAGGAAGAGAGTTCCAAAGAATCACGACCATCTGAGAGAAAACAAATTCTCCTAATCTTCGTCTTAAATGGGCGACCCCTTATTTTTGAACAATAACCGAAAAATCTTCCACTGGCATGTAACTGGCAAGTGGGTCATAGGCGGTGGAGTGGTGCCTATTAGGACCAAAGATGGTGATATATGCTTAGTGGTACAGGGCAAGGCTAGAATAATTAATGAGCACTTTGTATCGGTGTTAACTAAGGAAGAAGAATCTACAAAATATCGGTAGAAGCTGACTGAGCAAAGGCCATGGAGAGGGTAAAAATTGAGATGGATGAGGTACTGGAGAGGGTGTCTATGAATTGAGGTAGATAGGGCCGAATAGTTTCTAAAGGAATTGGGGCTGGAGATAGAAGAGGTCTTCCATAATCTTTCTGTCTTCCCTGGATATTAAGGAGGTGCCAGAGGATGGGAGAGTGGAAAATGTGACACTGTTGTTCAAGAAAGTGTACAAGCTCAATCCTAGCAACTACAGACAAGTTAGTTTACCATTGGTGATGCCTACAGAAAATATCAACAGCACTCTGAGAAGTTTGAGTTAATTAAGGATAACTCGCCCGGATTTGTAAACAGTGGATCATGCTTGACTAATCCAATTGATTATTTTGATGAAGTAACAGAGAACGTCAATGAAGGGGATGTTGTGTATATGGATTTTAAGAAAGCGTTTGATGAAATACCACATAAAAGGTTGTTTAACAAAAGAGGTTCATGGAATTGGAGGGTCAATGTCAGCCTGGATAAAAAAAAAGCAAATGTCTTAAGGTCAGGTGAGACAGAGTCTTGGGAAACAGTTGTTTTTCAGACTGGAGGATGGTAAACAGTGGTGTTACCCACTGGCTAGTGCTGAGACCACTGTTATTTTTCTCTCACTCCAGCTATCACCACTGGATGTCTTCTCTTACAGCGTTCCTTCAAGCTGCATTCTGAAGAGTGCCTTCTCACAGGCTGTGTGATGGCACAATGGGATGATTCCTACCTTGCAACCTGTCTTCATGCAGAACGTCTGTTAAATTTATCTGGAGTTCGAATTCAATCCTTTATTGCTCTACTGCAAAATACAAAGACCAGTATTCTGAGTTTCCCATAACTATTCAGCCTTTCCATTGTCCTCAAGGGTTAACACCTGCCTGGGTCAAGTTTCCTGTTCACAATGGTTGACTCCTCGTTTTTATTTATTTATTTTTTATTTAGAGATACAGAACTGAAATAGGCTCTTCGGCCCACCGTGTCTTTGACAACCAACAACCAACCATTTATACTAATCCTACATTAACCCCATATTCTCTACCGCATCCCCACCATTCTCCTACCACTTATCTACACTAGGGGCAATTTACAATGGCCAATTTACCTATCAACCTGCAAGTCTTTGGCTGTGAGAGGAAACCAGAGCACCCGGCAGAAACCCACACAGACACAGGGAGAACTTACAAACTCCGCACAGGCAATACCCAGAACTGAACCCGGGTCGCTGGAGCTGTGAGGCTGCGGTGCTAACCACTGTGCCAGCCACTGTGCCACTGTGCCCCTTTTTCTTTTATGATCCAAACATCCGGAAGGGCAGAACCCATTGTTATTCAGGTTTAATTGTGTAGTGTCTGTTCTTCAGAAGACAGTCCTGAATCTGTTTCCTCTGTTATCCTGGTAAGATTTTGTAGAGTGGAGATGAGGTCAGCTGACCTTCTGGACTCTATATTAAACTTTTAAAAATCACAATATTTAAGGCATAATCATGTTTCATGGCCCAGCCTTCGTAACGGCAGGACATAGTGAGAGAGCAGTTCGCAATGCAGATGAGATTTTGGGCTTCATAAATGGGGACAGAGAGATCAAAACAGGAAAGTTGTTATGAACCTTGATAAAGCTCTGGTTAGGTCCCAACTAGAATATTGTGTCCATTTCTGATCACCACACCTTACGAAGGATGTGCAGGTCCTTGGGAGGATGTAGATGAGACTTAACAGATTGGGGGACTGGGGGATTTGAGTTGGAAGGCTAGGTTGGAAAAACTAGTGTTGCTCTCCCTGGAGCAAAGGAGATTGAAGGGAGATTTGATGAAGTCGTACAAGACTGTGGCAGGCTTAGATAAGTGAGACAAGGGAAAACTGTCCTCATTAACTGATGGCACAATAACTAGGGGACAGAGATTGAAGGTTTTGAGCAAGAGATGCTGGGAGAATGTTAGAAAGAACTTTTTTTTACACAGAAGATGATAATGTAAGTAATTCTGCCCGCGGGTTTGATGGAAGTGGAAACAATCAATAATGTCAAAAGGAAATTGGATGGTCAGTTGAAGGAAATAAACTTGCAGGGCTACGGGGATCGAGCGGGGGATTGAAACTGATTGGCTTGCTCATTGAAGAGCTGGAATGGTCTTGATGGGCCAAGTAGCCTCCTTTTATTCCATAAATGGCTCTATCACTCCATGGTTGGGCCTAGGGCATGTCCCTCCAGAACTCGTGCAGAGATAACTTTCGACTGAGATGGTTGGCCTCCAAAAATCACAAGAATCTTCCTTTGAGTTCAGACTGACTCAGACCAGTGGAGAGTTTTCCCCGATTCCCATTGGATTCAATTTTGCTGGAGCTCCTTGATATTTATCAATATTTGTCAAAACGTTTCAGTACAGTTTCCTGTCTCAACATTTATAATGAAGATGTAGGTTGTAGTTCCAGCTCTCAGTTACTAGGTGGCACAAATGCGAGTTCACCAATTTGTCTTCCAACTCCAGCAGTCATGCAGTAAGCCCTGATTTCTAGGCTATTCACTCTCTTTTCCATTTGTAGTTCTTCCCCTGCCATTCTCCAACCATCTAACCAATCTAATATCTCTGGCACTATGAAGATCCAGCTTTCCATGCTGACGAAATGGTTGACTGCCAAATTATAAGTCCAGCTAATCATAGGAACATAGGAACTTAGGAACAGGAGTAGGCAATTCATCCCATGGAGCCTGCTCCGCCATTCAATTAGACCATGACTAGTCATCTACCTCAACGTCACTTTCCTGCACTGTCTCCATATCCCTTGATGTCATTAGTATTCAGATATCTATCAAATTCGGTCTCGAACATTCTCAATGATTGAGCTTCCACAGCCCCCTGGGATAGAGAAGTCCTAAGATTCACCACTCTCTAAGTGAAGAAATGTCTCCTTGCCTCTGTCTTAAATGGCCCACCTCTTATTCTTAGACTATGTCCCCTGCTTCTCGATATCCCCAGCCAGGAGGAAGATCCTATCAACATCCACCCTGTCACGCCCTGTAAGAACTTTGTATGTTTCAATGATATCACCTCTCCTTCTTCGAAACTCTCGAGAATACAAACCCAGTTTCCTGGCATCAATCCGCCATCTCAGGGATTAGTCTGGTGAACATCCATTGTACTGCTCCCTCTATGGTAGGTATATACTTTCCTGGATAAGGAGATGGAAATACTACAGCATACCCCAGGTGCAGTTTCACCAAGGCTCTATACAATTGCAGCAAGAAACGTTTACTCCTGTACTCAAATCCCCTTGCCATGAAGACCAACATACGATTTCTCTTCCTGACTGCTTACTGCACCTGCCTGCTAGCTTTCATGAACAAGGACACCAAGGTCCCTTTGGATAGCAACACTTCCCGATCTCTCACTATTTAAGAAATATTCTGTCTTTCTGTTCTTTCTACCAAAGTGGATAACTTCACACTTATTCACATAATATTCCATTTGTAATGTTCTTACCCATTCATTTAGCCTGTTCAAGTCGCCTTGAAACCTCCAGAAAATTTAGGAATATTGCATTTGGTCCACACATTCAAATCATTGACATAGATTGTGATCCTTGAGGACCCCCATCGTAACAGCCTACCATCCTGAGCATGACCCGTTTATTCTGACTCTCTGTTTTCTATCTGTTAACCAATTCTCAATCCATACTGGTATATTACCATCAATCCCATGTGCTCTAATTTTGTTTGTTAACCTCCTGTGTGGGACCTTATCAAAAGCCTTTTCACAATCCAAATACACCACATCCACTGTTTCCCCTTCATCTGCGCTACAAGAAACATCCTCAAAAATTCCAACAGGTTTCTTAAACATGATTTACCTTTCATAAATCCATGTTGACTCTGCCCAATCATATCATTATTTTCTAAGTGTCTAGGTATCACATCCTTTACAATAGATGTTAACATTTACCCTACTACTAACGTCAAATTGCCAGTCTGTCTTTCCCCGTTTTCTCTCTCCTTCCTTTCTTAAATAGTGAGGATACATTTGCTACTTTTCAGTCCACAGGAACCTTTCCAGAACCTATAGAATTTTGAAAGATAGCCACCAGTGCATCCACCACCTCTATAGCCACCACCTTCAACACTCTGGGATGTAGCTCATCTGGTCCAGGGGATTTATCAATCTCAATCTCGTTATCAATACTAGTTTCTTTCAGTTCCACATTTTCACAGGTCGCTTGGTTCTCAAATATTTCTGGGAGATTTTTTGTATCTTGCTCCGTGAAGACAGATGCAAAATAATTGTTTAATTTCTCTACCATTTCTCTACTCCATTATAAATTCTTGTGTTTCCATCTGTAATGGTCCCACATTTTTCTTTGCTGATTTTTTTCCCCTTTCTACATACCGAAGGACACTTTTACAATCCTCCTTTATGTTTCTCACTAGCTTGCATTCATATTTTGTTTTCCCCTTCTTTATCAGTTTCTTGGTCATCATTTTCTGGAATCTAAATTGCTCCCAATAATCATCCCGTTTGCTTTTCTTGGTGGTATGTGCTAAAATTATTAGCTATGACCTCTGACCCCTTCATCCCACAGGTTGCACCGATCCTGGCCTGTGATATCGAACACTATTACCCACTTAACCATTACCTCTGATCGCACTATCAAGCTAACACTACCACCATAACTTCAGTCCCCACAGTGAACTCTAACGTCCTCCTCCCTGCTACACCAATCTGTTAGCTCTGCTCTTATTCTGGGAGCTTTGCTACCTTCGAAATTTCTCTGTGATGGATAACCCACAGAGTGAATTTTAAAGTATTAGAATATTTTAAGCACTTGAACTGATTAGAGCATATATTGCATCGAATTAACTTTTGTTTACACAATCTGACAATCTTGTTTTTTTTTAATCTCAAAGCAGTCTACATTTTAAAATATATGTTTATTGTCATAAAATGTATAATCTTTCCTCGGTATTGCTGAAAGTAGCTGCTGTTAAAACAAACAAAAGTCAGTCAACACCCACCGGGGCAGGAAGCAATGGCACCAATGGACGAATGGGCCAGTATTCTCCACTGAACAACGGCTTGTTAATTTGTTAATATCCTGGTATATCTTTTCTCCATAAAATCTTTATTTGTGGGTGTTTCCACTGATTAGGATTATTATTAGGTATCGAAGCCTTTCAGAAGTTTAAAAGCCTCTATTATTTTACCCGTCAGCCTTCACTTCTCGAGAGAAAAGAAACCCAACATTTTTATTGTCTCCTGACAGGATTACTCTGCATTTCTTGTATCATACTTGTAATTGTTTGCACCCTATCCAGTGCCTGTATCTCTTTATCATATGGTGATCTGAGTTATGTGTAATACTCCAGATCTGATCCATCCAAAGATCGATACATGTTTAGCAGAACTTTTTTTTCAAACTTTTAAATTCCATCCCTCTAGAAATAAACCCAATTGTGATTAGTTATTTTTTATAATCTTGTTAAGCTGCTTCGCCAGGTTTAGTGATTTGTATATTTGTAAACCTAGATCCCTTTTCTCTTCTACCCCATTTACATTTTCTCAGTAATATGCAACCTCCTTATTCTTCTTGAAAAAAAATAATAACCCAGATTTGTCTATATTTAAATTCATTTAACAGTAATTTACCAATTCTTCAAGTTTATTAATATCTTCCTATGATTTGTTGCAGTTTTCCTCAGTATTGGTTAACTCTCCCCCCAACCCCCCCGTACCCACCTCCCCCCCCCCCCCCCCGCTCCCCCCACCCTCAATATCCTGCTCCCCAATTCTTAACAATTTGGTGGCTTCTGTAAATTTAGAAATTGCGGTTTTGGCTCCAAAGTCTAAACTGTTAATATAAATTGTAATGGAGGTCCCAGCACTGATCCTTCTGGAACACCACTTCCCACCTGCTGTCACTCTGAAGAATGTCTTGAAGTTAGCTCGCTATCTGTTCTGCTACTTGTCCACTGACTCCGCATTCTCTGACCATATCATAGTCTATTATGTGGGCCCTGATCGAAAGCCTTTCGGAAATCCAGATAATTTACATCTACTGTATCATCTTTGTCTAGTCTCCCTGTTACCTCTTCAAAAAATTGAATGAAGTTGGTCAAGTAAGACTTTCCCTTTTGTAATCCATACTGACTAATCATTATCATGTTTTTGTTTCTAAATGATCTTCTAATTTTTTAATAGGGATTCCATTATTTTACCTACCACAATATTAAGCTAACTGGTCTACAGAACACTGAACGTGCTCTATCTCCTTTCTTTAGTACAGGTATAACATTAGCTGTCCGCCAGACCTCTGGCACTACAGCATTTTCTAATGAGTTGTTAAAAATATATCATTGTGCCTCTGCTATCTCTTCCCTAGATTCTTCCAAAATGCACAGATGTAAACTGTTCAGAGTAAGTTTGTTGCCCTCTTTGACTTTGAGACGTTTATTTAATATTTCAGCTTTATTTATTTTAAATGCAGTTACCTTATTTCTAATATTATCATCTAACACCATGTCCATTTGTCCTGGTCCCCTGGTAAGTATATATACAAATTATTTCTTTAATATTTCTGCCATTTATTTTTCGTTGTCTGTGATATTATCCTGTCCATCATTAATTGACCCTAATCCCACAATTGACTTTTTTTTATTCATGCACCTGAAGCTTAAGGGATGATGTAAAGCAGATCCACTGGGGTGAGGTTTGAGGAAATAAAATATGTTGCAAAACGAGAAAAGATGGTGGGGTTTGCTTTGACCGAAGGTTGAAAACATTAGCGGATTGCTAAAAGGACACACCTGCTTGAAAGTCTGGATTTAACACACATTTTAGGTCTTATTTGACCCCAATATGAACTTGCATGAATGTGTTAAGTCATCACCAACCAGTTTATTGCTCATGGTCTGGTTAGCAGCAATATTGGTGGAGCACTGCATACGGGCTCCTCACTCCTACGTCTGTCTGTGTGGGGTGTTCTGGTTGGTCCAGAGACGATCATTGCAAAAAGACTCGGGGAGCGAGGGAGCGTTGCATTGGTTTTTCGATACGGGCGCTCTGGCAGACGACCTCCAGAGGAGGAGGGATGTCTTTACCGCTTGAGAATGGGATACAACGTTGACCTCCTCCTGTCACTCTCTCTTGCAGAAGCTACTGCTGTTCTGCTTGACATCCTGTGTTCCTCCCGTTTCTCATCAAGCCGAAGGAGAGCCTTCACTCATCTACCCATGACAGAGCAATCCCTTTCTCTTGATGACTCGATAATGTATCGAATGTGGTTGAGAACACAACACTGAGTAGCACTTAGTATTTTTAGGGGAATTTCTCAGAGTTCCCAGAATGTATGTTGCTCGAGTGTTGGAACAGTGTTGACAAAGCATCCCAAAGTGTCTCCCATGGTGTTCACAACGACAGCAGAAATGATCGTGACATAATGAGTATCCCTTTAAGTAGCTCTTGAAGTCAACATCAATGTGGTGTTTGCTCCCAAACAGCTAGTCGTTGTTAGGAAAGGGCATTACATGAAGCATTAACTACCAAAATGCCGTGTAGACTCTTTAGTGAGCGTTAGCAGGCATTTTACACAGCAATAAGCTACTCAATGAGGGTCTGAGTGTCTCTCTGAGCTCTGGTTTCAACTGCTTTACCAAGATAACATATCTTCCTCAAGTGCGGGCTAAACTGACGTTGTATATTAGTCACATCTGAGGATCTTTAGTTCCTAAAACATTCGATGAAAATCACTCCCCCTCCCTCTTTGGTGAAATGAATTAGATTACAGGGCAATATGATCAAAGTGTTTAAAATTATAACTAACGTGAGCAGTGTAGATAGAAGAAGTCTGTTTTCAGAAGTTGATGGTGTAAGAAAAAATGACAACAGATAGAACTGTCCATAAATAAAGAAATAGGAGCAGGAGTAGGTCATTTGGTACCTCGAGTCTGCTCCATCATTCAATAAGATCATGGCTAATCTGACACTGGCCTTAACTCCACTTTCCTGCCTGCCTCTCATAACACTTGACTCCCTTGTAGATCAAACAACTGTCTCGCTCGGCCTTGAATCTATTCAATGACCTAACCTCCACTGTTCTCTGGGTTAGAGAATTCAAAGATTAAAGACCCTCGAAGAGAAGAAATGCCTGCTCGTCTGGGTCTTAAATGTGAGACCACTTATTTTGAAACTGTTCACCCTCGTTCCAGATTTCCCCACCAGGGAACGCATCCTCTCAGCATCTACCCTGTCAAGCCCGCTGAGAATCCTAAATGTTTCAAAAACATCACCTCTCATTCTTCTAAGCTCCAATGAGTATAGGGCCAATCCGCTCAGCCTTTCCTCATAAGGTAATCCTTTAAACCCAGTAAACAACCGAGTGAACCTTCTCTAAACTGCATCCAATATATTCCCTCCTTAAATAAGGAGAACAAAACTCTGCAAAGTATTCTAGGTGTGGTCTCACCAATGTCCTGTACAGCTGTAGTAAGACTTTCTAACTTTTATACTCCATCCTCCTTGCAGTAAATGCCAAGGTTCTATTTGCCTCCCTAATTACTTGCTGTATCTGCATGGTAACGTGTTTGTGATTCTTGTATGAGAACACCCATAAACCTCTGTGTTGTAACATTCTTCAGTCTCTCTCCATTTAAATAATATCGTTTTTTTCCTAGTTTTCTCACCAAAGTGGACAACCTCATATTTTCCCATATTATACTCCATCTGCCAAATTGTTGTCCACTCACGTAATCTATCTATATCCCTTTGAAAACTCTTTGTGTCTTCCTAACAACTTGTTTTCACACCTATCTTTGTATTGTTCGCAAATTTGTTTGCAATATAGTCAATCGTTTCATCAAAGTCATTCATATAGATGGTAAATAGTTGAGGCCTCAGCACTGCTCACCACTTACAACTTGCTCACCTGAAAATGACACATTTATCCCAATTCTCTTTCTCCTATTGGCCAAAACTCTATTCATGCTAATATATTGCCATGATTGAGGGAAGGGAAGGACTGGCAGCTCAATATTCCAGGGTATAGAATCTTCAGGCATGACGGGAGGTGGGCAGGGGGTGTAAAAGAGGAGGTGGCATTGCAATATTGATCAAGGAGTCAATTACTGCAGTAGGGAGGGATGATATCTTCGAAGGATCCTCAAATGAGGACTTATGGATAGAACTTTAAAACAAAAAGGGGGAAATCACTTTGCTAGGGGTGTACTACATGTCTCCAAACAGTGAGTAAGAGATAGAGGAGCAGATATGTAGGAAAATCTCAGACAGGTGTAAAAATAATCAGGTAATAATAGTCCAGGATTTAAATTTCCCTGATATTAACTGGGATAGTCTTAGTGCAAAAGGCTTAAAGGGGGCAGAATTCTTAAAGTGCAGACAGGACAGCTTTTTGAGCCAGCACATAGAAAGTCCTACAACAGAAGGGAATGAAGCTGGACAAGTGGTAGAAGTGTCAGTAGGGGAGCATTTCAGGGATAGTGACCAAATCTCTGCAAGATTTAAGGTGGTTGTGGAAAAGGACAAAGATGGACCAGAAATAAAGGTACTGAATTAGGAGAAGGCCAATTTCAATATGATAAAACAGAATCTGGGAGCAGCTACTTGTAGGAAAATCTACATCAGACCAGTGGGAGTCACTTAAAAAGGAAATAGAGTTCAGAGCCAACATGTTCCTGTAATGGTGATGGGTCAAACCAACAAGTCCAGGGAACCCTGGATGTCAAGGGATGTAGAGAATTGGATAAGAAAAGAAAAAAGAGGCTTATGATAGATTCAGAGGGCTGAAAACAGTGGCGGCCCTAGAGGAGTATAGAAAGTGTAGGAGGGTGCTTAAAAAAGTAATTCGGAGACCAAAGAGGGGGCATGAAAAAACACTGGAGGGCAAGATAAGGGAAAATCCTAAGGCGTTTCATATGTATAATAAGGGCAAGAGGATAACCAGGGAAAGAGTAGGGTCCAATCGGGATCAAAGTGACAATCTGTGCCTGGAGTGGGGCAACGTAGGTGAGGTTTTAATTGATTACTTTTCATCTGTGTTCATTATGGAGATGTAGATCAGGGAAGGGGATTGTGATACACTCCAACAAATTATCACAGCGGTTTTAGCGGGCTTAAAAGTGGCTAAATCCCGAGGCCTGGATGGGATGTATCGCAGGCTGCTACGTGAGGCAAGGGAGGTGACTGCAGGAGTTCTAACGCAAATTTTCAAATACTCTCTGGCCACAGGATATTTGCCAGAGGACTGTAGGACAGCAAATGTGGTACAATTATTCAAGAAGGGTAGCAAGGATAAAGCAGGTAATTACAGACCAGTGAGTCTAACATCAGTGGTCGAGAAACTATTGGAAAATATTCTGAGGACAGGATTAATCTCCACGTGGAGAGGCAGGGATTAATCAAGGATAGTCAGCATGGCTTTGACAGGGCGAGATAATGTTCAAAAAATTTGAATTTTTTTGAGGAAGTGACGAGATGTGGAGATGAGGGTAAAGCAGTTGATGTTGTCTACATGGACTTCGGTAAGGCATTTCATAAGTCATGGGAGATCAATTAAGAAGGTAAGAGCCCATGGTAATTTGGCAACTTGGATCCAAAATTGGCTTAGTGGCAGAAGGCAGAGGGTGATGGCCAAGGGTTGTTTTTGTGACTGGAAGCCTGTGACCAGTGGTGTACCACAGGGTTCGGTGCTGGGACCCTTGCTGGTTGCAGTGTACATTAATGATTTAGACATGAATATAGGAGGCATGATCAGTAAGTTCGCAGATGACACGAAAATTCATGCTGTCGTAAATACTGAGGAGGAAAGCTATGGATTACAGGACAGTATAGATGGGCAGAGCAGTGGCAAATGGAATTTAATCCTGAGAAGTGTTAGGTGATGCATTTTGGGAGGACTAACAAGGCAAGGGAATATACAATGGATGGTAGGACCCTCGGAAATACAGAGGGTCAGAGAGACCTTGGTGCACTTGTCCATATATCACTGAAGGCAGCAGCACAGATAGATAAGGTGGTTAGGAAGGGTTACGGGATACTTGCCTTCATTAGTCGAGGCATAGAATATAAGAGCAGGAGGAATATGATGGGAGCTGTATAAAATGCTAGTTGGCCGCAGCTGGAGTACTGTGTACAGTTCTGGGCACCACACTATAGGAAGGATGTGATTGCACTGGAGAGGGTGCAGAGGAGATTCATCAGGATGTTGCCGGGGCTGAAACATTTCAGCTATGAAGAGAGACTGGATAGGCTAGGGTTGTTTTCCTTAGAGCAGAGAAGGCGGAGGGGGAACCTGATTCAGGTGTACAGGATTATGAGGGGCATAGATAGGGTAGACGGGAAGAAACTTTTTTTTCCCTTAGCAGAGGTGTCACTAACCAGACGGCATAGATTTAAGTTAAGTGGCAGGACGTTTAGAGGGGACGTGAGGATTTTTTTCACCCAGAGGGTGGTTGGAATCTGGAACACACTGCCTGAAGGGGTGGTAGAGGCAGGAACCCTCACACCATTTATGAAGTATTTAGATCAGCACTTGAAATGCCCTAGCACACAAGTTTAGGGGCCAAGTGCTGGAAAATGGGATTAGAATAGATAGGTGCTTGATGCTTGGCATGGAATCAAAGGGCCTGTTTCTGTGCTGTATAACTCTATGATTCTATGACACCCTCACCCTCCCCCACCGACATCATGAGCTCTTATCTTATTCAGTACCCTTTTTGTTGGCACTTTATCAAATGCCTTTTGGAAATCCACATACAGGATGTCCACTGGTTCCCCTTTATCCACCCTACTTGCTACATCCTCAAAGAACACTAATAAATTTGTGAACGACGATTTTCCTTCCACGGAACCATGTTAACTTTGCTTAGTTGTATTTTGATTTTATAAATGTCTCGCAATTACTTCCTTCATAACTGTCACCACACTACCAGAAGGACGTGGAGGCTTTGGAGAGGGTACAGAGTAGGTTTACCAGGATGTTGCCTGGTCTGGAGGGCTTTAGCTATGAGGAGAGGTTGGTTAAACTTGGATTGTTTTCACTGGAATGGTGGAGGGGCGACATGATACAGGTTTACAAAGTTATGAGCGGCATGGACAGAGTGGATAGTCAGAAGTTTTTTCCCAGGGTGGAAGAGTCAGTTACTGGGGGACATAGGTTTAAGGTGCGAGGGGCAAAGTTTAGAGGGGATATACGAGGCAAGTTCTTTACACAGATGGTGGTGAGTGCCTGGAACCTGCTGCCGGGGGAGGTGGTGGAAGCAGGTACGATAGCGACGTTTAAGGGGCATCTTGACAAATACATGAATAGGATGGGAATAGAGGGATATAGACCACGGAAGTGCAGAAGGTTTTAGTTTAGGCAGGCATCAAGATCGGCACAGGCTTGGAGGGCCGAATGGCCTGTTCCTGTGCTGTACTGTTCTTTGTTCTTTGTTCTTTATACTGAATTCCACTTTTCCCAATGACACATTTTAGGCTAACTGGCCTCTTGTGTCCTGCATTCATTCTACCTCTTTTCTTGAATACAGGTGCTCCATTTGTGGTTTTTTAATCCACTGGAAACTTTTGAGAATCTATAGTATTTTGGAAAATTACTAAGCATACATTACTTTTTCTGCAGCCACTTTCAGGGGACATGTCACCTTTCATTCCATTAGTTTGCCCAGTACTTTTTTTTCTGATGGTAGTGAGTGTTTTTAGTTCCTCCCTCCCTTTTGGCCCTTGATAGTCTTCTGGTCTTGTGATATTTTTTGTGTCTTCTCCCATGACAGTGAAATTTTAAGAGATTTATAATTGAAAGAAGGAGAAACTTCTTCACAGAGATGTGTGGCTGTTTATTGTAAGAATTATGGCAAGATTCAGAATTAGAGTGGATGTGGTGATTAGGAAAAATGGTGAAATTATCTGGGAATAAGGTGGGTCAATGTAATTGGGACTTTTTGCTCTGGTGGAGAGTTAATGCTGACGTGGATTTAATAGTGTATTTCCCTCTTCCAGCTTGCATGTTTCCAATTAGCCAATAATCCTTAGAGTTAAGCAACAATCTGATGTTTGTTCAAAAGACCGTAAATAATGTCAGTCACTGAGTAACATAATTAGTTCACCTGAGAATTCTTTTAGGTATAATAAAAGGTTTGAATTGAAGCACCTTCATCTGCTTGTTAATCAGAGATGTTGCCAGCAGCACTCACATCACATCATTCAACAGATGGATCGACCAATCCTTGTGCAGATTGAAGCAGTTTACTACCCCTTCCTCGCAGCTGTTGGTGTTCCTGGTGAGTCATTACCATCATTTGTTTATGCAACTGGGCGTTGAACCACTTGATTGTTCTTGCTGATTTTGTGGTCTGTTTGTTTTAAACGGTTTGCTGTAAAGCCCTCATATTTACTGAGATCTTTATTAAATGAAATTATTATTGTGATATGATCTTTTATTACCCATCCCTGGTTGCTCTTGAGGAGGTGATGATAGTTCTTCTTGGCATCTTTATAAGTCTCTTCCTTTAATCTAATCTAATATTTAACTTCCATTGTTAGCTATGGTTAGATCACTTCTTTTGCTGGGTTTTTTGTGACTCAAATGAATGTAAATTCTTTGTAAGCATGTATTAATTCCTTACATGCTGGCTATTGCCTGTCGACTGTCATAGCTTCTCATGAAGTTTCCCAATCCACCACAGCTAACTTTCCCCTCATACCTTCGTCGTTTCCTTTGTTTAGATTTAAAACTCTAATTTCTGATTGAACTACAGCACTTTCAAACTTAAAGTATTTTCGATCATATAATGGTCACTTTATGGCAGACAAGAGAAGTTAAATATTGTATTAGATCAAGGGAAGGGGCTGATAAGTTGCCAAAAAAAAAGACGAGTTAGCCTTTGGAATTTAGCAAAGAAGGGCCAAGAAACTGATAAGAAAGGGAAAACAGAATATGAAAGTAAACTAGCAAGGAACATAAAAACGGATTGTAAAAGCTTCTCTTGTTATGTATAAAGGAAAAGATTAGCAAAGACAAATGTGGGTCCATATCAGGCAGAGGCATGGGAATTTATAATGGGGAATAGGGAAATTGTAGATAAACTAAAGAAATAATTTTTGTCTGTCTTCACGGAGGAAGACACAAAAAACTTTCCAGAAATACTTGTGATCCAAGGAACTAGCGAGAAAACTGAAAGAAATTAGTATTAGCAAAATGTAGTATTGAAGAAATTAATGTGACTGAAAGTTGGTAAATCCCCTTGGCCTTATAATCTACATTTCAGAGCGTTGAAAGAGGTAGCTGTAGAGATAGCAAATATATTGGTGAACATCTTGCACAATTGCATAGATTCTGGAGCCGTTCCTGAAGACTGGAAGGTTGCAAATGTATCCCCACTATTTAAGAAAGGAGGGAGAGAGAAATCGGGAGACCACAGACCTGTTAGCCTGACATCAGAAGTAGGGAATATGTATCTACTATAAAGGATGTGATAACTGGACACTTAGAAAATAAGGGTGCGATGGGGCAGAGTCAATATGGATTTAAGAAAGGGAAATCATGTTTTAAAAACCTGTTGGAGTATTTTTCGAGGATGTAACTAGCAGGATAGATAAGGGAGGACCAGTGGATGTGGTGTCGTTGGATTTTCAGAAGGCTTTCGATAAGGTCCCACACAGGAGGTTAGGTAGTAAAATTAGAACGCATGGAATTGGGAGTAATATAACTGACATGGGTTGAGAATTGATTAAGGGACAGAAAACAAAGAGCAGGGATTATCGTGTCATTCCCAGGTTGGCAGTCTATGACTAGTGGCGTACCACAAGGATCAGTGCTTGGTCCAAGCTGTTCACAATCTATGTCAGTGATTTGGATGTGAGGACCAAATGCAATATTTCCAATTTTGCTGATGTTACAAAACTGTGTGGGAATGTGAGTTGTGAGGAGAATGTAAAGGGGCTACAAGGGAACTTAGATATGTTAAGTTAGTGGCAAGAACATTGCAGATGGAATATAATGTGGAAAGTGTGAAGTTATCCACTTTGGTCGGAAAAACAGAAATACAGTGCATTTCTTAAATGGCAAGAGGTTGGGAAGTGTTGATGTTCAAAGAGACCTGGATGTCCTTGTTCTTAAGTCACTGATTGCGAGCATGCAGGTGGAGCAAGCAATTAGGAAGGGAAATGATATGTCGGATTTTATTGCAAGAGGTTTTGAGTACAAGAGTAAAGAAGTCTTGTTGCAATTGTATAAAGCCTTGGTGAGAATGCACCTGGAATATTGTGTACAGTTTTTGTATCTTTAACTCAGGAAGGATATACTTGCCAAAGAGAGGGTGCAATGGTTGTTCACAAGAGTGATTACTGGGATACTGGGTTGGCCTCTGAGGAAAGATTGAGGAGGCTGGGCCTGTATTCTTTGGAATATAGAAGAATGAGAAATGATCTCATTGAAGCAAACACAATTATTACAGGGTTCGACAGTGTTGATACAGGAAGGATGTTGCCCCTGGCTGGGGATAGCTAAAACCAGGGAACAGTGTCTCAGAATAAGAGGTAGTCCATTTGGGACTGAAATGAGGAGGAATGTCTTCATTCAGAGTGTGCTGAATATGTGGAATTCTCTATCCCAGAGGGTTGTGGAGGCTCAGTCGCTGAGTATGTTCAAGACAGAGATCAATAGTTTCTATAAATTAAAGAAAACAATGGAATTGAGGATAGTGCAGGAAAATGGCGTTGAAGTAGAAGATCAGTCATGATCTATTTGACTGGCGGAGTAAGCTCGAGGGGCCGAATGGCCTACTTCTGCTCCTATTTCCTATGTTCCTATGTATTTTCTTGAATCTCTGCAGCGTGCGTGGTGAATGTTCTCCCATAATACTGTTAGGTAGTACACACTAGGATTTTGACCCAACATCAGGATGGTGTGGAACTTGAAGGGTAACTGGAGATGCTGGCGACCCGTGTCTTTCTGGGTGGTGGAAGTCACGGATTTGAGAGATTCTGGTTTTGAAACGTGGTGAATCACTGCAGTGCAGCCTGTGGATAGTAAACACTGTATTCACAAGTGATGGATGGAGCAGTTGTTAACCTAGTCGGTGCGGTGCCGATTCTTGATGTAGTTACTGCACCCTTCCAGGCGAGTGGGCAGGATGTCATTATACTCCTGATTTGTGTCTTGTAGTTATTTTAAGGTGTTGGATAGTCCGGAGGTTAACTCGTCTACTCATGACCTAAATCTGTGTCCTCACAGAAGGTACTGAGGATATTACAATTCTCTCCACAGCCTCAATATCAATGATTTCACAACTTAATTTACAGTCTTGCAATAATGAGTCTAATCAGTTTCAGGGTCAGTTCAGCGATCAGTTTCATTGCATTTTCATTTCAGAAATATTCTCAGATCAAAGTAACCTGATGTCACAGATGAATAAATTTGTCTTGTTCAATGTTGATAATTTCTTGCGGTACATTTTCTGCTGATTTGCTCTCCGTGCTGAGTCTTATCCATTGTGAGCACATTGCTTTAAACCGCGAGTCGGCAGACCTCGATTTCCGTGCGTGAGGGGTAAAAAATCAGAGGGAGAGAATTAGGTCTTGAATGGTATTCCAAAGATGAAGTAGGGAATCTGCAGCCCGTTTTACACCCTGCCTGATATTTATTCCCATTGACTTCAATAAGAAAATACAATTGAGAGAGGTTTAAACCGGTCTGTCAATTCGCTGTCACCTGCTTTACAGTAAAATTAATTTCATGAGTGTTTGTGCAGCGTTACCTGGTGCAAAGTGCAATTGAATTTCATCCTATCAATGATTGACATGTTGCTATCAAATTCCTGTCTGCAAGAATGGAGTGAGGAAATTCGTCCAGAAGCAAAGACAGCTACTTCAGATCTCCTGATCGAATGTGGTACTTTCAACAGATATTTTGTACAGGTGGTGTATGTGGGGAGTCCGCCGAGCTTCTACCAGCAGAGTTATCATGGCCGCTTCGACAATCCTGAAAGAATCTCCTGCGGTCCAACATCAAACAGGAGAAATCAACGAAAAAGAACAGTCAGAATCAAACTAGTAGATAACAAATGGAATGGTGTAGACCGAAGGTGTCAGAGAAAGGAAGAGATATCCAGATTCGGGATAAAGATAGTGTCACAATCCTGTGTTTTTCTTTCTCCTCGGGAAATATTGTGGTGCGCCTTTAAGAGTGTAAAGAGATCCGTGCATCTTTAAGATCTCTCCAGAAGCACTGTGAGTGAAAGTGCATTCTGGTAGCCAAGCTACAGCCATGCAGAGAGGGAGAACAGAGAATCAATATATCCATTTTCACTTTGAAACTGGCTGGCAGAGAGAGACAGTTGACAGACCGATCCAGCATGTGAAGGAAATAGGAGAGCGCTCTCTAAGTCCATTTAAACCCTGGGTAGTTTCTCTCTTGAACTTCTTTGAGCCAAGTTAATTCCTTAAAGAAATACGAAAAGAAAAAGTTTTTTTCTCTCACCACAAATTATTTATCTGCTCTGTTCATCGCTGGCAAAAAGAGTTTAATAGAGTTTGGGGTGGCACAGTGGTGCAGTGGTTAGCACTGCAACCTCACAGCTCTAGTGACCTGGGTTCGGTTCTGGGTATGGTTCTGGGTACTGCCTGTGTGGAGTTTGCAAGTTCTCTCTGTGACCGTGTGGGTTTCCATCATGTGCTCCGGTTTCCTCCCACAGCCAAAGACTTGCAGATTGATGGGTAAATTGGCCATTGTAAATTGCCCCTAGTGTAGGTAGGTGGTAGGAGAATGGTGGGGATGTGGTAGGGAATATGGGATTAATGTAGGATTAGTATAAATGGGTGGTTGTTGGTCAGCACAGACTCGGTGGGCCGAAGGGCCTGTTTCAGTGCTGTATCTCTCTATGACTCTAATACTACAACTGTTAAACTGAACTGTTGAACCCCTATCTCTGGAAGGGCCCTTTTCTCATGGACCTTGGAAAACTGCAAATGAACTTGGACTCTGTTGAATTGGAAGACTGTTCGTCAGAAGCATAATCCACAAAGATTTTATTGTTTTTCTATTTTTTTCGTGCAGCTAATTAAAAAACAAACAACTGTTAGTTCGAATACATGTATGCAAATGTGGGAGTTAGATTTTTAAGTAAGAAGTTATAAGGTCTTTAGATATTAGTTTATCTTAATAGTGTTTAAGATTTCAGTTTTTAAATAAATAGTTAATTTGTTGATATCTAAAGATACCTAGTTTGGTTCGCCTCATTTAGGGATTACTAGATTGTTTCAATTTGGATGCTGCTTTCTTGGATTTGGAATGCTTAAAGATATATGATGTGACCTGTGGAGTGACGGGACTGAATTAACAGTGTGTTGCTCCAACCGCAATCAGAAGCATATATTTTGAGACCGCATTTGTTGACAACGCGAACGGTAGGTGGCGCTGTTTTGGCACATGTGCAAATACAGCATGTGCCACGAAAACGTCACAGATTGCGAGTGGAGCAGCTGCCAGGACTAAAGATGGCGCTGCTCAAAGAATCACACAGAGGCGACCTAACGAACACGTGGCAGTATACAATGGCCGGAGTGAGAGAGCAGCGTGGGGGCCGGGGAGAGCAGCGCGGGGGTCGGTGGGGGGGGAAGAGAGGATGGAGGGGGGGAAAAGAGGAGGGAGGGGTGGGGGTGAAGGGCGGGAGTGGGGGGTGGGGGAGAGTGGGGGGGGAGCAGCGGAACGGAAGAGGAGTGCCTTTTCCTGTGCATGCGCCAGAAACACAACAGCAAAAGACTTACCGGCCAGTCCCTGGACCCGGCGACACCAAGGTCTTCGCACGCTCGCTTCCCGCAGCTCTCTACGGCCTCTCGCATCCGGCCCTCTCCATTCAGCCGTTCCCTCCATCTGCGGATGCCCAATCCAGTTGCTTCTCCCCTACTTCTCCACAGTACTTCAGGCATTGCAACTGTCTGGTCCCTGCATTTTGCATGCTCCCTCTCCCCACCCCTCCCTGCTCTCCCCACCCCTCCCCCCTCTCCATCTACCCCCCTACCTCCACCCCTCCCTCTACCCCCCTACCTCCACCCCTCCACCACAGTTGAATACCTGAAGTGCAGTTGCAAAGTTGGGAAAATAGCATGCAAAACAAAGCCTCAACAATTCTGGGGTTAATTATTGAGAAGTTTTATTAAGTTCATTAAGCATCCGAGGAACTGCTGTGCATGGATACATGAGTGTTGTGTTTCCAGCATTCCCGTTAGACAGACAGGCCGAGTCTCTGCTATACAGAACTAAAGAGATTGTTCCTGGAGAGCCTTGTGGTGAATGAACGCTTGGCTCTGTATTCCACTACTGTATTGTCCATGTGAAGAAGGCAAAGTCACAAGAGTCTGAGCTCAGTCTATTCTTGGTGAATGTTCCCCAAACGCATCCCAATGTGCATTCCCAATTCATCCATAAATGCAATGTTCCTTTCCACATCGTGATGAGCTCCGCAGCATGATCCAGTTGCCTTCGTTGCTTGAATGCTGACCTTAAGTCTCAAGGATTGTTTTCTCGACGGCATGTTTTACATGAAAAGAAATAAAGCAAATCAGAGTCAGAGCTTGCCTCCCTCCATCCACTGAAATTACTGTTGTGCACACCTTTTTAAGTTCTGCAGTGAAGGCACCAATTGATAACGTCGCCAATGAAGCACTTATTACCCACCTCAGATGCAGGAATCAGCACATCCTTGCGTCCTCTCCTGCACTGCCTCCTTTGCTGGAATGCCGTCCTTAAATGTCAAGGATTGTTTTCTCAAGGGCACATTGTACATGAAAGGAAATAAGGAAAGAACATCAGTGTCAGAGCTTCCCTCCCTCCAATGAAATTACTGTTGAGCATGCTTTGTGTTCTGCGGTAAAGGCATGTACTGATAACACCGCCAATGAATCACTTAGTACCCACCTCAGCTGTAGGAGGCAGGCTGATGTTACTGCCCCGATCTCGTGATGGTTCAATGCTGCTCTCAGGGAAAACATGAATGATGTGAGGGTGCTGGAAAAGAAGCACATTTCTTTTGGGCTATGAACATAAAGCTGGCCATTTAGCCCAGCAGTTCCCTGCTAGTGGTTATGTTACTCGTGCGTCTTCCCGTCCATTCCCATTTAATCCTGCCTACTACTATCACCAGTTGTGTACACAGCAAGAGCATTCACATTTCTGCTGCCACTGGACACGGCATGCTTGTTTCTTTTAGTGCTCAGTCTCTTCTTGTTGAATGTTCCCCAAGTGCTTGACCCCTTTGGACGCCCTCTCTGCTTGACAGGCAGCAACTGGCAATTGCGGAGTCTCACAAGGCTCTGCATGGTTGTTTCAAAGGCGGATGGGGAAACAGGTGGCTGTGTGCCCAGGTGCACTGCTCTGATGGGTGTAGGAACAGGTGGCTGTGTGCCCATGTGCACTGCTCTGATGGGTGTAGGAGCAGGTAACTGTGTGCCCATGTGCACTGCTCTGATGGGTGTAGGAACAGGTGGCTGTGTGCCCATGTGCACTGCTCTGATGGGTGTAGGAACAGGTAACTGTGTGCCCATGTGCACTGCTCTGATGGGTGTAGGAACAGGTGGCTGTGTGCCCATGTGCACTGCTCTGATGGGTGTAGGAGCAGGTAACTGTGTGCCCATGTGCACTGCTCTGATGGGTGCAGGAACAGGTGACTGTGTAACAGCAAGGAGAGGGTACCGCAGGTAGGAGAAGTGGAGCTTTGAACAGGCAGGCATATGTATGGTCCATCAGATCATTAGGCCAGGGGGTGAGACGCTCAGGATCCAGGGTTTGTGACACGTGACTGATGTCCAGCGCGTGGCCACCTCCATCCGAAGGTGCTTCCGGGCAATTGTTGGGAATAGTAAATGGCTCCATCTCATCAGCCAGTCCTTGCTGCCAGCGGAGAGTCTGTTGCCACAGCCAGTCCAGTCTCCTCACGGGAAACATGAGATGAGATAAGAAATACAGAATGCACTCCATTAAAACGTTACAAAAACGAAAGTGACCGTTAAGACGGTAGGTTGCAGCACATGTACAGCCTGCACACAGCAACTCACAACAGGGACTGGAGAATATGCGGTGGCCCAGACAATGGAAATGTTTTCAGAGCAACTTACAAAGGCAGAGCAACTTACCTTGGAACAATCTCCTGTGTCAAATAAAAATGAAGCAAGTCTCCAAAACGAATAAATAATTCAGATAAAATGCGAGAAAATGCCCGACGAAACTTCTCCTCCTTCCACTTTCAAAAAGTCGCGCCGAAGCTTTGACGCATGCGCAGAGGCCAACCTGGCGCGTCGGCGAGGAAGACGAAATAACGCGATGACGTCATCCGCGCATGCGCACAACGGTCCTGGCAAGCCGGACCGCAGCGCATGCGCAGAGATCAGGAGACCGTGTGCGCATGTGCGTTCCGCGTCATCTGTGCATGCGCAAAGCAGTCCTGGCAAGCCGGACAGCAGCGCATGCGCAGAGGGCATGAGACTGTCTGCTCATGTGCGCACCGTGGCGCATTCTGATGAATTCGGCGATGACGTAGCGTTGTCATGAATTACTTTGATATTTTAATTGGGGGCTTTGTCCTGAGTGGTTGTAACATATATATAGAATGCTACCACTGGGTGGCGCTGCAGTAACACATGCGCAAATGCAGCACGTGCCACTAAAACATCACAGTCTGCGACTTCAGGCAGCTGCCAAGCCTAAAGATGGCATTGCTCAAATAACAGAACAAAGGCAACCTAACCAAAACACATGGCAGCACACAATGGCAGGAGGGGGAGGGAGAGCGAGTGAGTGAGGGGGCCGGGGGGGGGAGTGGAGTGGAGCGGGCCGGGGGCCGGGGATCGTTAGGGAGCAGAGCGGAGAGGGCCGGGGATTGGGAGGGTGCGGAGCAGGACGTGGGGCGGGACGTGGGAGGGAAGCGGAGCGGGAATGGGTGGACGGGAGCGGGACGTGGGGGGGGGAGAGCGGGAGCGGCACGGTGGGGGGAGAGTGGGAGCAGGACGGGGGGGTGCGGAGCGGGGGGGTAGCGGAGCGGGACGGGGAGGCGGTGAGCAAGTGAACGGGCCTGTGACAGGGGCGAGCGGAGTGGCCGAAAGAGTGGAGCGGACGGAGAGAGCAGCGAGGGGTGGGGTGGGGGACTGGAGCAGCCGAAAGAGCGGATCGGCTGGAGAAAGCGGCTGGGGGGGTAGCAGAACGGAGCGGCCAAAAGAGTGGAGTGGCCGGAGAGAGCAGCGATGGGAGGTAGCGGAGCAGAGCGGCCAGGGAGAGCAACGAGGGACGGTAGCGGAGCAGAGAGGCCGGAGAGAGCAGCGAGGGGGGGGGTAGTGGAGCGGAGATGCCAGAGAGAGCAGCGAGGGGGGCTAGCGGAGCGGAGCGGCCAAAAGAGCGGAGCGGCCGAAGAGAGCAGCAGAGGGGGCGGGGGGGGGAGCGGAGCTTGACACATGGGTGAATACCCGTTAACGTTGCATTGTTGTGCACGTAAAGTGCATGCGCACAGGCCAACCAGGCGCATTGTCCAAAGATGTACTCGTCACGCGATGACGTGATTGGCGCATGCGCTAAACAGTCCTGGCAAGCCGGTACGCAGCACATGCGCAGAGAGCAGGAGACCCTCTGCACATGTGCGCACCTTGGCACAGACTGATGTCGTCAGTGGCCGGCTGCGTTGTCAGGAATCACTTTGATATTTACTTGGGGGCTCGTCCACAGTCAAATCATATTTTAATTAGGTGGCTCACGTCTGGGATCAGAAACAGACTAATTTGGAAGGCTCGTGTTTGGAATCATATTAATTTCTCTTGTGTCTGTGATCATATCAATTGGAACCTCGATTGTTGGGCTCTAAATCTAACACCAATTACGAAGAAATAAAATGAACCAGGTCTCTTGTACAATAAGGTACAGTCTATATCATAGTAATGGCATTAGCAGTTGCAGCAGAGTTTTTTGGAAAGCAGAGTGTTTCCCTCAGTGACTTGATAACTTTACCTAAGAACAAATTAAAAGAACTGGCGGCAAGATTGGGGTTAGAATTTAAATTAGGTGTCAAAAAAGCAGAGATAATTGACATAATAGCCCAACATCTGGAATTAGAGGAAGAAGAAGTAAAAGAAGAATTCAAGGAACAAGAAAGTAGTGGGTCAGAGGGTGATGCAGTGGTATTGGCTAGGATTCAGTTCGAAATGGAAAAAACTTGAGGCTGAAAAAGAAATGAAAAGGCTTGATTTGGAAAAAGAGGAAAGGGAGAAAGAGAAAGCATTTCAGAGAGAATGTGAAAGAGAAGAGATGGAATTTAGGCCAGAAGAGATGAACTAAGACAAAAGGGTTGTCTTATATCCAGGGAGAATTCAGGTCAAGAAGAATCTGAAATTAGCTCAGGTCCCAGCGAAGAGTTCTTTAAATTTATTCAATCCCTCCCTAAGTTCTGAAAAAATACCCAAACAGATGAAATGACTGAAGCAAGTTGGACACTGCTTATGCAAAGCAGGTTGGTAGTCAGAGCTCGTGATGTTTATGCAATGCTTCCTGAAGAGGCTTCTGCAGATTATGAGATGGTAAAAAAGGCTTTTCACGCTGCATATGAACTAGTCCCTGAAACTTACTGTCAGAAGTTTCGGAGCTTACGGAAATTGGCTAGGAAGACACATGAGTGGGTGAAGCAAATTAATTTTGATCGTTGGACGCGGGCATTAAAGATGGAAACCACATTTGAAACCTTCAGGAGTTGGTTCTCTGAGAAGAGTTTAAAATTCAATTCCTTCAGTAGTGAGATCTCATGTAAATAAACTGAAAGTTTTGAAAGCTAGGCAAGCAGTGGAAATTGATGATTTTGAGATTGTGAATAAGCCAACCTCTTTTGTCCATCACCTCCATAAACACGAGGATGGAAAGTGGAAGACTGAAAGGAAGACATAAAGGAACAGCTGGGATTGCCCCAGGATAACCTCCTCCAGTCAGAAAGGAAGGTGCTGAGGGTAGAAATGAAGTTTGCAAGCCACAGTGTTATCATTGCTACAAAACAGATCATCTTCGTTCAGAATGCTGGAAATTGCGAGGTAAACCCATTGGACGTGTTGGGATGTGCAAAGCTAGTGCAGAGGTAATGACTCTGACTGAGAGCATAGCAGACCAGGCTACAGCTTTAACAACAGTTTTAAAACCAGATATTAAATTAAAAGAAGTATAGAGGTTCAGAATAAAATACCCGAAAGTCATAATGAATTTTTGTCAATGGGATTTGGAATGCTTAAAAATGTATGATGTGACCTGTGGAGTGACGGGACTGAATAGACAGTGTGTTTCTCCCACCACAATCAGAATCATATCTTCAGATTGGGGGCTTTGTCCTGAGCGGTCATAACATTAGCGAGAAAGACAGACATATTTGGGGATATTGATAGCGAAGCACTCAGGCACAGGGTTAGAGGTAGACAGATTGAGAGAGAGAGAGAGAGAGAGAGAGAAACAGATAGAAACAGAGATGCAGATTTAGTTATTTAAATAAAGAAACAGGTAACTAGATTCAGGGATATATTTAGAAATAGAAACATATAGACATAGAGAGAGAAGGATCTAAGGAAGGAGAGAGAGATGGAAGCCCATATTCTCCTCGCCCAATATTGCTGTAGGTTCTATGCATACAATATTTACACAAAGCCGGACAGAAAATGTGCCAAATCTGTTGTACAATAAAATGCCTGATGACTGTGTAAGGAAAGCTTTAATCAGACTACCTTCATATCAGTTAATTGTATAAGTTTGTTGATTTAATTTCATATTCCATTAATAGTAGTAACCTGTAACATTTGCCTGTTACGTGTCAGTTAATTTAGATCAGTGACCATTGATGCGTTGAATTGCAACTAACTTTAAAGTTAGGGTTAGTTTAGTATTTTATTTTGGTTCCTGGGACGTGAGTGTCACTAGTAATTAATGTCCATCCCTAATTGCCTTTCAGAAGGTGGTGGGGAACCACCTTTTTGAACTTTTGCAGCCAAAGCAAGCAAGTCCAGTAGGCAGGCCGTGCAGGGGCAGGACAGGGAGCGTGGAAGGTCTGATAGGCTAAACTGCATTTAATTTAATGCAAGAAGCCTTACAGGTAAGGCAGATAAACTCAGAGCATGGATCAGTACATGGGATTGTGATATTATAGCTATTACGGAAACGTGGTTAAGGGATGTGCAGGACTGGCAGCTCAATATTCTGGGGTACCGATCCTTCTGACGTGACAGAGGTGGAGGTAAGAGAGGAGGGGGAGTTGCACTATTGATTAGGGAGGACATCACAGCAGTACTTAGAGAGGATATCCTGGGGGAATGTATAGCGAGGCCATATGGGTGGAACTTAGAAATAAGAAAGGGGTGATCACTTTGATGGGATTATACTATAGGCCCCCCAATAGTTAGAGGGAATTGGAGGAGCATATATGTAGGAAATCACAGATAGGTGTAGGAATTATAGGGTGGTAATAGTAGATGATTTTAACTTCCCTAATATTGACTGGGACTGCCTTAGTGCGAAGGGATCAGATGGGGAAGAATTTGTTAAGTGTGTCCAGGATAGTTTTCTGAAGCAGTATGTGGATGGCCCTACTAGAGAAGGGGCTACATTCGACCTCCTCTTAGGAAATGAGGATGGGCAGGTGGTTGATGTGTCTGTGGGGGAGCACTTTGGGACCAGTGACCATAACTCTATTAGCTTCAAGATAGTTATGGAAAAGGATAGGACTGGCCCTCAGGTTGAAGTCCTAAATTGGGGGAAGGCATCAGACAGGAATTCTCAAAAGTTGAATGGGAGGCTGTTTACAGGTAAAGGGACGTCTGGCAAGTGGGAGGCATTTAAAAGTAAGATAGGAAGAGTTCAGGGCCAACATGTTCCTGTTGGATGGAAGGGCAAGGCTGTCAAGTTTAAGGAACCTTGGTTGACGAGGGATATTGAGGTCTGGTCAGGACAAAGAAGGAGGCATATGTCAGGTATAGGCAGCTGGGATCGAGCGAGTCCGTCGAGGAGTATAGAGGATGTAGGACTACACTTAAGAAGGAAATTAGGCAGGCGAAAAGGGGCCATGAGATTTCCCTGGCAGATACGATAAGGAGTATAAGTATATTAAGAGTAAAAGGGTAGCTAGGGAGAGAGTAGATCCCCTTAAGGATCAGTGTGGCAATCTATGTGTGGAGCCACGGGAAATGGGCAAGGTCATAAATGAATATTTCTCGTCCGTATTTACCTTGGAGAAGGTCATGGAAGCTAGTGAGTTCAAGGGAGGGAACACTGATATCCTGGAGCATATCAACATTACAAAGGAGGAGGTATTGGAGATTTTGAAGCGCATTAAGGTGGCTAAATCCCCAGGGCCTGATCAGGAGTATCCTAGGATGCTTTGGGAAGCAAAGGAGGAGATTGCTGGGGCCCTGGCAGAGATCTTTGTATCATCGTTAGCCACGGGTGAGGTACCGGAAGACTGGAGGAAAGGTCATGTTATGCCTTTATTTCCGATGGGCAGCAGGGATAAGCCAGGGAACTACAGGCCGGTGAGCCTTACATCAGTGGTGGGAAAGTTATTGGAAGGGATTCTGAGAGACAGGATTTATATGCATCTCGATAGACATGGTCTGATTAGGGATGGCTTTGTGCATGGGGAATCATGTCTCACGAATTTGATTGAGTTTTTTGAGGAGGTGACCAAGAGCAAGGCCTTTGACAAGGTCCCACATGGTAGGCTGGTCCAGAAGGTTCAAACACATGGGATCCAGGGTGAGCTAGCAATTTGGATACAAAATTGGCTTGGTGATAGGTGGCAGAGGGTGGTAGTGTTGGGTTGTTTTTCAGATTGGAGGCCAGTGACCAGTGGTGTGCCACAGGGATCAGTGCTGGGCCCTCTGTTGTTTGTCATATGTATTAATGACTTGGAATTGAATGTAAGGGGCATGATTAGCAAGTTTGCGGATGACACCAAAATTGGTGACAGTGAAGAAGGTTGTCTAAGGTTACAACAGGTTATAGATCAACTGGGAAAGTGGGCAAGAGAGTTGCAAACAGAATTTAACGCAGACAAGTGTGAAGTGATGCATTTTGGGAAGTTAAACCAGGGCAGGACATATATAGTGAATGACAGGGCCCTGGGGAGTGTTCTTGAGCAGAGAAACCTTGGGGTGCAAATACATAGTTCCCTGAAAGTGGCAACACAGGTAGACAGGGTGGTGAAGAAGGTGTATGGCATGCTTGCCTTCATCGGCTGAGGCACTGAGTACAAGAGTTGGGACGTCATGTTACAGTTGTACATAACATTGGTTCGGCCGCATTTGGAGTACTGTGTGCAGTTCTGGTCACCGCACGACAGGAAAGATGTGATTAAGCTAGAGAGGGTGCAGAAAAGATTCACAAGGATGTTGCCTGGTATGGAGGGCTTGAGTTGTAAAGAGAGATTGGAAAGGCTGGGTCTGTTTTCACTGGAGTGAAGAAGGCTGAGAGGGAACATGATAGAGGTATGTAAAATTATGAGAGGCATAGATAAGGTAGATAGCCAGAGTCTGTTTCCCATGGTCGGGGTGACTAAAACTAGAGGGCATAGAATTAAGGTGAGGGAGGAGGTTTAAAGGGGATCAATGGGGTAAATTTTTCACACAAAGAATAGTGGGTATCTGGAATGAGCTGCCAGAGGAGGTGGTGGAGGCAGGAACAGTAGCAACATTTAAGAGGCATTTGGACAGGTACTTGAATGAGCAAGGCATAGAGGGATATGGAATTAATGCAAGCAGGTGGAATTAGTATAGATAGGCATTATGGTCAGCATGGACACGGTGGGCCGAAGGGCCAGTTTCTATGCTGTACGACTCTGACTCGATGTGGTGTAAGTACAGCAGCAATGCTGTTAGGCAGGGAATTCCAGGATTCTGACCCAGCAACAATGAAGGAATGGCGATATTGTTCCAAGACAAGTTGATGTGTGACATTGAGCAGAACTTGCAGGTTTTGGTTTTCCCATCTGTCTGCTGCCCTTGTTCTTTTAGGTGGTAGAGATTGTGAGTTGGGAAGGTGCTATCGAAGGAGCGTTGGCGAGTTGCTGCAGTGTCTCTTGTAGGAGGTAAACACTTCTACCTCTGAGTGCTGGTGATGGAGCGAATGTAAGGTAATGGACGGGGTACCAATCAAATGGGCTGCTTCATCGTGGGTAATTTCAAGCTTTTTAAGTCTTGTTGGAGCTGCACTTATCCAGGCAACTCGGGGGTATTCCATCACACTCCTGATTTGTGCCTTGTAGATGGTGGACAGGAATTGGAGAGTCAGGAAGTAAGTTAGTCATCACAGAATTCCCAGTCTCTGACCTGCTGTAGTAGCCACAGTATTTATATGGCTGGTCCAGGCAAAATTCTGGTCAATGGCAAGCCCCAGGATATTGATGGTGCAGGATTCATAATGCCATTGAACAACAAGGTGCTGTCTTGTTGATGTTCATTGCTGTGCACTTGTGTGTCACGAATGTTACTTGCCACCTATCAAGCAAGCCTGAATGTCGTCCAGGTCCTGCTGCATGTGGGCACAGACTGCTTCAGTTTCCGAGGAGTTGCCAAAAGATACTGAACACTGTACAATCATCAGCGTACATTACCACTTCAAATTTTATGTTGAAGAGGGCTGGCCTGTGACACTACCTCAGAAACTCCTGCAGGGATGTCATGGGACTGTGGTGATTGTCCTCCAACAACCACAACTACCTTGCTTTGTGCTCAGTATGACTCCAACCAATGCAGAGAATTCTTCTGGGTTCCCATTGATTTCAGTTTTGCTCAGGGACCTTGATGCCACACTTGGTCAAATGCTACCATGGTGTCAAGGGCAGTCACTGTCAACTTAACTCTGGAATTCAGTTTTGTTTCATGTTTGGGTTAACGTTCTAATGAGGTTTTGTAATTTATGTAAATATAATGAAAAGACAATCCAGTGCAAAGTGATGCATATATTTCAGAGAAATTGAATTAGTTGATAACAAGTTCTGCAGAGTGAAATATATGTGAATACCCCATCCTCTTTAGAAGTGGAAGATTGGTATGTAGTGGTACTGCAGCTAAAGGCCTGCTTGGGTCTGGGAAAAATCCCGGCCCGATCCCGACAGAACCACATCGGACCCAAGCCTGACCCGGCCCGAGTCCTTCTATTTTCTCCCGAGCCCGACCTGACCCGAGCCTGACCCGACCACCGGAATGTTCACTTTCTCCAGTTGACAGCATTCATTTTACATCCATAGTGCACTCACTGTACTTCCTACTTTTGGATGGATGGAATAGAAGGAAGCTGCAGCATGAGTGTGATGACATCATAGAGACACTGACTCACTCACACACTGCGCAGACTCAGAGTCTGTGGAGTCCGGATGCACGTTTCCCTCCTTGACCTCCCAGACTCCCAGCTCAGGCTTTTCAAATTTTGAGCTTATTTACTCAACTTCCCTTTTCCTCCCAGCAGAGCAAAAGGTAGTACTGTGTGTGTCCGACCCGGACCAGGCCCGACCCGAGCGCGAAAGCCAAACCCGGAAGAGCGACCTCTGGTCCCGTCAGGTTTGGGTCGGGTAGCAGGTCTTTAACTGCAGCAAAGACACATTTATAATTAGAGATTCTCTTGGTGAATAGTAATCCGATGTAACAAGATTGAAACTATCTATAATACAACAATGCAGCTGAATTGTATGAAAAAACTTGTTATTGATAAGCAACAAGGTATTAAAATTGTCTGTATATGAAGTTATGTTATGCATTTTAGTTTTAGTTTAGAGATGCAGCACTGAAACAGGCCCTTCGGCCCACCAAGTCTGTGCCGACCATCAACCACCCATTTATACCAATCCTACACTAATTCCATATTCCTACCACATCCCCTCCTGTTCCTATATTTCCCTGCCACCTATACTAGGGGCAATTGCTAATGGCCAATTTACCTATCAACCTGCAAGTCTTTGGCATGTGGAAGGAAACCGGAGCACCCGGAGGAAACCCACGCAGACACAGGGAGAACTTGCAAACTCCACACAGGCAGTACCCAGAATTGAACCCGGGTTGCTGGAGCTGTGAGGCTGCGGTGCTAACCACTGCGCCACTGTGCCGCCACTGCTGAGGCTTTCCGAAAGTCGGATCAACCGATATCCACCATTGGGCCGAAGGACCTGTTTCGGTGCTGTATTCCCGATGACTCCTTGAAACGGCATTGTGTTTGAGTTCCCGACTTAACCCGCAAGGTTTTCTCATCAATACTGCTTTTAAGTGTATGCTTAGGTACGGGATGCGTAATTCCGTGAAACTTGACCTTCAATCTTTAAGAACCTTATTTATTTCGGGAGTTATTAAAAGTACGCCTTAAGGGGATTTGCAGAGGAGATGCTGGGTGTTTTTGGGGCAGAGCAAGTGTCAAGAATTGGAGCTGCAGTCTCAGAATGAAGGGTCGGTCATTTCGGACTGTGATGAGGAGAAATTTCTTCACTGAAAGAATTGTGAATCTTTGGAATTCTCTACTCCAGAGAGCTGTGGATCCCCCATTGGTGAGAATATTCAAGACAGAAATCCGCAGGTTTTGTTGGATATTCAGGGAATCAAGGGATGTAGGATAGTGCGGGACAATACAGTTCAGGTAGGAGATTGGCCATAACTGCGTTGAATGGTGCAGCAGACTCGAAGGGCCGAATGGCCTACTCCTGCTCCTGCCCTTATATTAAGTACACATCTAATATCTCTAACATTTTCTGAATACATAGTGGAAGCAACAACTTCAAATGAAATCATTTTTCTTAATATTGTGTGTTTTACCTGCGTATCATTTCCTGCCATTCTGCTGTGCAGAGCACCTGACATAAAGAACACCTCTCAAATGGAAATCAGGTAGTTGTTCAGGAAAGGCAGCTGTGTGGATAGTCCTAGAAAAGAAGCTGTAATATCATGATAGCTTGTGTTTTGACCATTTTGTAACCTTGTTTTATTTAATCTTTAATTGTTCTACAATGAGCCGATCTTCTCTAACTGTTACACCAAATGATGTAAACTATCATATTTTCCCCAGCATTACTACTGGAACAAACGGGCTTCTCCTTGGGAATTTTCCATCTGATGTGTTTGGGGGAGGAGGTATATTTACACAGGGATGCCAGATAGACCAGACTGAAGGAGCGATGCTCTCTGCCCCACCCACTGGTATCTGGTGTGTTGTATTCACATACGGAAGTGAAAATATCTCACTTTTACAAATGATTAGTGCTGATGGAAGTTCGGTTTTTTTTCTCAAATGAAACTGGGACAACTGACCCAATGGTATTGCCAACATATACGGACACCTACTCATAGTTTTAGATGCTTCTCTTAAGGTTTCAGTCACATTGTGACGCTGCATAAAATAAGACATGTCAAGATGACTGACTGTTGCTTTTCCCTAACTGGCCTCACCAGTCAAATTCCACCAAACGTTTTGGTAGACCCTGACCCAACTGCCTGACAAATGTCTTTGCGAATTGGCTTCTTATTGTCTTGGCTCTCAGAGGTGCAGATGCTGAGCTGCTAAAGCATCTGAAGATAGTGTGCATTCTCGCTCAGGCTCGGACATTGAAGAACAATGGTAAGCTGTGACGGAGAACATAGCCCCACATCATCACAGACATGATGCATTTTCACTGTCATGTGACTGATTGGGTATTTTTCATCAATGGACACAAAGGTCACAGAGGGTCACCTCAATTCCAGCCGCCACTTGCTTCATCACTTCAGCTGCCATTAAACTATTGAGCAGGTGCTTGTCTTCTGCATTACTTGGTGGCCAACTCATGGCTGCCTCGTGGATTACCTTTTCCTTTCAAAGCCTCCTGTCTCCTCCTAGTGCCTTAATTCTTCAGCATTGTAAAAAAAAACATCTGAAACTTTATAGATAACTTCGGAAATGTTCTCTCCCATTACGGCACTGTCTTTAATTGTTCCCATTTCTTTCAATTTGAGAAAAACACTTCCTGCTTCTATTGCAAATGTGCCCCGAGACCTGTGTAAATTCCCATCTGGAGTTCTGCTATTAGCAGAATTCATAAAACAGGATGTTAACAACATAATTCCAATTGAATCTCTCCAATAGGCGAACTCTCCAAATACATCAGCTAAACTAAAAGAGGAAATTATATATCAGAGACAGAAAAAAGGTGGAAGATAGAAGCTGAGTGATAAATAAAAAGGGAATGAGTTGACTGACAGAAAAAAGATGCACCACAATTAATATATTTTATCAACCTATTAATTTCTCTTTTCCTATCTTTATTGCAGCTAATTTATTAACAATTGTGATTCTCTCCCGTGGAAAATGCGGTCTCTCCAAATGTATCAGTCGTTATATGGTGGCCATGACAACAGCAGATCTACTGGTCCTAATATTTGAAGTAATTCTGTATGAGATTAAGGAGATGTATTTCACAAATTCATTTCTGGATTACACCTCCATCTGTAGTCTTACATTGATCTTCAGTTTTATTTCCATTGATTGTTCTGTCTGGTTAACAGTCGCTTTCAGCTTTGATCGCTTTGTATCCATCTGTTACCAGAAACTGAGAAACAAATACTGCACAGAAAAAACTGCACTTGTCGTTATAGCAGCGGTGTGTGCACTTTCTGTTTTAAAAAATATTCCATTTTACTTTGTAAATGAACCTGGAATAATGATTGATAACATACCATGGTTCTGGATTGTAAAATCTGCATTCTATATTTTGCCCTATTGGATGGCTTACTTGTGGCTTAACACTATTTTAACCCCATTTGCTGCATTTTTCTTAATTTTGTTCTTCAATGCTCTGACCATCAGACACATTGTAGTGACCAATCGAGTCAGGAGGGGATTCCGGGAAAAGAGCAAAGATCCAGAGATAGAGAGCCGCAGAAAGTCCATCATATTACTGCTCGCTATTTCTGGCAATTTTATCTTGTTATGGATTCCAATCTCCATCTGTGATTTTTCTGTACAATTTACGGAAAATCAATTTTACCAAAGTGATTACAATGACCCTTTCACCATCATGGAACATACCGGACTCATGCTCCAGCGTTTGAGTTCCTGCACCAACACGGTTATTTATGCAGTGGTACAGACCAAGTTCAGAGATGAGTTAAAGAATATTATTAAATATCCCTTTACCCAGATGATCAAGGTAAATAAATTAAATTAATCGGAATGCGTTAAATTTATCTCCCCACCCACCCACCCCGGATTGGTCTCATATCATACACAATTATCTGCCGTTTAGATTGGATCTGTCCAACCACTCTACAGAGACATATTGTTCCTGCTGTTTAATATACTACTGAAAATCAAGTTCTCTATTTGCCCTGGCGGAACTGTGGCCAGCAGAGCTGTCAACAGATTTGGAGAGACTCAAAGAGAAATGTGAGGGTAAATGTTTATGTTTACCATTTAAAGCTCTTTACAAAGTCTGACATCATCTCAATGGGTATTTAATGTCCAGAAAGTAAAGGTAATGAACTAACTTATTCTGTTTACACCAATTTCTAACTGGTCAAATATTTACATAAAACCAATCCAGGTTTGGAAAGAATTAAATGTAGAAGTAAATTTGCGCGGCATTTTTGAAGAATTTACCTTTGTATCGGCTGCTTTAATGTTGTCATTGTATACAATAGGTTCAATTCAGTTTCACTCAAAGAAATACGGTTCTCCCTTTTTTAACACACTATTGGTCTGATTGTTCAGTTTGCTGCAACCAGTTTGCTTGATGGATGAACCAGTTCACTCAGTTCAAGAATCTGATTGTTTGTGTGATTTGCTCAGCTACATATCTGCTTGGCTGCTTTTTGAATTTTAGTGATGAATTATTTAATTTCACGCAGCTTCGGGTCAATTAATATCATTAATATCATTTTCAGATCACAACAAATTGCTCTTGTTGACATACAGAAAGGACAGTGACAGATTTCCCCAGTGGTGTGCCTTGGGCTGTTGAATCATCTAACATCGTGAATACAAGAAGCTGGGCAGGAGATGGTAAATATCCAAAAGGGATTCTGCCAAATGCTATTTTTCAGGCAGTTAAATGGGCATAAATTCAGATGAGTTCATTAGCGGTGTGTTTCTCTAGCTCCAATCGTCCTCTACTCACCAGGCAATCCAACAGCCCCAGCGTAGGAACAGGAAATATATTCTGGAACATTTAAAATATTATCTGGAACATTTTAACTCCCTTGTTTGATGAGAAAATATTGACAGTTTTATTGCAGTAATAAAATATTTACAGCACTTTTACCATGAGACATGCAATCTTATTATTTTCCAAAACATGAAACAACTGTAGCTATCTAAGTTACAACCACTGTTTATTTGGTTTATTAAAACTCAGTCACTGTGACAATTATACATAAAACAATATAAATGTCGTGTCACTCTGTTACGTTACAAAGATAAGGAAAATCCTGGGAACTCACAGGATAGACAATAAAAATCTAAACTCTAAATCTAAAATCAGGTTCTTTTGTGATGAAGTTAAACTGATGCGTTCCTGCCAAGAAGTGAAAATAGTTTTTGTCATGATTTTTCTGATCCAAGCTCTCCATAACTTTGAGCTCCTCTCATCAGATCACCACTCTGTCTTTTACCTTGTCCCACTTTGTGTAAATGGAACGGAGATCAATATCGAAGATAGAGAATATAGTCTAATTCACGCTCCCTGGGCAACACAGAAGGAGTCGAGACCAAATGTAATCTTGAAGAGAAGCAGAGTTAAAGATTTCAAAGATTAATGGAGCATAAAATCTAGAAATAATATAACCCCAGTTTTAAAGTGTTACATTGTGCTCCTATATTTCATGTCTTGTTATAAGTTCTGAACTCTATATTTATCTTGAAATACCTGGAATGTGTAATCAGACGGATTGTAAAACCGGTGTTGAACCTGAACGCACGTCATTGCACCAGGTGTGTTAGGTTTCAGTCAGGAATGTTTCCTCCATATTTTGTGCAGAGATTAATTTAACAATTACTCTCCCACATCCCCCCACTCCAAACCCATTTCCTTCTCATAACGATTATGGTGAAATTAACTTCAAAGGAATGAGACAAAACAGATCGGCTGGATTGTCAATCTGAATTCTTTTTTGTGTTTTTCTGTGCTGCATTTCTCTGCACATCTGTGTCAAAAGCGTTTTGTTTTCTTCATTGGAAAAACTCTCTTCAATATAATACTTGAGAACTGCAACATTTAAGCTATTTGGTGTCTATAGTTTGAAACAGATGCCGAACAAGACATTGTGATGACAAAATGTTAACTATGAAACAAAAGGAAAACATGACAATAAACGAGCTGGTTTTCTCCCAGAGCATCTCACCTTTCACCAGTAATTAAACTGAATAGTATGAGATCAATATACTCCCCAACTTTTACCGTCAACTTCTAACCTTGAGGGCTTAGGGCCTAGGATGGGTGCAGCGCTAAGAAAGAGAATTCGGATTAGATTTTAGCTTCAGAACCAAAGAATCAACCCAACCGTTCACTATAACTGCAATTCATCCCGTTCTCCAGTCCAAGATGGAAATGATCATTCCTCACAGCACCAACCTCTTCAGTTTGTCCTCCTGAGAATCCACTCCTACTCCAGATGCTCGCGGTTGCCTGTTGCCTTTCAGTATTTGCAGTGATTTTCACCCACTAGACGCCGGATCTGAGAGGATCAAACACAAAATGTAAAACTTAAATAACTATAATGGTGCCGACCTTCGACTGACGGAGGGTGAGGTGGTTGGGGGGAATGCGGGAGGAATGTGGCTGAGAACCGACAGGGGAAAGTCCAAACTATGCAGCCCAGAAAAGGTGCCCAGTGAGGAACAATTACCACAGGTTATTAATAATAAAGTGAAGAAATCCCCCAGCAACGTGAGTGTTACAATAGGACAATGTCAGAGCAGTAATGATATTAACAGTCATGTATGAGAACAGCCTGCTAAATTACTGATCAGTGAGAGCAGGGACCAGGAACAGGCACACAAGGGAAAATAAACACATATAAATATAAGGAATGGGAATTGGAGCACACCATTCAGTTCACTATAAAATTAAATTTGACGGAGATGAAGAGGTCTTTTCTCAAATTCTCAAATCACTTTTCACCTTTTTGTTCCTACACGAAGTAAATTTGAAATGTAAAATCAGTTCAAAATCAGCTCATGGGCTGAATTAGCATCAGAAAATCATCCAGGCAGAGCATTTCAAGATATAAAATCTATTTCTAGCTGAACATTATTTATTCGGTTTATAAACAATGTAAGGTCACATAAGGCTTGTTTCTGCAGGTGTAACATCAGAATATGATCATAAAGGGGGAGTTTCTGCAGCGTCACCACGTAATGACGTTAACGAGATGACGTCCGAGGGTTGCCCGACCCGTCAATGGCCGCGATTCCCGCCTGATTCCCCCAACCTTAACCCACTCCCTCCCGCACTCGTCGCCTCAGTCGCTGCTTCCGGCTGTAGACGTGTGCTCGCTGCTCCATCCCGCCGCTCCTGTGCTCGCTGCTCCATCCCGCCGCTCCTGTCTGCTCGCTGCTCCATCCCGCCTCTCCTGTCTGCTCGCTGATCCATCCCGCCGCTTCTGACTGCTCCCTGCTCCATCCCGCCGCTCCTGTCTGCTCGCTGCTCCATCCCGCCGCTCCTGTCTGCTCGCTGATCCAACCCGCCGCTCCTGTGCTCGTTGCTCCATCCCACTGCTCCTGACTGCTCCCTGCTCCATCCCACCGCTCCTGTGCTCGTTGCTCCATCCCACCGCTCCTGTGCTCGCTGCTCCATCCCACTGCTCCTGACTGCTCCCTGCTCCATCCCATCGCTCCTGTGCTCGCTGCTCCATCCTAACGCTCCTGTGCTCGCTGCTCCATCCCACCGCTCCTGACAGCTCCCTGCTCCATCCCACCGCTCCTGTGCTCGCTGCTCCATCCCACTGCTCCTGACTGCTCCCTGCTCCATCCCATCGCTCCTGTGCTCGCTGCTCCATCCCAACGCTCCTGTGCTCGCTGCTCCATCCCGCCGCTCCTGACTGCTCCCTGCTCCATCCCACCGCTCCTGACTGCTCCCTGCTCCATCCCGCCGCTCCTGTCTGCTCCCTGCTCCATCCCGCCGCTCCTGACTGCTCCCTGCTCCATCCTGCTGCTCCTGTCTGCTCGCTGCTCCATCCCACCGCTCCTGACTGCTCCCTGCTCCATCCCACCGCTCCTGACTGCTCACTGTTCCATCCTGCCGCTCCTGTCTGCTCGCTAATCCATTCCACCGCTCCTGACTGCTCCCTGCTCCATCCCGCCGCTCCTGTCTGCTCGCTGCTCCATCCCGCCGCTCCTGACTGCTCCCTGCTCCAGCCTGCCACTCCTGACTGCTCCCTGCTCCAGCCTGCCACTCCTGACTGCTCGCTGCTCCATCCCACCGCTCCTGTCTGCTTGCTGTTCCATCCCGCTGCTCCTGTCTGCTCGCTGCTCCAACCTGCCGATCCTGTCTGCTTGCTGCTCCATCCCACCGCTCCTGCCTGCTCACTGATCCATCCCGCCGCTCCTGTCTGCTCACTGATCCATCCCACCGCTCCTGTCTGCTCGGGTGGAGCCTCAGACTGCAGTCTCTCCAGCACCGGGATTCTCGAAGCTTGTCCTCGGGAAGTGGGTGGAGCATCTGTGTCTACAACATGGAGAGACATTGTAATAACATGGAAATGAGGGGGAGGGGACTAACCCTGCCTCCCAGTTAATGTTTCTCCAGGTGGGAACCATTTGAAAGGGGACATGAGGAAACTGTCAGTAACCCTTGTGGCTGCTCCCCTCTGATCGGGTCTCCTGAGAGGGACTGGCAACAAATTGAAGCAGCTCTAAAATAGTAAATAGACATTTTCACCCACAGGAATTTGTTAGATATGTGGGTGTGAATAAAAACAGCAGTCAGAAGTCTCCAGCCTCCAGATAAATGTCCGATGTCTGTAAAGGTAAAGTACGACCATGTTATGCACTCCATAAACACCAAAACCAGCCACTCAAACTCGAGAGTGGGGAAGATTCTATTCCTTTTTTAGTACAAACATCTTCTTTTCCCCATTATTCCTCTTTCATCCCTGGGCAAAGTTCTGTTTTATTCTCCTCCAGTCAAGTTTTAGATCAGATTGAGCAGCTAGTTTTTTCAGCCAGCACAAACATGATGAGCTGAATGGCCTCCTTCTATGCTATAATTTTTCAATGGTTCTATTTGAACATAGATCACAATTCCTTCAACATCACTGTTTTAAGATCTGGGATTCTGTCCCCTCTTCATTCTCTTTAGGGTTCTGTATTTGATACCTATTGTACTCAATACTTCTTTAATAGCCTCCCATTGTTTTACTCTCGGTTTCCCTGTTAACAGTTCACCTTACATGGTGAGAGGCTGTTGAATAAATTCAGAGGAAAGATCACGTGTAGTTTTCAGGTGAAAGGGGTGAAATAGCAGAGGCTCTGACCATCATTTTCTAATTTTCTCTGGCTGCAGGCATGGTGCCGGTGAAGTGGGGGACCACTAAAGTTTTACCATTATATAAAAAGGGATGAAGGGATAGACTGAGTAATTACAGCCAGTCAGCTTAACCTCGGTAGTGGGAAAATTATTGTAAATAATTCAGAGAGATGGTATGAACCATCATCGAGAACAGTTTAATCAAGGACCATTAGTTAAAGGAAGGTTGTGTCTGACTAACTCGGTTGAATTCTTTGAGGAGGTAACAAGATGTGTTGATGAAGGTAGTGCATTTGATATACTCGACATGAATTTACGCAAGGCTTTTGATAAGGTCCCACATGGCAGACTGGTCATGAAAGCAAAAGCCCATTGGGATCCAGAGCAAAGTTGGATACAAAATTGACTCAGTGGCAGGAAGCAAAGGGTCGATGGGTGTCTTTTTATGACTGATAGGTTGTTTCCAGTGAGGTTCCACAGGACTCAGGACTGGGCCCCTTACTGTTTGAGGTATATATTGATGATTTAGATTTAAATAAACATAGAATAGAAACATAGAAAAATAGGAGCAGGAGTAGGCCATTCGGCCCTTCGAGCCTGCTCCGCCATTCAATATGATCATGGCTTTCATCAAAACTCAGTACCCAGCTCCCACTTTCTCCCCGTATCACTTTAGCCCTAAGAACTATATCTAACTCTTTCCTGAATATATTTAATGATTTGGTCTCAATTGCTTTCTGTGTTAGAGAATTCCACAGGTTCACCACTCTCTGGGTGAAGAAATCTCTCCTCATCTCAGTCCTAAATGGCTTACCCCTTATCCTTAGACTGTGACCCCTGGTCCAGGAATCCCCCACCATCGGGAACATCCTTCCTGCATCTAGTCTGTCCAGTCCTGATAGAATTTTGTAGGTTTCTATGAGATCCCCTCTCATTCTTCTAAACTCTAGTGAATACAAGCCTAATCGACCCAATCTCTCTTCATACATCAGTCCTGCCATCCCAGGAATCAGTCTGGTGAACCTTCGCTGCACTCCCTCCATAGCAAGAACATCCTTCCTCAGATAAGGAGACCAAAACAGCACACAATACTCCAGATATGGTCTCACCAAGGCCTTATATAATTGCAGTAAGACATCCTTGCTCCTGTACTTGAATCCTCTCGCTATGAAGGCCAACATACCAATGATTAAGAATTTTGCAGATGATACAATAATTGGCCTTGTGATTGATAGTGAGAAAGAAAACTGTAGACCACAGGAAGATATCAATGAAGTGGTCAGGTGGGCAGAAAAGTGGTGAATGGAATTCAGTCGAGAGAAGTGTGAATTAAGCATTTGGGGAGGGCAAACAACACCAGGGAATACAGAATAAATGGTGCAATTCTGAGAAGTGTATAGGAACAGGGGGACCCTGGAGTGTTTGTCTTCAGATACATGAAGGTGGATGGACAGGTGGATAAGGTGGTCACGAAGGCATAAGGGATACTTACTCTTATTAGCTGAGTAGGGAGGTTATGCTAGAAAACTGTATAAAACATTCGTTCGACAGCAGCTAGAGAACAGTGTACAGTTCTGGTCACTGTATTACAGGAAGGATGTGATTGCAGTAGATAGGGTGCAGAGGAGATTTATGAGCATGTTGCCAGGAATGGAGAATTTTAACTGTGAGGAAAGATTGGATTGGCTAGGGTTGTTTTCTGTAGAACCGAGAAGGCTGAGGGGAGATTTAATTGAGGTGTATTAATTATGAGGGGCCTAGACAGAGTAGATAGGAAGGACCTATTTCCCTTAGCAGGGATGTTAATAACCAGGGGGCATAGATTTAATGTAAATGGTAGAAGAATGAGAGGTGGTGAATTTTTCACCCCGAGGATGGTGGGGATCTGGAAGTCACTGTCTGAAAGGTTGCTGGAGGCAGAAACCATCAGAACAGTGAGAAAATACTTAGAAATATCGTTGAGGTGCTGTAACCTACAGGACTACAGACCAAGAGCTGGAAGGTGGGATTAGAATGGAAAGCTCTTTTATGGCTGGCATTGACATGATGGGCCAAATGTCCTCTTTCTGTGCTCTAAATCTTTCTATAAATGAAAGGAAGAACTTGCATTTCTATAGCACCCTTTACTACCTGAGAATAGATGGACTGGGAAGATGGGCAGAGCAGTGGAAAATGGAATTTAATCCTGAGAAGTGTGAGGTGATGCATTTTGGGAGGACTAACATGGCAAGGGAATATACAATGGACGGTAGGACCCGAGGTGGTACAGAGGGTCAGAGGGACCTTGGTCTACTTGTCCATAGATCACTGAAGGCAGCAGCACAGGTAGATAAGGTGGTTAGGAAGGCTTACGGGATACTTGCCTTCATTAGCTGAGGTATAGAATATAAGAGCAGGGAGGTTATGATGGAGCTGTATAAAACACTAGTTAGGCCACAGCTGGAGTACTGTGTACAGTGGTCACCACACTATAGGAAGGATGTGATTGCACTGGAGAGGGTGCAGAGGAGATTCACCAGGATGTTGCCTGGGCTGGAGCATTTCAGCTATGAAGAGAGACTGGATAGGCTAGGGTTGTTTTCCTTAGAGCAGAGAAGGCTGAGGGGGGACCTGATTGAGGTATACAAAATTATGAGGGGCAGATAGGGTATATAGGAAGAAACATTTTCCCTGAGCAGAGGGGTCAATAACCAGTGGACATAGATTTAAGGTAAGGGGCAGGAGGTTTAGAGGGGATTTGAGGAAAGATCTTTTCACCCAGAAAGTGGTTGGCATCTGGAACACACTGCCTGAAGGGGTGGTAGAGGCAGGAACCCTCACAACATTTAAGAAGTATTTAGATGAACATTTGAAACGCCATAGCATACAAGGCTACGGGCCAAGTGCTGGAAAATGGGATTAGAGTAGATAGGTGCTTGCTGGCCGGCATGGACACGATGGGCCGAAGGGCCTGTTTCTGTGCTGTATAACTCTATGACTCTATCCCAAAGAGCTTTACAGCCAATGATGTACTTCTGAACTGCAGTCACTGTTGTCGGAAACATGGCAACCAATGTATGCACAGCAAGCTTCCATAAGTAGCAATGATATAAAACAACAGGTAATCTGTTTGGGGTGTTATTTGAAGAATAAACATCAACCAAGGGCACCAGGGAGAACTTCACTGCCCTTCTTCCATTAGATGCCATCCTTTACATTCACCTGAGGGGGTAAATGGGGCCCTCGGGTTTAATGTCTCATCTGAATGACAGCACCTCTGACAGTGCAGCACTCCCTCCGTACTGGCATTAGGGAGTGTCAGCCTGGATTATGGGGCTCAAGTCTCTGAAGTGGGCCTTGAACCCACAGCCTCCTGCCTTAGAGTAGAGAGAGTTACTAACTGAGTTGGGTGAAAGAGCAGGATATGGAGGGACTGAAGATTAAATCCCATTTTAAACTCATCTGATCTCTCCTGTTCCCATCTAACTGGTCAGTGTCCTGTGACCTTGAACATGGGGATGAAAAGAGGAAGAAACACTGGAACAAGTATTTTGAAAAATGATATCGATTGATGGACACATGCTGGTTTAAATGATGGATATTGTCCTGCACGGAAGGAGCCGTGATGAAATAAACAATGAAATGGAGGAATCATGAAGTTTAAAAGTCAGCTGTTAAAATACATCACAGGAACTTGAACACTTGAAACACAGTCAAAATGGAGTAGTGACCACGTGACCGCTCCTGTACTGGAAATCCACAAACTCAACTGCAAAGATGAAGCTCATTAGCCTTGTCTGAAATAACTCTGTGGAAAACCCCTGTGAAATTGAAAGGAGCCAAGGCATATTAATGACTATGATTGATGTGAATAGACTAACAGAGGATGCTGGAGACAATCAGACTCACAACTCAAACCAAGATGAATAAGGTGTAAAGTAGCAACATCTTCACAGAATGCTAGCCATTTAAACATCAATAGATAGCAATTGTTGTCACATCCTGACCCATTTTGTGGTTACAACAGGGGACAGGTCATGTGTTTCCTAACAGAAACTCTAATGTGATAAACTTTTATCTTGAAAGGTAAATGTCTGGAGAGAGAGACAGAGATCAAGCAAACACCTTCAGAAAGCAGTCAGGCCAGGGACTGTGGAAACAGTTCCAGCCAAGCAAGAAGATGTCCTGCTGCCAAGTCTACCCTTCAACTTGCTGCAGCAGGGAACTGAAAATGACCACCAGCTCCAGTCTGAAGTCTTACCCTCTAGAAATCTGCAACACCTCAACAAGCCAAGACTGCATATACCCAGGCCTGCACCTTTAAAAGAGACTGGTCTCCTGAGAATTTTCAACATGTTTTACCCACAACCGAAGTAAGGCTCACAGGTCTATAATTACCAGGGCTGTCTCTACTCCCCTTCTTGAACAAGGGGACAACATTTGCTATCCTCCAGTCCTCCGGCACTACTCCTGTCGACAATGACGACTTAAAGATCAACAACAACGGCTCTGCAATCTCCTCCCTGGCTTCCCAGAGAATCCTAGGATAAATCCCATCTGGCCCAGGGGACTTATCTATTTTCACTCTTTCCAAAATTGCTAACACCTCCTCCTTGTGAACCTCAATCCCATCGAGCCTAGTAGTCTGTATCTCAGTATTCTCCTCGACAACATTTTCTTTCTCTACTGTAAATACTGACGAAAAATATTCATTTAACGCTTCCCCTATCTCCTCTGATTCCGCACACAACTTTCCACTACTATCCTTGATTGGCCCTGTTCTAACTCTTATCATTCGTTTATTCCTGATATACCTATAGAAAGCCTTAGGGTTTTCTTTGATCCTATCCGCCAATGACTTCTCGTGTCCTCTCCTTGCTCTTCTTAGCCCTCCCTTTAGATCCTTCCTGGCTAGCTTGTAACTCTCAAGCGCCCGAACTGAGCCTTACTTCGGTTGTGGGTAAAATGTTGGAAAAGGTTATAAGAGACATGATTTATAATCATCTTGAAAAGAATAAGTTCATTTGCGATAGTCAGCACGGTTTTGTGAAAGGTAGGTCGTGCCTCACAAACCTTATTGAGTTTTTCGAGAAGGTGACCAAACAGGTGGATGAGGGTAAAGCCGTGGATGTGGTGTATATGGATTTCAGTAAGGCGTTTGATAAGGTTCCCCACGGTAGGCTATTGCAGAAAATACGGAAGTATGGGGTTGAAGGTGATTTAGAGCTTTGGATCAGAAATTGGCTAGCTGAAAGAAGACAGAGGGTGGTGGTTGATGGCAAATGTTCATCCTGGAGTTTAGTTACTAGTGGTGTACCGCAAGGTTCTGTTTTGGGGCCACTGCTGTTTGTCATTTTTATAAACGACCTGGATGAGGGTGTAGAAGGGTGGGTTAGTAAATTTGCGGATGACACGAAGGTCGGTGGAGTTGTGGATAGTGTCGAAGGGTGTTGTAGAGTACAGAGGGACATAGATAGGCTGCAGAGCTGGGCTGAGAGATGGCAAATGGAGTTTAATGCGGAGAAGTGTGAGGTGATTCACTTTGGAAGGAGTAACAGCAATGCAGAGTACTGGGCTAATGGGAAGATTCTTGGTAGTGTAGATGAGCAGAGAGATCTTGGTATCCAGGTCCATAAATCCCTGAAAGTTGCTACCCAGGTTAATAGGGCTGTTAAGAAGGCATATGGTGTGTTAGCCTTTATTAGTAGGGGGATCGAGTTTCAGAGCCACGGGGTCATGATGCAGCTGTACAAAACTCTGGTGAGGCCGCACCTGGAGTATTGCGTGCAGTTCTGGTCACCGCATTATAGGAAGGATGTGGAAGCTTTGGAAAGGGTGCAGAGGAGATTTACTGGGATGTTGCCTGGTATGGAAGGAAGGTCTTACGAGGAAAGGCTGAGAGACTTGGGGTTGTTTTCGTTAGAGAGAAGGAGGAGGAGAGGTGACTTAATAGAGACATACAAGATAATCAGAGGGTTAGATAGGATGGATAGTGAGAGTCTTTTTCCTCGGATGAGGATGGCAAACACGAGGGGACATAGCTTTAAGTTGAGGGGTGAAAGATATAGGACAGATGTCAGAGGTAGTTTCTTTACGCAGAGAGTAGTAGGGGCGTGGAACGCCCTGCCTGCAACAGTAGTAGACTCGCCAACTTTAAGGGCATTTAAGTGGTCATTGGATAGACATATGGATGAAAATGGAATAGTGTAGGTCAGATGATCGGCGCAACATCGAGGGCCGAAGGGCCTGTACTGCGCTGTAATATTCTAATTCTAATTCTAATGTTTACTGTTAACCATGAATACCTACCTCAGTTTGAACTAACTCCTACCCTTTTCTCTCTATCTATCTATTCTTGTTTATGTGTGTGTGACTGAGTATGTGTGTGAGTGAAGTTGTGACCATTTCAGGAATTGTGTAAAAATAGTTATTTTTTTAACCAACAAGAAAATCTGCCATTTGTCTATTTTTTGACCAAAAAGATACTCAGTAGCTAAAGCATCATTTTTAACTAAACACGATTGCAGTCAGTTGGGTGGTGAACAGTGGGAACCACCCACATTCCTTATCAACCGTCCGTAACAATATGCTGTGTAAATGTGGTTGCTTTTGGTTGGAAGAAGCTACTTAAATAGGTACAAACCCTTTTAATATATACATGGTTTCAAATTATTTATCTACTGTTTAAAGTTATACTTGTTTTCTGAAATATTAGGTCCTCCATTTCAATGTATAGATATGTTGCATTAAATTTCACACACTCACATCTCTATAGTTACCACTAATAATGTTAGCTTATCAATACAATATTGCAGATAGATGTTATTCCGAGAGATAAGTCTACCCAGATATATTGTACACCTGCTGCCTTATATTACACAATGCTGCTTGGATTTATATTTCTATTGTGGTGAGTTTTAGATAAGTCTTATGATAAGCTCATACTTAATATTTTAAATTATATCAATGCTGATTTGAAGTGTACATGTCAACCAATAAATTATCTGCTGTGGATACCGAATTGAAACTCTCCCATATTGACACACATATCTATAACCAACAACAACTGGCAATGATGGAGTGTCTTCATATAGTAAAACATTACAAAGTGTTTCACAGGAGCGATGATCAGGCAAAATTAGATACCGAGTCACATAAGTAGATATTAGGACAGGTGACTGAAAGCTTGGTCAAAGAGGTAGGTTTTATGGAGCATCTTATAGGAGGAAGTGTCTCCCTCACCTTCTAATCTATCATCATCACACACTCCTTAAATATTCCACCCTTGACCACACTGTCCTGGAAAATTACTGCCCAATCTCCAGCCTCCCTTTCCTCTCCAAAGTCCTTCTCCCAAATCCGTGCCCACCTTTCCCAGAACTCCGTGTTTGAATCCCTCCAATCAGGTTTCTGCCCCTGTCAATATACTGAAACGGTTCTCATCAAGTCATTAATGACATCCTATGTGACTGTGACAAAGGCAGTCTACCCATCCTCATCCTTCTCAACCTGTCTGCACCTTTTGACATGGTTGACCACACCGGCCTCCTCCAACTCCTTTCCCACATTGTCCAGCTGGGTGCGACTGACCTTGCTTACTTCCATTCTTATCTTTCCAGTCATAGCTGGAGAATCACCTGCAATGGCTTCTCTTCCTGCTCTCCCACTGTTAGCTCTACAATCTCTCAAGGAGCTTTCCTTGACTTCCTTCTATTTCCCATCTCCATGCTTCCCCGCGGAAACATCGTCCATAAACATATTGTCAGTTTCCACATCTGCGCTGATAACACCCAGCTCGACCTCACCACCACCTCTCAACCCTCCACTGTCTCTGATTTGTCACATTGCTTGTCTGAAATGCAGCAACGGATGAGCTGAAAATTCCATCAAATAAATATTCGGAAGACCAAAGTCATTGTCTTGGGTCCCTGCCACAAATTCCATTCCCTAATCATTGACTCCATCCCTCTCATTGGTCACTGTCTGAGGCTGAACCAAACTGTTGTAACATTGGCATCCCATTTGACCCTGAGATCAGCTTCCGACCACCTATCTGCTCTATCACGGAGACTGTCTATTTGCAGCTATGTAATGTCACACATCGTTGATTCTGTCTCAACTTATCTGCAACTAAAACCTTCATCAGCTGCTGAAATCCTCATCCATGCTTTTGTTATCTCTAGACTTGACTATTCCAATGCACTCCTGGCCAGCCTCCCATTTTCACCCTGCAGAAACTAAAACTCATCTAAAACTAACCTGAATTCACTCCAGTTCCCATTCTGCAATCACCCCTGTGTTCACTGAACTACATTGTCTCCCGGTCAAGCAACGTCTTGATTTTAAAATTCTCATCCTTGTTTTCAAATCACTCCATGACCTCGCTCCCTCCCTATCTCTGTAATCTCCTCCACCCCCTCAACCCTCTGAGGTATTTCTGCTGTTCTAATTCTGCCCTCTTGAACATCCCTGATTTTAATTGCTCCATCATTGGTGGCACCTTCCGCTGCCTCGGCCCTAAACTCTGGAATTCCATCTCCAACCCTCTCCGTCTCTCTACCTCACTGTCTTCCTTCACCTCCCTTTCCCCCGGGTGCCTCTCCTCTCATTCACTGATTTCCCGCAGTTCAGCTCGTGCTGCAATTGACAACAGTGAAATATGGTTGTACAACAGTAATTCTCTGTGCAGCCTCGCTTTAAGCACCTTTGCCCCGCCTCCAGCATCAGCAGCTAACTGGTCGGAATTGCCCTTCAGAGCGCCATGACGTAATGACGTTCAGCCAAGTGGATGCAATGACACTAAACGGGGAGGAACACTACAGGAATTGAGCAGCAACGCTCTTCTTTGATTGGTTAGTGTGCAGCAATTCTGCTTACCGATTGGTTCACTGAGCTGTTGGTCACACACATTGAGAGGCGGTGCTGAGCTGAGAAAAGCCGCGCTAGGATTGGTCGGAATTTGACACGCCGCTTCTGGTGTGTCGAGACATGTTGCACGGCGGAGGCGGAAAGACTGCACGTCGATTGGGTAAAGCAGCTGTCACTCAGACAATACAATAACTTTATTCGTTGCAGAAGATGTCGGTCACATTGTAGTCCCTTGCCATTGGTTGGGGCCGTGTCGGTCTCTAACCGTCCGCTCTGATTGGCCTCCTCATGTCTCGAGGGCGGGGATTATCGCGGACTGATCACACACTGGGCAGAGCGGCAGCGGGTGGCTGTGTTTTGGCGGGGATTTCAGTCTCCCAGCCTTGGCCAGGTTTATGATCCAGCTACGGGGCTGCAGAAGAAGGAAGGCGTTTAGGGCTGGGAATCCCCGCGTCGTCCGACTATTAATCGCCAGCTCAGGGTTGCCAGTGGGAGAATCCGATGTAAACATGTCACGCTGCAGTTCCCCAGTCCTGCCAGTGAAGGAGCTGCAGCAACTGTTCAATCCCCCTGGAGTCAGATCACTCAGCACAAGGCGGGGATAGCGCCTGGGATCTTCCTGTGCTCTGTGTTTGGGCTTTGGTACCACACCAGCTTTGAGCATGTCACATAGCACAGGCTGGGAATGGATCCTGGGATCTTCCTGTGCTCTGTGTATGGGGTTCTGTACCAGACTGGGTGAGAGAAGCTCCTTCAGCATGAGCTGGGGATGGAGCCTGGGATCTTCCTGTGCTATGTGGGGCTCAGTGCACTCTAGTTGGATATCCCTCATTGTATGTTTCTGATTGCAGCCTCTCTCTCAGTTAGTCTGGGAGTTCCTGACTGATCAGAATGCCCCTCTCCTGTCACACCCATCACACACATTGAAGATGGACGACCTGCTGCCAGAGATCCAGATGATCAGGAACTCGAGCCTTCGGTACACTCATTTACTTCAGTGACTCCTAGTCCCTGATTCAACATCAGTTTCCCTGGAATGTCAGGTACATTATCATCTTCCTCCACTGTGAAGACTGACATAAAGTAATTATTCAACAAATCTGCCATTTTCTTATGTGTGGGTAAACATGTCAGGAAAGGATGAACAGACTGGGTCTCTTCGTTTGCAAAAAGGGAGGTTGAGGCGTGGCCTAATAGAGGTCTTTAAAATGATGGAAGGTTGTGATATAGTGGATCCAGAGAGAATGTTTCCTCTTGTGGCGAAGTACATCACTCGACGCCATCAATATAAGATCGTCACCAAGAAATCCAATAGAAGAAACTTCTTTACCCAGAGAGTGGTGAGAATGTGGAACTCGCTACCACAGGGAGAGGGTGAAGCAAATAGTGTAGATGCATTTAATGGGAATCATAGGAGGGAGAAGGGAATAGAGGGTAATGATAGATTTACATGAGGAAAGACAGGAGGAGGCTCGAGTGGAGCATAACCGCTGGCATGGACTGGCTGGGCCGAATGGCCTGTTTCTGTGCTGTGTATCCAATATAATCCTAGTTATGTGGAAAGATTAGAGAAACTGGGGTGGTTTTCATTATAGCAGAGAAGGTTAAGGGAATATTTGATAGAGTTGTTCACAATCATGAATGGTTTTGAAAGAGTAAATAAGGAGAAATTGTTTCTGATGGCAGGAATGTCAGGAACCAGAGGACACACATTGAAGGTAATTAGCAAAATAACAAGAAGGAACATGAGGAAATGGTAATTTACACAGTGAATTATTATGATCTGGAATGTTCTGTCTGAAGAGGTGGTGGAAGCAGATTCAATAATAACTGTCAAAAGGGAATTGGACGAATAATTAAAGTTGAAAAAATTGCAGCCAACGTGGAAATAACAGGTGTGTATAACTGATTGGAAAGTTCTTTCAAAGAGCCAGCACAGGCACGATGGGCTGAATGGACATCTCCAGTGCCATATCACTCTATAATTCATGATATATATTAATGACCGAGACTTGGGTGTGCAAGGCATAATTTTAAAATTTGCAAATGACACAAAAATTGGAAGCATTGTGAACTTTGAGGACTGTGATAGACTTCAAGAGGACATAGACAGGCTGGTGGAATGGGCAGGCATGTGGCAGATGACATTTCATACAGAGAAGACTGAAGGCATTTGATACAGTGCCACACAGCAGACCTGTCAGTAAAATTATAGCTAATGGAATAAAAGGGAACTTGAAAAGGACAAAGACAAGTTGGTGGAATGGGCAGACAAGTAGCAGATGAAGTTCAATGCGGAGAAATGTGAAGTGATTCATTTTGGTAGGAAGAACATGGAGAGACAATACAGAAACATAGAAAAATAGGAGTAGGCCATTCGGCCCTTCGAGCCTGCACCGGCATTCAGTATGATCATGGCTGATCATAAAGAGCAGAGGGACCTCGGTATATATGTGCATAAGTCATTGAAGGTGGCAGGACAGGTTGAAAGAGTGGGAAATAAAGCATACAGTATCCTGGGCTTTATTAATTAGGGGCATAGAGTACAAGAGCAAGGAGGTTATGGTAAACTTGTGTAAGACACTCGTTTGTCCTCAGCTGGAGTATTGTGTCCAATTCTGGGCACTGCACTTTAGGAAAGATGTTAAGGCTTTGGAGAAAGTACAGAAAAGATTCAGGAGAATGGTTCCAGGGATGAGGAACTTCAGGTATGCAGACAGATTGGAGACGTTGGGACTGTTTTCCATGGAGAAGTGAAGGCTGAGAGGTGATTTGATAGAAGTATTCAAAATCATGAGGGGTCTGGACAGAGTGGGTAGGAAAAAACTGTTCCCACTCATGAAAGATTGGAGAACGAGAGGGCACAAATTTAAAGTAATTGGTAAAAGAAGCAAAAGTGACATGAGGAAAAACATTTTCACACAGCGAATGGTTAGGATCTGGAATGCACTGCCTGAGAGAATGGTGGAGGCAGGTTCAATCGAGGCATTCAGAAGGGAATTAGACTGTTAACTGAAAATAAAGAATGTACAGGGTTACGGGGAGAAGGCAGGGGAATGGTATTAGGTTAATTACTCATTCAGAGAGCCGGTGCAGACACGATGGGCCGAATGGCCTCCTCTGCACTCGAACAATTTGGTGATTCTGTGATTTTGTGAAGTGGTATATGTTTTTAGGAAGAACGAGAAGAGGCAATATAAAATAAATGATACAATTCTGAAGAGGGTGCAGGAACAGAGCGACCTGGGGGTATATGTGCATAAATGATTGATGATGACAAGCACAGATTGAGAAAGAGGTTCAAAAACATATGGGAACCAGGGCTTTCTAAATAGAGGCATGGAGTACAAAGGCAAGGATGTTACGATGAACCTTTATAAAATACTGGTTCGGCCTCAACTGGAGTATTATGTCCAATTCTGGGCACCGCACATTAGGAAGAGGTTGCAGAAAAGATTTACAAAAATGGTTTAAGGGGTGAGGGAATTCAGTTACGTGGATAGATTGGAGAAGCTGGGGCTGTTCTCCTTGTGGGAGAGAAGGTTGAGAGGAGATTTGATGGAGGTGTTCAAGATCATGAGAGGTCTCGGCAGAGTAGATAGAGAGAAACTGGTCCTGTTGGTGGAAGAGAACAAGAGGACCCTGGCAAAAGAACCAACTGCGAGTTGAGGAAAAACCTTTATCGCACTTCGAGTGGTTAGGAAGTGGAATTCACTGCCTGAGAGTGGTGGTGGCAGGTACAGTCAGGACTTTCAAAAGGGAATTGGATAAGAACCTGAAGAGGAAAAAAATGCAGATTTATGGGGACAGGGCATTGGAATGGAACCAGCTGAGTTGTTCTTGCAGAGAGCTGGCATGGACATGACAAACGGAATGGCCTCCTCCTGTGCTGCAACCATTCTATGATGGGAGTGGGGTTGGAGACGGGACTGATTGATGTTCATGTCCAGTGAGATTGCACACCAGGAGCAGAGCCTGGTCATGTGATCCTGTGACACCTTGAGTGGGAGGGGCTCTGGCTGCTTTGTGACATCATTGCTGGGTGCTGTGTGATTGGCTTCTGACAGGTTCCTGCCCCTGGTTACGCCCCATCACTGGGATGTCGGTGTGGGAGGAGCTGGTGTGACAGCTGACACTGGAGTGAGTTCAGTCCTGATAAACAGGACAAAGGACAGAAAAGACCAATTTAATAACAAGTTAAAAATTCAAGACAACTCATTAATTGCAAATAAATTGATATGAAATACAATCATAATTATAAAAATAGTCCCATTGTATTCCAGTTACAGGTTCTGGGATTAATATGAATCATTTTTCTATTGATAGTTTCTTGGCGTGTGGAATATCTCAGGAAGGTGGAGAGAGAGAGAGAAGTTGAATCATTGCCACACTAACTGGGATTGGAGAAATGTCACCGGATCCCCAGAGCAGTTCTGCTGGAACCAAGAGCCTCGGTGTTGGAGACGGGAGAAAACAGGAATCATCAACAATAACTGGAAAGGTGAGGATCTTTACTGAGAATCCCGTTAGTCCAGGATTTTGCTGAGGTGAGAGTGTAACCAGATACTGGGAGCATTTCACCATCTGCCATCAGGCTTGGCCTTTGATTTGAGCCGAGCTTAACTCGTATAATCTTGTACACCTCTATTAAATCTCTCCTCAATCTCCTTTCCTCTAAGCAGAACAACCCCAGCTTTTCCAACCTAACCTGGAACTAAAATCCCCCATCCCTGGGACCATTCTGGTAAATCTCCTCTGCATCCTCTCCAGGACTTTCACATCCTTCCTAAAGTGTGGTGACCAGAAATGGACACAATTCTCCAGTTGGGGCCTAACCAGTGCTTTATAAAGGTTTAGCATAACTTCCCTGCTTTTGTACTCAATGCCTCTATTTATGAAGCTCAAGATCCCATATGCTTTGCTAACCAATCTCTCAATATGTCCACTCCCTGGTCCCTCTTCCTGCGCTCTTTAAAACTGTGCTATTAAGTCTATATTGTCTCTCCTTATTCCTTCTGCCAAGATGCATCACTTCACACTTGTTAGTATTAAATTCCATCTGCCACCTGTCAGCCCATTCTGCTGGCCTGTCTATGTCCTGTTGCAGGTGGTTCATGTCATCCTTAAAGATTGCCACATCTCCAAATTTGGTGTCATCAGCAAATTTCAAAATTCTACTCTGCATTAAAAGATGCAAATCATTTCTATTTAGCAAAAAAAAGCAGTCGTTCCAGAACTGACTCCTGGGAAACACCACTGTCTACCATTCTCCAGTCTGAAAAACAACCATTTACTGCAAGTCACTGTTTTCTGTCCTTAAGCCAATATTTTTATCCAATTGGACACTGACCCTCCTATTCCCTGAGCTTCAGTGTTTTTAAACCAGCCTTTTATGTGTACATTATCAAACACTTTATTAAAATCCATACAAACAACATCCACCACATTCCCTCATCAACCTTCTCTGTTACTTCATCAAAAAAATCATTGAGATTGAATCTGATCTGCCTTTTACAAATCCGTGCTGGTTATCCTTAATTAACTCAAACCTCTCCAAGTTTCAGTTGATTTCCTCCCTAATTATTGTATCGAAAACCTTACCCACCACTGATGTTAAACTAACTGGCCTGTAGTTGCTAGGACTGACCTTCTTGAATAAGGATGTCACTCTCCAGTCCTCTAGCACCTCCTCCATATCCAGTGAAGATTGGAAGATTATGCAAACCCTTCTGCTATCTCCATCCCCATTTCCTTTAGTAACCTGGGATGCAAGCCATCTGGATCAGGGGACTTATTTACCTGATGCATAGCCAGCCTTTTTAGTACTCCCCCCCCACCTCCCCTCCGCTCAATATTTACCCTATCCAGTACCTCTACCTTCTCTGCTTCCACTGATATTTTGTCAGACTGCACTGCCTTCGTGAACAGAGTTACAAAGTACTCATTAAGTATATAAATATTGCCCAGCTCCTCTCAGCATATATTACCCACTTTGTCCCTAATAGGCCCCACTTCACATCTTACTACTCACTTACTGTTTACATGCTGGTAAAATATTTTGGGTTCCCTTTTATGTTGACTGCCATCCTATTCTCACATTCTCTTTGCCAGTCTTATTTTCCGCTGCACCTCTCCTCTCAACCCATTGTAAATGGCCTGATTCTCACTTGAAGAATTCACCTAACATGCACCACACACCCTCTTTTTTTGTTTCATCATAATCTCTATCTCCCTTGTCATCCAAGGAGCCCCATTTTTGGTTCCCCTACCTGTCGCCCTTGTTGGAATGTATCTAGCCTGTACCTGAAGCATCTCTTCCTTCAAGATATCCCATTGTTCCGATACAGTGCTTCCTGTCAGTTTTTGGTTCCTTAGGTTAGATCCCTTCTCATCACATTAAAATTAATTCTCTTCCAATCTAGCCGTTCTAGCTTATTTAGTTCCTTGTTTTTCCACGTTACTAGTCTAAACCTTATGATGTGATGATCACTCTACCCAAGTGTTCCCCCACTGATACTTGGTCCACCTCATTTCCCAGCACCAGATCCAGCAATACCTCCTTTCTAGTTGGGCTGAGAACAGACTGGTCAAGGAAATTCTCCTGAACACATTTCAGAAATTCCTCCCCCTTCTTAACTTTGACTCCAGAATTATCCCAATCGATATTTGGATAATTAAAGTCCTCCAATATCACCACTCTATAGTTCTTGCACATCTCTGTGAATTCCCTGCAGATTTGTTCCTCTATTTCTCTCTATCACTATTTGGAGGCCTATAGAATACCCCCAATACTGTGATCTTACACATTTTGCTTCTCAGCTCTAAGCAAATGGATTTAGTCCTTGCCCCTTCAAGGGTTTCCTCTCTTTTCAACAGTACAATGCCTTCCCGAATAAGGACTGTCACCCCACCTCCTTTTTGTTCCTTTTCTGTCTTTTCTGAACACTTTATGTCCTTGTATATTCAGTGCCCAGTCCTCACCATTTTTAAGCCACATTTCTGCCATTGCCATTACATCATATTCCCATACTGCTATTTGTGCTTGGAGTTTACCAAAATTTTTCACCATACTTTTTGCATTTTCACACGTGCATTGTAATCCTGTCTGGAGTATTGTGTACAGTTTTGGTCTCCTTATCTAAAGGAAGGATATACTAGCCATCGAGGGTGTGCAATGGAGGTTCACCAGACTAATCCCTGGGATGGTGGGATTGTTTTATGAAGAGAGATTGCAGAAACTGGGCCTGTGTTCTCCGGAATTTCGGAGAATGAGAGGTGATCTCATTGAAACTTAGAAAATTCTTACAGGGTGTGACAGGGTAGATGTGGATCGGATGTTTCCTCTGGCTGATGTGTCTAGAAGAAGGGGACACAGTCTCAGAATAAGGGGTAGGTCATTTCAGACTGAGATGAGGAGGAATTTCTTTACTCAGAGGGTGGTGAATCTGGAATTCTCTCCCCCAGAGGGCTGTGGAAACTCAGTCGTTCAGGATGTTCAAAACAGATTTCTGAATACTAATGATATCAAGGGATATGGGAATATTGGGGGGAAATGGTGTAGAGGTAGATGATTAGCCATGATCAGTTTGAATGACAGAGCAGGCTCAACAGGCCAAATGACCTACTCCAACTTCTCTGATCCTATGATCCTTTGCATTCCTCTCAGTCCGCTGCAATCTAATACAGAACTTCTGTAGTCCAGTCCAACGCTTTCTCACATTGTGCACCTTATTCCTTTTTCTACTTCCATGTACTGGTGCCCACCCCGTCAATTTAGTTTAAACTCTCCCAACCACACTACTGAATCTCCCTGCAACGATTGTGATCCCATTACTGTTCAGGTGCAACCTGTCTCTTCTGTCCAGGTGCCTTCTGCCCTGGAACTGGTCCCAATGCCCCAAGGATCTGAAGCCCTGCTTCCTATACTATATCTCAAGCCATGATGTTTCCTCTTGTGGGATCATTTATAACTTGGGGTCACTATTTAAAAATAAGGAGTTGCCCATTTAAGACAGAAATCAGAGGGTTGTGAGTCTTTGGAACTCTCTTCTTCAAAAGACGGTGAAAGCTGAGTCTTTGAATAATGTTAAGGCCGAGGCAGATAGATTATTGATAAGCAAGGGGTGAAAGGTTATCGGGGGGAGGCAGGAATGTGGGGTTGAGGTTACAATCAGAGGAGCAGGCTCGAGGGGCCGAGCGGCCTACTCCTGCTCCTAATTTGTGTGTTTGTGTGTAAACCACGCATTGATCCTCCGAATCTTCTTATTTCTACTCTCGCTAACACGTGGCACTGGGAGTAATCCAGAGATTACTAAGCTCAAGGTTCTACTCTTCAACTTCCTCCCTAGCTCCTGAAAATCTGACGTAGGACCTCAATCCCTGCCCTTGCTATGTTGTTGGTGCCAACGTGTACCACAACTTCTCAGCAATTCCTACCCAGCAGATTGGAAATCCACCAAGGCAGTGGTGATGGATCTAGTCGTTGAAAATAAATCAGAGCAAATATGAAAAGCAAACTTAAGTGAAAATTGAGCCAACATAATAAGGTTTAAGGCAATGATTCAGATCAATATAAGTAAGAAAAGCCAAAAATAATAGATTAGAAAAAGCTGATTATTGGGGATTGAGAATGCAACGAGTGAAGATTTAACTGGAACAGAATATTAACAAACAGAGAGAACAGTGCGGGGGAATCATAGACTTCAGGAGAAATCTGTTCCATGATAAAAGAACAGACTGGCCTTTTATGAATCATTATGGACAAATAAAGGGATAAGGACAAAATTGAAACTAAAGTAAAAATCATGTACTAAATACATTGGCAAAAATGAGCAAACAATGAAAAACTAAATCAAAGAGATTAGGAATGAAGTCAAAAAATTATGAAGGCAAAGAAGAGCAGCAAATACAAATAGTCAAGGAACATGAAAAGCAGAAGTAAAGTATCATACAGACACATATAGATAACAAAAGGTCATTCAGAATAGGGACAGAGTCACTGAAGGATGTACAAGAACAATTCACAGATAATGACAGAGGTATGGCAGAAATATTAGAGAATTAGTTTATCTCAATTTTTACCAGCTGGACTAACAATGTGGACTAGACAGCATTCCAAGTAGATATTAAAATATATAGAATAGAAAGGATGGGATACCAGGAAATATTAGAGAAAATAAACTCTTGGAACTGGATGAATTACATCCACATGGGTCAGTGGAATACTCCATTGAGAGCAGCACATACAGTTCGAGACCCCACACCTGAAGAATGATGTTTTAGTTTTGGAGGGGGTGAAACACAAATTCACCAGAATGAACATCGGGTTGAAAGGTTTAAATAATAAGGATAGGTTTTACAGACTAGCCTTGCATCTCCTTGACGATAGAAGATTAATGGGTGATATTTTGAAGTGTTCTTGATCATTAAAGGCTTAGTTCGGATAGCTAGCGGGAAACTAATTCCTCTGGCGGCTTCAGAAGAGGCTTATCCCTAATAATAGAGAAAGGCCTCTCATCTCTCTGCCTCTATTACTTCTCTCTTTCACTTTGTCTTTCTCACCTCATTTCCTCTCACTATTTCTGCCTCTGTCTCTTCGTCTCTCTCAACAACAATCGACAATGGTGGTCATCATTAGACTAGCTTTTAATTCCAGATTTTTTTTATTAATTAAATTCAAATTCCATGATCTGTTGTGGTGGGATTCGAAACCATGTCCCCAGAGCAATACCCCGGGTCTCTGGGTTACTAATCCAATGACAATACCACCATACCACCATCTCCCAACTGTCCCAACACAATATACACACAATCCCAGCCTGTATTCTGAATACATTCGAAGATATATTATTCCATACTGAATATACTGTATCAGCTGATGCAGCATCTACACTCCCAGTTTTTTAAATGATCTGTGAATGTACCAGGCCCCATCAGTGGCTTCGAGTCCGGCAAGATTTTGCTGTTAAACTGGAGGGGAAATTGCCTTTGCTTCTGTACTCGGAAGCAGCTCTGCCTCCCATCTCACCCAGTCCTCTTCATAAACTCATTTTATCACGTTTCATTTTGCAGTGACATATCCACCTGCTGAAGTATATACACTAGCTGTAGAGTCTAGAACTAGGAGACACAGTCTCTGAATAAGGGTCAGCCACTTAGGACTAAGATGAGGAGGAATTTCTTCCCCCAAAGGGTTTTGGATCTGGAATTCTCTACCCCAGAGGGCTGTGGATGCTCAGACATTGAGTATATTGAAAGCAGAGATTGATTGATTTTTAGACAATGAGGGATTAAGGGATATGGAGATGGTGTGTGAAGGTGGAATGAAGGTAACAGATCAGCCAAAAACATATGAACTGGTGGAGCAAGTTCCAATGGCCGAGTGGCCTACTCCTGCTCCTATATCTGGTGTTCATATACCTGCAATGTGCTCCACTCTGTAAATCTTCTGGACCTTGTTTTTCCTTATTTCTGACAACCTGTCTTTGTAACTGAAGCTATTTGGTCAGTTTCCAAATTTATCTTAAACATTTGAGTAATTGGCAAGCAATTGCTGCTGATCTTATAAAGACATTTCCATATAGGACATAGATACCTCAGAGGAATGTGGATCCAGTCAGGTTAAATAATGTAACAAAGGTTATTCTACAGACCACCTAATAGTGGAAGAGATCGAAAGGAAAATATACAAAGCTATGAAACAAGTAAAATTCATAGCATCATAATCATGGAAAATTTCATAGCAAATAATCTGTCAGGAAGAGGAAGGAAAAGGGGATAAAAGGGAATGGAGCAGTTACCCTGTGTTCCAGACATCTTTCCTCCCCAGTACATAAGAAGCCCAAACAAGAGAGGAATCACTGATGGATCAAGCAATATAAAATGCACCAGAGCAGATAAAAGTTGGAGATTTCGGAGAAATTCGTTGGAATATCAGTCAGAACAGAATATAGTTTAAGGGAATGTTTGAGAAAGATGTAACTAAGAAAAGGCAAAAAAAAATTGATTGTAAAAAGCTGACTTTGGGGGGATGAAAATGGAAGTTGTGAAGAAAACTGGAACAAAATATTGATGAACAAAGATAGATCAGCAGTGGAAAATATGTAAAAAAGTGATCACTAGACTTCAGGAGAAATAAATTCCACAAAACAAGAATCAATTAACCAATTATGAAACACCATAAATGAAAAAAGGGATAAGTGTGAAACTGAAATGAAAGTCAAAGGCAGGCAATAAGTATGTTGAGAATAAGGGAGAGGATGACGAAAACCAGAATCAGGAGGTGAGGGAACATGTTCAAAAAGTAAAACAAAGAGAAACTGTGAAATTAAATTCTGAAGAAATTTAAAAAGAAATAGTAAAATCTCCTACAGACACATAAATAACAGAAAGGTAAATCCGAATAGGGACAAAGTCAATGTCGGCTGCACAGGAAAAACTCACAGGTAATGAGGAGAGATGGCAGAAAGATTGGAGAATTACTTTGCCTCAGTTTTACCAGCTGGACTAACAAGGTGGATTTGACATCATTCCAGGTAGATATCAAAACATTTAAAACAGAAAGGAGGGGATAGCAGTAAAACCTAGAGATGATAAATTCTGGAAACTGGATGAATTGCATCCGTGTATACTAAAACAGGCAAGGGAAGACCCCATTGAGAGTGATGTATTCAGTTCTGGACCCTACACCTCAAGAATGATGTATTAGTTTAGGATGGGGTGCAGCACCTATTCACCAGAATAATACTGAAGCTACAAGGGTTAACCTGTGAGGACTGATTTTTAAAAATTATTCATTCATGGGATGTGGACATCGCTGGCTGGGCCAGCATTTATTGCACATCCCTAATTGCATTTGAGAAGGTGGAGATGAGCTGCTTTCTTGAATCGCTGAAGTCCATATGGTGTAGGTACACCCACAGTGCTGGTAAGAAGGGAGTTCCAGGATTTTGACCCAGCAACAGTGAATGAACAGTGATATAGTTCCTTGTCAGGATTGTGTGTGGCTTGGAGGGAACTTGCAGGTGGTGGTGTTCCCATACATCTGCTGCTCTTGTCCTTCTGGGTGGTAGAGGTCACAGGTTTGGAAGGTGTTGTCAAAGGAGACTTGATGAGTTTCTGCAGTGCATCTTGTCGATGGTACACACTGCTGCCACTGTGCGCCAGTGATGGAGGGAGTGAATGTTACATCCTGTTATGACGAGGTGCAAAAAGTGTCTCAGGGTCTGTTACTATCTTCATCTGGTCTTATTGTAACAGGGTTTTATTTTTAAACACACTGTATTTTGAGATTCCCCTTTGTGAATCCTTGTTCACAACTTTCCAATTACAAGGCTTTCTGTGGTTTAAAGAAGAAAGATGAAATTTATTAAACCTACCTAACTTAAACTCTAATACAGTTAACACCTACAGATATACGACGTGCCTATGCTTGCATGCACATGCAATACACACATACAAATTGGGACAGAAAAGAGCAGAGGAACAGATAAGTAGAACAGTTTGAGGCAATATCTTGTTACTGTTTCTCGAGCTCGCCGTAGTCCTTGATTGAAGATATGGTCTTGCGTTTCATTGGGGCCCAGTATCCTTCGTAAACCTAGTTCACGTAGGAGATTTTTCTCTGTCTGAGTTTACATGTCTTCACAAGATTCAGTTCTGTGGGGAAGAGATGGAGGCAGGCAGACAGGAGAGGAGGTAATTCTTGCTTCAGTTCCAGGAAAGATCTTCACTCCATGAGTCACAGAGTTATACAGCACAGAAACAGGCCCTTCGGCCCATCGTATCTGTGCCGGGCATCAAGCACCTATCTATTCTAATCCCATTTTCCAGCACTTGTCCCGTAGCCATGTATGCTGTGGCGTTTCAAGTGCTCATCTAAATACTTCTTAAATGTTGTGAGGGTTCCTGCTCACAACTTTTTCTCAGTTGAAATCCTGTTTTCTCCAATTTAGAACTCTCAGATCAAACCTCTGCAGCCGCCAGTTAGTCATGTAACTAAAACTGCTCTGACCACTTCTTTGTATTGGGGAAGCAACTACTGGATCCCCATTGTTTCAACACCGTCTGGTACTTTGCAAAAATGTCTTTCCAGTCAGGGGCTTGTGATTTTTAAGTTTTAATGTTCATGTGGCAAAATAACATGTGCCTCAGTCTTGGCAGGTGGGGGGTTTGCCTGACAATGCGAACATACGAATTAGGAGCAGGATTAGGTCACTTCGTTCATAGAGCCTGCTCCGTTATTCAATCAGTTCATGGCTGATCTCAACTCCACATTCCCGCCTAAGCCCGATAACCTTTCAACCTATTGCTTATCAAGAATCTATCTACTTCTGCCTTAAAAATATTCAAAGACTGTGCTTCCACCACCTTTTGAGGAAGAGAGACTCACGACCCTCTGAGAGAAAAAATTTCTCCTCATCTCTGTCTTAAATGGGCGACCCCTTATTTTTAAACAGTGACCCTTAGTTCTAGATTTTCCCACAAGGGGAAACATCCTTTTCACATCCACCCTGTCGAGACCCCTCAGGATCTTATATGTTTCAATCAAGTTGCCTCTTACTGTTCTAAATTCCAGGGGATACAAGCCTAGGCTGCCCAACTTTTCCTCATAAGACAACCTGCCCATTCCAGGTACTAGTCTAGTAAACCTTCTCTGAACTGCTTCCAACACATTTACGTCCTTCCTTAAATAAGGAGACCACTACTGTTCACAGTACTCCAGATGTGGTCTCAGCAATGCCCTGTTCAGCTGAAGCATAACTTCCCTACTTTTGTATTCAATTCCCCTTGCAATAAATGATTAAATTCTATGAGCTTTCCTCATTACTTGCTGAAACTACATACTGAACCTTTTGTGATTCATGCAGTAGGACACCCAGATCCCTCTGCATTTCAGAGCTCTGCAATCTCTCACCATTTAGATAATATGCTTCTTTTTTATTCTTTCAACAAAATGGACAATTTCACATTTTCTCACATTATACTCCATTTGCCAGATCTTTGCCCACTCACTTAACCTGTATATATCCCTTTGTATCCTACTTATGCCCTCTTCACAACTTACTTTCCTATCTATCTTTGTGTCATCAGAAAATCTAGCAACATACCTTCAATCTTTTCATCCAAGTCATTTTTAACAGTTGTAAAAAGTTGAAGCCCCCAGCACTGATCCCTGCGGCACATCACTCATTACATCTTGCCAATCAGAAAATTACCATTTTATGCTGTTTTGTTTCCTGTTAGCTAGCCAATCTTCTATACATGCCAATATGTTACCCACCCCGCCCCCATCCCACAAACTTTTATTTTCTGCAATAACCTTTGATGTGGCCCCTTATCAAAATGCCTTCTGGAAATCTAAGTACAGTACATCTGCAGGTTCCCCTTTATTCCAGCACGTTACTTCTTCAAAGAACTCCAGTACATTGGTTAAATGTGTTTTCCCTTTCACAAAACCATGCTGACTCTGCCTGATTATCTTGAATTTTTCTGTGTCCTGCTATAATGTCTTTAATAATAACTTCTAACATTTTCCCCAAGACAGTTGTTCAGCTAACTGGCCTCTATTTTCATGCTTTCTGTCTCCCTCCCTTTTTAAATAAAGGAGTTACATTCGCTATTTTCCAATCTAATGGAACCTTCCCCGAATCTAGGGAATTTTGGAAAATTAAAACCAACACATCAAATATCTCACTGTTCACTTGTTTTCGGAGCCTAGGATGACGTCCTTCAGGACCCGGGAACTTGTCAGCCTGCAGCTCCAACAATTTGTTCAGTACCACTTCCCTGGCGATTGTAATTTTAGAGTCATCGAGTCGTACAGCATAGAAACAGGCCCTTCGGCCCACCGCGTCCATGCCGACCATCATGCCGATCTATACTAATCCCACCTGCCTGCATTAATTCCATATCCCTCTATGCCTTGCTCATTCAAGTACCTGTCCAGATGTCTCTTAAATGTTGCTACTGTTCCTGCCTCCACCATCTCCTCAGGCAGCTCATTCCAGATACCCACTATTCTTTGTGTGAAAAATGTATCCCTTTGATCCCCTTTAAATCTCCTCCCTCTCACCTTAAATCTATGCCCTCTAGTTTTAATCACCCCTACCATGGGAAAAAGACTCTGGCTATCTACCCTATCTGTACCTCTCATAATTTTATATACCTCCATCATGTCCCCCCTCAGCCTCCTTCGCTCCAGGGAAAACCGACCCAGCCTATCCAATCTCTCTTTATAACTCAAGCCCTCCAAACCAGGCAACTTCCTTGTGAATCTTTTCTGCACCCTCTCTAGCTTAGTCACATCTTTCCTGTAGTGCAGCGACCAGAACTGCACACAGCACTCCAAATGCGGCCCAACCAACGTTTTGTAGAACTGGAACATGACGTCCCAACTCCTGTACTCAATGCCTCGGCCGATGAAGGCAAGCATGCCATACGCCTTCTTCACCACCCTGTCTACCTGTGTTGCCAATTTTACCTGCCAATATCTTTTCATGTCCTCTCTTTGCTGTTCTAATTTCCTTTTTTACTTCACCCCTGCACTTTCTATACTCCTCTAGGCTTTCTAAGGTATTAAGGTGTTAATTTTCTTGAGTTACTCCCTCCCTTCTATGTCTTGATTTACAGCTTTTTCTGGGATGTTGCTGGTATCCTCGATGGTGAAGACCGATGCAAAATACCTGTTCAGTTCATCTGCCATCTCCTTATTTTCCCTTAGTAATTCCCCAGACCCACTTTCTATTGGACCAATGCTCACCTTGTTAACCCTTTTCTTTTTTAAATATCTGTGCAAACTCTTACTATCTGCTTTTATATTTCTAGCTAACTTTCTCTCGTAATCTAATTTTTCCCTTATCAATCTTTTGAGTCATTCTTTGCTTTTTTTAAATATTTTTTCCAATCTTCTGACCTGCCACCCATTTTTGAGTAATTATATGCTTTTTCCTTAAGTTTGATTCTATCTTTAACTTTTTGATTAACCACGGATGGTGAGTCCTCCCCTTGGAATTTTTCTTTCTCGTTGGAATGTATCTATTCTGTGTATTCTGAAATATCCCCTTATATGTCTGCCACAGCATCTCTATTACCTAGAAAATTCTAACAGGACTTGATAGGGTAGATGCAGGTAGGATGTTCCCGATGGTGGGGGAGTCCAGAACCAGGGGTTATCCTCGAAGGATAGGGGGTAAACCTTTCAGGACTGAGATAAGAAGAAATTTCTTCTCCCAGCGAGTGGTGAGCCTGTGGAATTCGCTACCACAGAAAGCAGTTGAGGCCAAAACATTGTATGTTTTCAAGAAGGTGTTAGATGTCGGTCTTGGGTCTAAAGGGATCAAAGGGTATGGGTAGACAGGAGGAACAGGTTACTGAGTTGGATGATCAGCCATGATCATAATCAATGGCGGAGCAGGCTCGAAGGGCCGAATGGCCTACTCCTGCTCCTATTTTCTATGTTTCTATTGATCTGTCCTTTAACCTGATTTGCCAGTTCAGTTTAGCTCTGCGTTCATGCCCTCATAATTTGCCATTATTTAAGTTTAAAATATTAGTCTTAGACCCATTCTGCCTCAAAATGAATGTAAAATTGAATCATATTATGATCGCTGCTGCCTGGGGGCACCTTCACTATGAGGTCATCAGTTGTGCCTGTGCTGGCATTTTGCTACAGCAATCTTTGTCCAGAGAGTGGCGCTCTAAGCATTCACATTATTAATTTAAAATCGACCAACAAAACAATTTATCCAGTGTTTTGAAGGTAAATTACGAAACCTTGCTTCAACACCTTACATGTTAACATAAGCTTTTATATTGGAAATATTATTGGAAACAGATGTGTTCTTAAATCCACAGTTTTGTCAGTCTGAGTTTAGTTACTTGTGTAATCTTTCTCTGAATACGGGGACTTATCTCTAGAGGCAGCTAATGTACCTGGCATTAGCACATCACCTTCCCAGGGTCAGCTCCTGTGATTGGGATGTTTTGTGCGCTTGTGATGATCTCAGTGAATGTGCAGAATGTCCCTGATTTCAGGTCAGTGCTGAGTTCAGCTTCCTCCCCCCACCCCCCACCCCCAATCCATTCCCAGCCTGCTGTCTATCACCTCTGAAACATTACCTGCTCACCCTCTCTGCTGTCTGAACCCAAATCCAGTCTTTATCACCTCGACTCTCAATCTCCCCAATGCTCCCCCTACCAACCACCCCAATTCCCCACTCCACAAACTACAATGTATCCCGACTGTCACAGTGCAAATCATGAACTGGGAAAAGGCCCAAACACCCTGGAAATCCTAGGACAGCATCATGTGGATCCACCCCTTTCTCCTCTCATTTACATCTGGGAATTAAACATGTAGCAGACACATGGAAGGGGAATTTAGGGACCTGTATCATGTCCAACGATCCCTCCTCCTGTCCATGTCTGATGTACCAGCTGCCAACTCCAGCTCCTGCCCACGGGAACTACAACTGATGAATTGTAACCAGGGGCTAAAACCTGTCTCCAGGTGACATCACAAAGGGAGCCAATCACACAGCAGCCAGCACAGGCCCTGCCCACTGGTGGTATTGCAGGGTCACATGACCAGGCCCTGCTCCAGTCTCACTGGATTGGGAGCACAGGTTACAAGATCAGCCCAATCGTATGATGGCCGTGTCCCCGACCCGAGCTCCCGTATAATGACACCACAGGCAGGGAGCCCCATCCACCATCTTCAACATTCACTCCTTCACCACTGATATACAATGGCAGCAGTGTGTACCATCTACAAGATGCACTGCAGAAACTCACCAAGAACTGACTGACCTGCAGTTGCTGGGATTTTTTACACTCTTTTTTTGCACAATTTGCAATTCTCCAGTCCTCTGGCACCACCCCTGAGTCTAAGGAAGACTGGAAAATTATGGCCAGTGCCTCTACAATTTCCACTGTCACTTCCCTCCGTATTCTTGGATGCATCTGGTCCTGGTGCTTTATCAACTTGAAGTATAGACAGCCTATCTAATACCGCATCCTTATCAATTTAAAATCATTCTAGTTATTATCTCCTCTTTCACAGTGGTCTGGGTAGCACCTTCTTCCTTAGTAAATACAAATGCAAAGTATATATTTAGCACCTCAGCTATTCCCCCTGCCTCCATATATAAATCCTCTTTTTGGTCCCTAAATGGCCCTACTCCTCTCTTCACCACTTTTTTACTATTTAAATGCCTGAAGAAAGCTTTGGGATTCCCTTTTACGTTAGCTGTCAGTCTCTTTTCATACTCCCTCTTTGCTTCTCTTACTTGCTTTTTCACTTCCTCTCCGAACCTTCTGTATTCAGCCTGGTTCTCCATTGTATTCTCCAGCTGACATTTTTTCTTCTTCATCGTAATCTCATCTCTTTTGACATCCAGGGAGCTCTGCATTTAGTTGCTCTCCCTTTCCCCTTTAAGGGAATCTACCTTGATTGTGCCCAAACTATCTATACTTTGAAGGTAGCCTATTGTGCAGCTGCTGTTTTTTCTACCAACCTTTGATTCCAGTTTATTCGGCCCAGATTCATTCTCACCCCATTGAAGTTGGCTTTCCCCCAATTAAGTATTCTTACTCCAGATTGTTCTTTCTCCTTTTCCATAGCCAACCTAAACCTTATGATACCTGATCACTGTTCCCTAAATGTTCTCCAACTGATATTTGATCTACTGGGTCCACCTCACTCCCATGAACCAGGTCCAGCAGTGCCTCCCTTCTAGTTGCAGTGGAAACATACTGCTGTAGAAAATGTTCCTGAACACACTCTAGGAACTATTAGTCCTCTCTGCCCTTTACACTATTAATATCCCATTCAATATTCAGATATTTACATGCCCCATTACAATGATTCCATAATTCCTGCACCTTCCTGTAATTTCATTGCAGATTTCTTCCTCTGCACCCTTTCCATTAGTTATTGGCCTATAGACTACACTGAGTAATGTAACTGCACACTTTTTGTTCTTTAGCTTTAGCCAAATAGGTGCAATGATCACAGTCCCCTAAATGTTCTCCGACTGATATTTGATCCACTTGGCCCACCTCACTCCCATGAACCAGGTCTAGCAGAGCCTCGCCTCTTGTTGGAATGGAAGCATTCTGCCAGTCCTGCCCTTCATTAAGCCAGGTCTCTGTTTAGCCACATCATATTTCCACATATCAATCTGCACCTCAACTCACCAGATTAACGACACTCTGATGAATGCACAGTGTGCACATTAACCCTGATTTTACTCTAGGTCTTTCTCCCTGACTCTGACCCCACCTGATATCCCCAGATACAGGAGTGTGAGACAGGGCTTCGAGGGACCTCCCCAGATACAGGAGGTTGAGAGGGTTTAATGCAAACTCCCGATACATGGACTGTAACCTGTGTCAGGAGTAGGACTGACTGTTGACATTAGTGGTGCTTTGTAGATGAGCTTATTTTATCAACTCCCAGGTAACATAAGTTGAACAAACCCTGCCCTTTTTCAAACCTGACAAAATATTTAAGATAAGAATCAAATGGCAGCAGGTAACTGGGATGAATGTCACATGTGATGGTATCTCTGAGGGCGAATCAGTTCAATAACATTATCTAACCTTGTCCTTCTTTAAACCTCAGCAAGAATTTCAGGTCGGTTCAGGTATGCAGCAGAGAAATGGAATGAATGTCGTGGTTAATTGCAGGTTCAGTGAAGTTCAGAATCACAAACATCATCCAAACAAACCGAGTCAGTTGTTCATTGGTTACTGTAAACAATACCAGGGAAATGTAAACAGAATTTTTATAATACATGAACTGATAGAATCATAGAGACATGTCCGGCACAGTGGCCCAGTGGTTAGCACTGCAGCCTCACAGCTCCAGCGACCCGAGTTCGGTTCTGGGTACTGCCTGTGTGGAGTTTGCAAGTTCTCCCTGTGGGATTTCGCCGGGTGCTCCGGTTTCCTCCCACAGCCAAAGACTTGCAGGTTGATAACGAAATTGGCCATTGTAAATTGCCCCCAGTGTAGATACGTGGTAGGAGAATGGTGGGGATGTGGTAGGGAATATGGGACGAATGTCAGATTAGTATAAATGGGTGGTTGTTGGTCGGCACAGACTCGGTGGGCCGAAGGGCCTGTTTCTATGCTGTATTTATTTATTTTATTTTTTATTTATACAACACTGAAACAGGCCCTTCGGCCCACCGCGCCCATGCCGACCATAATGCCTATCTATACTAATCCCACCTGCCTGCATTAATTCCATATCTCTCTATACCTTGCTGATTCAAGTACCTGTCCAGATGCCTCTTAAATGTTGCTACTGTTCCTGCCTCCACCACCTCCTCAGGCAGCTCATTCCAGATACCCACTATTCTTTGTGTGAAACATTTACCCCTTTGATCCCCTTTAAACCTCCTCCCTCTCACTTTAAATCTATGCCCTCTAGTTTTAGTCACCCCTACCATGGGAAACAGACTCTGGCTATCTACCCTATCTATGCCTCTCAATTTTATATACCTCTATCATGTCACCTGTCTGCTTCCTTCGCTCCAGGGAAAACAGACCCAGCCTATCTAATCTCTCTTTATATCTCAAGCCCTCCATACCAGGCAACTTCCTTGTGAATCTTTTCTGCACCCTCTCTAGCTTAATCACGTCTTCCCAGTGGTGCGCAATTTTTGGCCTGGTCTGACTTTTCTGCACCGCCGCTGAGTCAACAGGTCCTTGATGGCATCCCTTCACTTTGGCAGATGAGTACGTCAGGATGCCCAGCAATTATACACCATCTGCGTGGAGCCATTCCTGTGCCTGCTTTGCAAGAGGTTGGTGGGTTTGGCTCTGCATGGGTCAGGCATGCGGGTCGTCCTCTCGGCTTACATCGATTACGTGCTCCTCATGATCACAGATCCTGTTGACTTACAGGGGATGCTCTCAAGAGGCAAATCCCCGGGGCTGACGGTCGAGTTCTTCAGGGCATTCTGGGATGTCCTGGAGGGCGACAACGTGCCAGTCCTTGGGGGGGGAAAGCAGGGCAATCGGGGAGATGCCCCTCGCCTGGCGCAAAGTGGTCCTGGCCGTGCTCCCAAAGTGGGGTGATCTCCACTTGTTTAAGAACTGGCGTCCGGTCTCTCTCCTCAGCACGGATTATAAGATCTTTGCCTGGGCTTCATGCTGACTCATATCACCACCCCGACCAGTCCTACATGGTCCTAGGCCGGTCCATCCATGACAACTTTGTCCTGGTCTGGGACCTGATCCATCATTCCCAGAGGACTTGTCTGTCTGTCTGTCGGCTTTCTCTCCCTCTCTCTCCGTTTACCCTCCTCGCGCTCTTTTCCATTCCCCCCCCCCACCAAATCGCTCTCTCCGATTTCCGCCCCCTCGCTCTCGCCGATTTCCCCCCCCGCCCCCGCTCTCGTCGATTCCCCCCCCCAGCTCTATTTGATTTCCCCACTCTGTTCCGCCCCCCCCCGTCTCTATTTCTTTGTTCCCCACCCCCCACCATGTTCCACCCACCACCATCCCCGACAATTACACTGAGCAGGAGCGCTCAACACTGCAGCATTGACATTAACCTTATCTAACCTTGTCCTGCTTTAAACCTGAGCAAGAATTTCACATTAATTCAGGTATGCAGCAGAGAAATGGAATGAATAAATGTCGTGGTTAATTGCAGGTTCAGTGAAGTTCAGAATCTCATACATCAAACACACCCAGTCAGTCGTTCATCGATTACTGTAAACAATACCAGGGAAATGTCAACAGAATTTTTATAATACATGAGCTGATAGAATCATAGAGTCGTACAGCATAGAAACAGGCCCTTCGGCCCACCGTGTCCATGCCGACCATAATGCCAATCTATACTAATTCCACCTGCCTGCATTAATTCCATATCCCTCCATGTCTTACTCATTCAAATACCTGTTCAGATGCCTCTTAAATGTTGCTACTGTTCCTGCCTCCACCACCTCCTCTGGCAGCTCATTCCAAATACCCACTATTCTTTGTGTGAAAAATTTAACCCCTTTGATCCCCTTTAAACCTCCTCCCTCTTAAATCTATGCCCTCCAGTTTTAGTCACCCCTACCATGGGAAAGAGACTCTGGTTATCTAACCTATGTATGCCTCTCATAATTTTATATATCTCTATCATGTCCCCTCTCAGACTCCTTCACTCCAGGGAAAATAGACCCAGCCTTTCCAATCTCTCTTCATAACTCAAGCCCTCCAAACCAGGCAACATCCTTGTGAATATTTTCTGCTCCCATTCTGCCTTAATCACATCTTTTCTGCAGTGCGGGAACCAGAACTGCACACATTACTCCAAATGCGGCCTAACCAATGTTATGTACAACTTAACATGACATCCCAACTCTTGTACTCAATGCCTCGGCCGATGAAGGCAAGCATGCCATACGCCTTCTTCACCACCCTGTCTACCTGTGTTGCCACTTTCAGGGAACTATGTACTTGCACCCCAAGGTCTCTCTGCTCAACAACACTTCCCAGGGCCCAGCTTTTCACTGTATATGTCCTGCCCAGGTTTAACTTCCCAAAATGCATCACTTCACACTTGTCTGCGTTAAATTCCATTTGCCAATTTCTTGCTGTCTTTCCCAGTTTATCTATATCCTCTTGTAACCTCAGACAACCTTCTTCACTGTCCACTATACCATCAATTTTGGTGTCATCTGTAAACTTACTAATCATGTCCCCTACATTCACATCCAAGTCATTAATATATTTGACAAACAACAGAGGGCCCAGCACCGATCGCTGCAGCACACCACTGGTCACCGGCCTCCAATCTGAAAAACAACCCTCCACTACCATCCTCTGCTTCCAATCAACAAATCAATTTTGAATCCAGTTGGCTAGCTCACCCTGGATCCCATGTGTTCGAACCTTTTGGACCAGCCTACCACGCAGGTCCTTGTCAATGGCCTTGCTACAGTCCATGTAGACAACATCCACCGCCCTGCCCTAGTCAATCCTCTTGATCACCTCCTAAAAAAACTCAGTCAAATTCGTGAGACATGATTTCCCACGCACAAAGCCATGCTGACTATCCCTAACTATCCATGACTATACCTTGCCTTTCCAAATGCACATAAATCCTGTCTCTCAGAATCCCTTCCAATAACTTTCCCACCACTGATGTAAAGTTCACCGGCCTATAGTTCCCTGGCATATCCCTGCTGCCCTTCTTAAATAAAGGCACAATATTAGCTATCCTCTAGTCTTCCGGTACCTCATCCGTGGCTAACGATGAGACATAAATCTCTGCCAGGGCCCCAGCAACCTCCTCCCTTGCTTCCAAAAGCATCCTCGGATACACCTGGTCAGGCCCTGGAGATTTATCCATCCTAATGCGCTTCAAATCATTGTCCCATCCACCACTGACTGCTCTTCACTTCCCCATGCAAGTTACTCACTGCTTCCCTGATAGAGATACAGACACTGACTCATTCTGAGTATAGATCCAAAGACAATGAAACTGCTGGGAAATGGTCCGTGCCAATAATCACTCGGTGTTTATGTAGAATTTTGTGATGAGTGCGAGAGAGTGGTCTACCCAGATACAGGAATGTGAGGGAAGGGTTAGACAGACTTCTCCATGTACAAGAATGTGACAGAGGGGTTTACTGGGGTGTCCCCAGGTACAGGAGAGGGACAGAGGATTTAGAGTGGCAGCCCCAGATACTGGAGTGAGAGACAGCAGTTAGAGAGATCTCTGCAGATACAGGAGTGTGAGTGAGGGGTTCGTGGGTCCTCACCAGATACAGCGGAGTGGGAGAGGTGTTAGAGGGGTCTCCAAAGATACAGGAAATGTGTTAAAGGTATCTTACAGAAACAGGCGTGTGAGAGAAGGGTTAGAGTGACCACCCCAGAAAGAGGAGTGTGAGAGACGGATTATAGATTCCTGCCCAGAAACAGGAGAGTGACTGAGGGGTTAGAGGGTCCTCCCCAGGTACAGGAGTGGGAGACGGGGCCTCCGACCCGAGTTTCTGTCCAACAACACCGCAGGCAGGAAGCACAGTCTCCAAATATTACCCTTTATAAATGTTACATCTTAACCTCTTAATGTGAGGTCCCACTATTCAATGTCCCTCACCTCCCAATGTCTCCACATATTTTTCTTCTCCATTGTAACTGGGAACTAAGCATTTTCCAGATACATAGAAGAGGAATATAGGGATTTGTGTCACATCCAATGATTCCTCCTCCTGTCATTGTCTGATGTAAAGCTGGACATTGTCCCTGCTCTCCTGATTATATATACACTAATCATCTGTCAGATCAGCAGGATGCATGGGGCCAGCTTCCACAAGAAGATAAATGACATTCCCCACCTCCTCCATTGACCTCAGGGTGTCGTCACTCTCTCCAACTGTCTGTCCAACATTTAGATCTGGATGAGACAGAAGTTTCTCCAGATAAATGTCGGTCAAACTGACTCCGTCCTCTTTGACTCGCACAAACACTAACACAATCCCTGCCCCTGGAATGGTTGATGGGACAGTGAAGAAGGAGCTTTGCTCTGTACCTAACCCGGGCTGTACCTGCTCTGGAAGGATTAACAGACCGCTCCACACTCCCAAGCCCCCTCAACACCCGCAGTGAGGGGCGTCTCGGGGGCTTCGGCTACTCCTCCACCCGTCGATCCATCCCCAGAGCCGGCCACACAGACAACCAGAGCCCCCTCCTCCGCCGGCAGGGAAGCACCCTGACTGGAGGTGACCATGTTCCAGACTCTGAATAGATCCCAGTAAAAGTCAGGCAACTCCCTTCGAGAGGCATGGCTAATGTTTGCTACCGGGAGCTGTCTGTCATCTTGAAGGCTGGCGGAAAAAATACATCGCCAGTGCACATCATCTGGGAGGACGATCGACGTACAGGTGTCTCTGTAGGGTCCAAAGGCGCGGAGTCACAGTCTGGTTCCAGACCAGCAGCTGAGCACCCTCCTCAATCAGGAGACGCAGGACTGTGGTAGAGACCCAGTGTTTCCTCTTGCCCCAGCAGAAATAGACGAGCTTCTTCTGCATGTTGGTGAAAAATGCAGGGGGCAGTACCAAAGTGACCAACCGGTACCACAGGATTGAGGACACCAGCTGATTTAATACCAGTACCCAGCACCTGAAGGAAAGCACTCTGGGCAGTCCTGTCCAGTGCCCTAGCAGAGCTGGGACTTTCACCTCCAACTCCAGCCAGTTTCTGGTCAGGCTTCCTCAACGGGGCTCAGGTGGACTCCCAGATAGAGGAAGTGCGTGGTTAACTCCTCCGGCAGGGAATCCACCCACCACTGACCCACCAGGAGTCTGGAACATTTCTCCCAATTGCTCCTCAGAGAGGATGCGGCAGAAATGGTTTGATAGTACTCGGGCATCCTCTGCAAGTCAATGGGATCTGTGACCATGAGGAGCACGTAATCGATGTAAGCCGAGAGGACAACCCGTATGCCTGACCCATGCAGAGCCAAACCCACCAACCTCTTACAAAGCAGGCACAGGAATGGCTCCACGCAGATGGTGTATAATTGGTGGGCATCCCTGACGTACTCATCTGCCAAAGTGAAGGGATGCCAACAAGGACCCGCTGACTCAGCGGCAGCGTAGAAAAATCAGACCCACAACAAATTGCAGCCCGAGTCTGAACGTGCGCAGAATCCCGAAGAAATATTCGTGATCCACCTTGCCGAGTCCCTTCTCCTGATCGAAGGGGAGAAAGGCGACTGACAAACCAGTCCACTTAGAAAGATGCATCATGTCCAGGACCAGGTGGATTTTGTCCTGGATGGACCGGTCCGGGGGCAAAGATCTTATAGTCTGTGCTGAGGAGGGAGACCGGACACCAGTTCTCAAGCAGGTGGAAATCAGCCCTCTTCAGCCCTGCAGCATGAGAGGGGCATCACCCCGGTCACCAGGGTTTCCCCCAGGATCTGTACATAATGGTCCCCCCAGGATTTCCCAGAACCCCCCGAGGATGTCTATTGTCAGCCTGTCAAGCTCTGTAGATTTTCCCGATGAGAGCTGCTGGAGGGCGCTGGTCAGCTCTGCCAGTGTGAGCAGAGCCTCCAGTCGAACAGCACCCTCCGGGCTGACCTTTGGCAGGCCCTCTCAGAAAACTCTGCACGCATCCTCTGGGCAGATCCAGAGAGAACAATGTGCTGTAATGAGTATGGACCAAAAAGCCCATTCCCTCCGGATCTGTGATGGAGGTTCCATCATCAGCCAGCAGCTCTGACCATGACACCACCTGCATGGAGGCCATCGAGACACACGAAACATATGTCTACAAAATGTAGAGGTTGTCAATTCAGGAACCTCCTCCTCCAGACCTGCAGCTGAAGGCACTGGAGTCGGGATTGAGATTCCACCAGACGTTCACCAAAGCGAGGGTGCTGATCAGTTACCTCAACTTCTCCAAGGCAGTTGCAGCAAGTGTTAGATGAAGTAATGCTCATTGTACACGTCCCCCTCAGTGACTCTTCAAAACATAGATTTTTATGAAAGAACAGGATTCTGCTGCATTGCCGCCTGCACATGGAGTGTTAGATTCCCTCCACACTTTCCCATCAAACACTCACAGGGCAGCTACAGCTCTGATTGGTTGGTGAATTTGGAGCATTTCCTGTCTACAATCAGGTGAAACAGCTGCACCTGTGCAGACTGGTGGGAGTTGAAACATTTACAACATGCAAGTGTGGAACTGATTCCATCCATTGCAGAGAAACAGGATCTGCGAGTTATTTTGGAGAGGTGGGTGTTGGAGCACTGAAGAACTGATTTGCTTGGACTGTTGGGGGAGGGAGGAGATGCCGGAATATCCAGGGGTGGGACACAAGATTCTCTACAGAGCCCCTGTATTTGCTCTTGTGCTTTCCTCCATCTGGCACAAATGGAGCACCCTCCCCACCCCAACCGCATGGCTCAGGACAGCTGGAGCCACCTGGGTGAAGAAAGTCTTTGTCAGAACAGCAGAAAGTGGAAAGAACCGGACAGCTCCAGCCGACCAGGGATCCAGGGTGAGCTAGCAAATTGGATACAAAATTGGCTTGGTGATAGGAGGCAGAGGGTGGTAGTGGAGGGTTGTTTTTCAGATTGGAGGGTGGTGACCAGTGGTGTGCTGCAGGGATCGATGCTGTGCCCTCTGTTGTTTGTCATATATATTAATGACTTGGATGTGAATGTAGGGGGCATGATTAGTAAGTTTACAGATGACACCAAAATTGGTGGGACAGTGGACAGTCAAGAAGGTTGTCTGAGGTTACAACAGGACATGGATAAACTGGGAAAGTGGGCAAGGGATTGGCAAATGGAATTTAATGCAGACAAGTGCGAAGTGATGCATTTTGGGAAGTTAAACCTGGGCAAGATATGTACAGTGAATGGCAGGGCCCTGGGAAGTGTTGTTGAGCAGAGAGTCCTTGGGGCACAAGTACATAGTTCCCTGAAAGTGGCAACACAGGTAGACAGGATGGTGAAGAAGGCGTATGGCATGCTTGCCTTCATCGGCCAAGGCATTGAGTACAAGAGTTGGGACGTCATGTTAAGTTGTACATAACGTTGGTTAGGCCACATTTGGAGTACTGTGTGCAGTTCTGGTTGCCGCACTGGAGGGAAGAAGTGATTAAGCTAGAGAGGGTGCAGAAAAGATTCACAAGGATGTTGCCTGGTATGGAGGGCTTGAGTTGTAAAGAGAGATTGGAAAGGCTGGGTCTTTTTTCCCTGGAGCGAAGTAGTCTGAGAGGGGACATGATAGAGGTATATAAAATTATGAGCGGCATACATAGGTTAGATAGCCAGAGCCTGTTGCCCATGGTAGGGGTGACTAAAACTAGAGGGCATCGATTTAAGGTGAGAGGGAGGAAGTTTCAAGGGGATCAAAGGGGTAAATTTTTCACATAAAGAATAGTGGGAATCTGGAATGAGCTGCCAGAGGAGGTGGTGGAAGCAGGAACAACAGCAACATTTAAGAGGCATCTGGACAGGTACTTGAATGAGCAGGGCACAGAAGGATATGGAATGAATGCAGGCTGGTGGGATTAGTATAGAAAGGCATTATGGTCAGCATGGACACAGTGGGTCAAAAGCCCTGTTTCTATGCTGTCCGACTCTATGACCCTGTGACCCGGGCAAAGAATTCCCCACCGCCCCCCACTGGAAGATTGAGCTTTTTGTACTATTTCCAGTCGGGTGCTCCAACCACCTATTCAAGAGGAACATCCTTGCAGTCTTTCTCTCCTTTCCACTACTCAGCCACCTATCCTCTCCTTTTCCATTTCACCCCCATCTCCTCTACACCCACCCCCCATCATATCCTTTAACGTTTTAAAAAATCTGCTATTTGCTTTGTTTCTCGGGTGGGTCTGGCTCTGCTGTTCAGAAGGGCGGGAAAAAAGAGTGGAAGGGCTATAGTCATAGGGGATTCGATTGTAAGGGGAGTAGATAGGCGGTTCTGTGGTCGAAAACGAGACTCCCGAATGGTATGTTGCCTCCCAGGTGCACGGGTCAGGGATGTCTCAGATCGGCTGCAGAACATTCTGAAGAGGGAGGGTGAACAGCCAGTTGTTGTGCACATAGGCAACAATGATATAGGTAAAAAAACGGGATGAGGTCCGACAAGCAGAATTTAGGGAGTTAGGAGCCAAGTTAAAAAGTAGGACCTCAGAGGTAGTAATCTCAGGATTGCTACCAGTGCCACGTGCTAGTCAGAGTAAAAATGAAAGAATAGTCAGGATGAATGCGTGGCTTGAGAGATGTTGCAGGAGGGAGGGGTTCAGATTTTTGGGACATTGGGACCGGTTCTGGGGGAGGTGGGACTATTACAAATTGGACGGTCAACACTTGGGTCGGACTGGAACCAATGTCCTTGGGGGTGCTTTTGCTAACGCTGTTGGGGAGGATTTAAACTAATGTGGCAGGGGGATGGGAACCAAATGAGGAGGTCAGTGGACAGTAAGGAGGTAGTAACTAAAGCCTGTAAGGAACTAGAGAATGAAGTCAGCGTGACTAAGAGGAAGAGTAGGCAGGGAGCAGATGATGAATGCAAAGGGACTGGTGGTCTGAGGTGCATTTGTTTTAATGCAAGAAGTGTAGTAGGTAAGGCAGATGAACTTAGGGCTTAGATTAGTACCTGGGAGTATGATGTTATTGCTATTACTGAGACTTGGTTGAGGGAAGGGCATGATTGGCAACTAAATATCCCAGGATATCGATGCTTCAGGCGGGATCGAGAGGGAGGTAAAAGGGGTGGAAGAGTTGCATTACTGGTCAAAGAGGATATCACAGCTGTGCTGAAGGAGGGCACTATGGAGGACTAGAGCAGTGAGGCAATATGGGCAGAACTCAGAAATAGGAAGGGTGCGGTAACAATGTCGGGGCTGTACTACAGGCCTCCCAACAGCGAGCGTGAGATAGAGGTACAAATATGTAAACAGATTATGGAAAGATGTAGGAGCAACAGGGTGGTGGTGATAGGAGATTTTAATTTTCCCAACATTGACTGGGATTCACTTAGTGTTAGAGGTCTGGATGGAGCAGAATTTGTAAGGAGCATCCAGGAGGGTTTTCTCGAGCAGTATGTAAATAGTCCAACTCGGGAAGGGACCATACTGGACCTGGTGTTGGGGAATGAGCCCAGCCAGGTGGTTGAAGTTTCAGTAAGGGACTATTTTGGGAATAGTGATAACAATTCCGTAAGTTTTAGAATACTCATGGACAAAGACGAGAGTGGTCCAAAAGGAAGAGTGCTAAATTGGGGGAAGGCCAACGATACCAAAATTTGGCAGGAGCTGGGGAATGTAGATTGGGAGCAGCTGTTTGAAGGTAAATCCACATTTGAAATTTGGGAGGCTTTTAAAGAGAGGTTGATTTGCGTGCAGGAGAGACATGTTCCTGTGAAAATTAGGGATAGAAATGGCAAGATTAGGGAACCATGGATGACAGGTGAAATTGTGAGACGAGCTAAGAGGAAAAAGGAAGCATACATAAGGTCTAGGCGGCTGAAGAAAGACACAGCTTTGGTCCTACATTCCCGATATTCTTCCAATCTGAAACGAGGAATTAAGAGAGCTAAAAGGGGTGATGAAATATCTTTAGCAAACAGGGTTAAGGAAAATCCCAAAGCCTTTTATTCATATCTAAGGAGCAAGAGGGTAACTAGAGAAAGGATTGGCCCACTCAAGGACAAAGGAGGAAAATTATGCGTGGAGTCAGAGAAAATGGGTGAGATTCTAAACTAGTTCTTTGCATCGGTATTCACCGAGGAGAGGGACATGACGGATGTTGAGGTTAGGGACAGATGTTTGATTACTCTAGGTCAAGTCGGCATAAGGAGTGAGGAAGTGTTGGGTATTCTAAAAGGCATTAAGGTGGACAAGTCCCCAGGTCCGGATGGGATCTATCCCAGGTTACTGAGGGAAGCGAGAGAGGAAATAGCTGGGGCCTTAACAGATATCTTTGCAGCATCCTTAAACACGGGTGAGGTCCCAGAGGACTGGAGAATTGCTAATGTTGTCCCCTTGTTTAAGAAGGGTAGCAGGGATAATCCAGGTAATTATAGACCGGCGAGCCTGACATCAGTGGTAGGGAAGCTGCTGGAGAAGATACTGAGGGATAGGATCTATTCCCATTTGGAAGAAAATGGGCTTATCAGTGATAGGCAACATGGTTTTGTGCAGGGAAGGTCATGTCTTACCAACTTAATAGAATTCTTTGAGGAAGTGACAAAGTTGATTGATGAGGGAAGGGCTGTCGATGTCACATACATGGACTTCAGTAAGGCGTTTGATAAGGTTCCCCATGGTAGGTTGATGGAGAAAGTGAAGTCGCATGGGGTCCAGGGTGTACTAGCTAGATGGATAAAGAACTGGCTGGGCAACAGGGGACAGAGAGTCGCAGTGGAAGGGAGTTTCTCAAAATGGAGACGTGTGACCAGTGGTGTTCCACAGGGATCCGTGCTGGGACGACTGTTGTTTGTGATATACATAAATGATTTGGAGGAAAGTATAGGTGGTCTGATTAGCAAGTTTGCAGACGACACTAAGATTGGTGGAGTAGCAGATAGTGAAGGGGACTGTCAGGGAATACAGCAGAATATAGATAGATTGGAGAGTTGGGCAGAGAAATGGCAGATGGAGTTCAATCCGGGCAAATGCGAGGTGATGCATTTTGGATGATCCAATTCAAGAGTGAACTTTACAGTAAATGGAAAAGTCCTGGGGAAAATTGATGTACAGAGAGATTTGGGTGTTCAGGTCCATTGTTCCCTGAAGGTGGCAACGCAGGTCAATAGAGTGGTCAAGAAGGCATACGGCATGCTTTCCTTCATCAAATGGGGTATTGAGGACAAGAGTTGGCAGGTCATGTTACAGTTGTATTGGACTTTGGTTCGGCCACATTTGGAATACTACGTGCAGTTCTGGTCGCCACATTACCAAAAGGATGTAGATGCTTTGGAGAGGGTGCAGAGGAGGTTCACCAGGATGTTGCCTGGTATGGAGGGCGCTAGCTATGAAGAGACATTGAGTAGATTCGGATTATTTTCATGAGAAAGACGGAGGTTGAGGGGGGACCTGATTGAGGTGTATAAAATCATGAGAGGTATAGACAGGGTGGATAGCAAGAAGCTTTTTCCCCCAGAGTGGGGGATTCAATTACTGGGGGTCACCTTTCAAAGTGAGAGGGGAAAAGTTTAGGGGGGATATGCATGGAAAGTTCTTTACGCAGAGGGTGATGGGTGCCTGGAACGCGTTGCCAGCGGAGGTGGTAGACGCGGGCACGATAGCGTCTTTTAAGATGTATCTAGACAGATACATGAATGGGCAGGAAGCAAAGAGATACAGACCCTTAGAAAATAGGCGACAGGTTTAGATAGAGGATCTGGATCGGCGCAGGCTTGGAGGGCCGAAGGGCCTGTTCCTGTGCTGTAATTTTCTTTGTTCTTTTCTTCGACCCCATTGCAAGCCCCTCTTTACTGGTGACGGGGCCTTCTCACACATATGCTGCTGCTGCTGCAGCTGCACCTATTGCCCTGTCACCATTTACGCTGTTAACATCAAAGCATGGGGTCGAGAGCTACGTCCACCCCAATAAGTCAATAGAGGCACGTGTAAAAGCAATGGCTGAGGTTGTCGGTCCGTCGGCCATTGTTGCTGTCTTGAAAATATATGGGAGACCATGTTACTCCTGAATAGCGATTGGGCGGTGTTCCTGGCCCTGAGCAAGGGTCACTGTGGGTGGGACCTTTCTGGCAGTGGACTCCCTCGAGGCTTCGGGAGAACTGCCTCCGGCATGTATACTCCTTCCGCTGCCAACTCTTTATGCAGCTGGCGCGGGAGGAAGTCACGGAAGGTCAATTTGATGTGGGGTTCCAGGGAGTGGCCTACCGTTTCCTCTGGACCTCGAGTGGGACGCGGTGTCACGCCTCTAAGGGGGTGGGACATGTTCGTAAGAGCGACCTCAACCTCCAGGCTGCTAACTTTACCTCGGCGGCACAGAGTGGAGCTGCTGCACCTCCCCCAATTCCCCCGACACCTGCAACAGCAGCCACTCGGGTGGTTCTGGAGGCCGTGGTTTTCACAGCTTCCGATAGGGATGGGGAGACCCGTCCAGGTGGAAGGAAGGCACGGTGCAAGTCAAAACACCCAAAGGTGCGCCACCTGGACACAAAACAACAACCTGAGCCAGGCCCGAGACAGGGGAGCCCACCTGTCCTGTGGCTGAGCTTGGGCCCAAGGGATCTGGGCAGGTCGCCAACACAGCCAAGCCTCAGTGGAGAAGTTGTGGGAACTGATCAGCTCCGTCAACTTGGTGGACGTCTGGCGCAATCTGCATCCCGACTCCAGCGCTTTCACCTGGAGGTCAGGAGGAGGAGGGTCCCAAATCGGCCGCCTCTGCACTTTGTCTCGCTGGCCTCCCTGCGGTTGGTGCCGTGCTCGGATCACTGCCTGGTGTGGGCGGAGCTCACTCCACTCTGCACACAAGCAGGGTCCTTATACTGGCACTTAACAACCGGCCCCTGGAGGACAAGTGATTTCCGCACTCAGTCTGTCGATTCTGGGCCGACTGGAGAAGGAAGCAGGGGGGCTTCCCCTCCTTGAGGCAGTGGTGGGGTGTGGGCAAGACTCAAATCCGTGTCTTCAGTCAGGAGTAGGCAAAGCGGGTCGAAAAGAGGTGGGAAGCTGGGATCAGGCTCCTGGAGAGGGTGGTACTTGATCTGGAGTCCTGTCTCAGTCAGGCCGTCATGGTCCCGGCCCTGTTGGAGGGGTACAAAGAGAGGAAGGACACGCTGAGGGACTTACAGCTCGTCGGGTCCAGAGGCAAGTACGTGAGGTCGCGGAACCAGACCTTGGAGATCAGGACCGCGCCTCACCCTTCATCGACATGTTGGAAAATGGCGGGGCGTCTGGAAGCAGCTCGTTGAGCTGCTGGCCGACAACGGATATTCCGATATGAATCCAAAGGGAATGGGCCTCTTGGTCCATACCTATTACATCACGTTGTTCTCTCTGGATCCGTCCTTTGAGGACGCATGCAGAGTTTTATTTAGAGATTCAGCACTGAAACAGGCCCTTCGGCCCACCGAGTCTGTGCCGACCAACAACCACCCAAATCTTTGGCTGTGGGAGTAAACCGGAGCACCCGGCGAAAACCCACGTGATCACAGGGAGAACTTGCAAACTCCATACAGGCAGTACCCAGAATCGAACCCGGGTCCCTGGAGCAGTGAGGCTGCGGTGCTAACCACTGCACCGCCTTTGTGGGAGGACCTGCTGAAGATCAGCCCGGAGGGCACCAAAATATTGGAGGCTCCGTCTGCATTGGCGGAACTGACCGGCGACCTTCACCTGCTCTCGAGGGGCAAATCCCCGGGGCTGACCGTTGAGTTGCTCAGGGCATTCTGGGACGTCCTGGGGTGTGACTACGCTCCGGTCCTTGGGCGGTGTGAGGGGAAAGCACAGCAATCGGGGAGATGCCCCTCTCGTGGCGCAGTGTGGTCATCGTCCTGCTGTCAAAATAGGGTGATTTCCGCTTGCTTAAGAACTGGCATCCGGTCTCCCTCCTCAGCACAGATTACAAGATCTTTGCCCGGGCTGTGTCTACTCACCTCGGTTCCGTGCTGACTCATATGATCCACGCTGACCAGTCCTACACGGTCCCGGGCCGGTCCATCCAGGACAACATCGACCTGGTCTGGGACCTGATCCGTCATTCCTAGAGGACTTGTCTCTCTCCCCGACTTCCCCCCCCTCGCGCGCTCTCCCCGATTTACCCCCCCCTCGCCCACGCTCCCCGATTTACCCCCCCCTCGCCCGCGCTCCCCGATTTACCCCCCCGTCGCCCGCGCTCCCCGATTTACCCCCCCCTCGCCCGCGCTCCCCGATTTACCCCTTCCCTCGCCCGCTCTCCCCGATTTACCCCCCCCTCGCCCGCTCTCCCCGATTTACCTCCCCCCCTCGCCCGCTCTCCCCGATTTACCTCCCCCCCTCGCCCGCTCTCCCCGATTTACCTCCCCCCCTCGCCCGCTCTCCCCGATTTACCCCCCCCCTCGCCCGCTCTCCCCGATTTACCTCCCCCCCTCGCCCGCTCTCCCCGATTTACCTCCCCCCCTCGCCCGCTCTCCCTCTCTGTTTTCCCCACCCATGTTCCACCCACCACCATCCCCGACAATTACACTGAGCAGGAGCGCTCAACACTGCAGCATTGACATTAACCTTATCTAACCTTGTCCTTCTTTAAACCTGAGCAAGAATTTCACATTAATTCAGGTCTGCAGCAGAGAAATGGAATGAATGAATGTCGTGGTTAATTGCAGGTTCAGTGAAGTTCAGAATCTCATACATCAAACACACCCAGTCAGTCGTTCATCGATTACTGTAAACAATACCAGGGAAATGTCAACAGAATTTTTACAATACTTGAGCTGATAGATTCGTAGAGTCGTACAGCATAGAAACAGGCCCTTCGGCCCACCGTGTCCATGCCGACCATAATGCCAATCTATACTAATTCCACCTGCCTGCATTAATTCCATATCCCTCTATGCCTTACTCATTCAAGTACCTGTCCAGATGCCTCTTAAATGTTGCTACTGTTCCTGCCTCCACCACCTCCTCTGGCAGCTCATTCCAAATACCCACTATTCTTTGTGTGAAACATTTACCCCTTTGATCCCCTTTAAACCTCCTCCCTCTTAAATCTATGCCCTCCAGTTTTAGTCACCCCTACCATGGGAAACAGACTCTGGTTATCTAACCTATGTATGCCTCTCATAATTTTATATATCTCTATCATGTCCCCTCTCAGACTCCTTCACTCCAGGGAAAATAGACCCAGCCTTTCCAATCTCTCTTCATAACTCAAGCCCTCCAAACCAGGCAACATCCTTGTGAATATTTTCTGCTCCCATTCTGCCTTAATCACATCTTTTCTGCAGTGCGGGAACCAGAACTGCACACATTACTCCAAATGCGGCCTAACCAATGTTATGTACAACTTAACATGACATCCCAACTCTTGTACTCAATGCCTCGGCCGATGAAGGCAAGCATGTCATACACCTTCTTCACCACCCTGTCTACCTGTGTTGCCACTTTCAGGGAACTATGTACTTTCACCACAAGGTCTATCTGCTGAACAACACTCCCCAGGGCCCTGCCTTTCACTGAAGATGTCCTGCCCAGGTTCAACTTCCCAAAATACATCACTTTGCACTTGTCTGCATTAAATTCCATTTGCCAATCCCTTTCCCAGTTTATATATATCCTGTTGTAACCTCAGACAACCTTCTTCACTGTCCACTATACCACCAATTTTGGTGTCATCTGTAAACTTACTAATCATGTCCCCTGCATTCACATCCAAGTCATTCATATATATGACAAACAACAGAGGGCCCAGCACCGATCCCTGCAGCACACCACTGGTCACCGGCCTCCAATCTGAAAAACAACCCTCTACGACCACCCTCTGCCTCCCATCACCAAGACAATTTTATATCCAATTTGCTCGCTCACCCTGGATCCCTGGTCGGCTGGAGCCATCCAGTTCTTTCCACTTTCTGCTGTTGTGACAAAGACTTTCTTCACCCAGGTAGCTCCAGCTGTCCTGAGCCATGCAGTTGGGTTGGGGAAGGTGCTCCATTTGTGCCAGATGGAGGAAAACACAAGAGCAAATACAGAGGCTCCCTATAGAATCTTTGTGCCCCACCCCTGGATATTCCAGCATCTCCTCCCTCCCCCAACAGTCCAAGCAAAACAGTTCTCCAGTGCTCCAACACCCACCTCTCCAAAATAACTCACAGATCCTGTTTCTCTGCAATGGATGGAATCAGTTCCACATTTGTATGTTGTAAATGTTTCAGCTCTCTCCAATCTCAGCTCCCACCAGTCTGCACAGGTGCAGCTGTTTTACCTGATTGCAGACAGGAAATGCTCCAAATGCACCAACCAATCAGAGCTGCAGCTGCCCTGTGAGTGTTTGATGGGAAAGTGCAGAGGGAGTCTTGCACTCCATGTGCAGACGGCAATGCAGCAGAACCCTGTTCTTAAATAAAAATCTATGTTTTGAAGAGTCACTGATGGGGACATGTACAATGAGCATTACTTCATCTAACACTTGCTGCAACTGCCTTGGAGAGGTTGAGGGAACTGATCAGCACCCTCGCCTTGGTGAACGTCTGGTGGAATCTCGATCCCGACTCCAGTGCCTTCAGCTGCAGGTCTGGAGGAGGAGGCTCCTGAATTGACAACCTCTACATTTTGTAGGCATATGTTTCATGTGTCTCGATGACCTCCATGCAGTTGGTGCCATGGTCAGAGCTGCTGGCTGACAACGGATCCTCCATCACAGATCTGGAGGGAATGGGCGTTTTGGTCCATACTTATTCCAGCACATAATTCTCTCCGAATCTAACCAGCGAGGATGCGTGCAGAGCTTTCTGAGAGGGCCTGCTGAAGGTCAGCCTGGATGCTCTGCTAACATTGGCAGAGCTGAACAGCACCCTCCACCAGCTCTCCAAGGGAAAATCTACAGAACTTGACAGGCTGACCCTGGGCTTCCTCAGGGGGATCTGGGAAATCTTGGGGGGACCATTTTGTACAGATCCTGGGGGAAAGCCTGGTGATTGGGGTGATGTCGCTCTCATGGTGCTGGGCTGAAGAGGGGTGATCTCCACCTGCTTGAGAACTGGTGTCCGGTCTCCCTCCTCAGCACGGATTATAAGCTCTTTGCCCGGGCTAGGTCGACTCGCCTGGGCTCCCTGCTGGCCCATATGATCCAACCCGACCTGTCCTACACAGTCCTGGGTCGGTCCATCCAGGACAACATCCACCTGGTCCTGGACATGATCCATCTTTCCAAGAGGACTGGTTTGTCAGTCGCCTTTCTCCCCTTCGATCAGGTGAAGGGACTCGACAGGGTGGATCAAGAATATTTTTTCGGGATTCTGCGCAAGTTCGGACTCGGACTGCAGTTTGTGGCCGGGTCTGAATTTTCTACACTGCCGCTGCTGAGTTAACGGGTCTTTGATGGCATCCCTTCACTTTGGCTGATGAGTACGTCAGGGATGCCCAGCAATTACACACCATCTGCGTGGAGCCATTCCTGTGCCTGCTTTGCAAGAGGTTGGTGGGTTTGGCTCTGCATGGGTCAGTCATGCGGGTCGTCCTCTCGGCTTCCATCGATTACGTGCTCCTCATGATCACAGATCCTGTTGACTTACAGGGGATGCTCTCAAGAGGCAAATCCCTGGGGCTGACCGTTGAGTTCCTCAGGGCATTCTGGGACATCCTGGGGGGCGACTACGTGCCAGTCCTTGGGGGGTGGGGGGGTGGAGTGGATGCTGGGCAATCGTGGAGATGACCCTCATGTGGTGCAGTGTGGTCATCGCCCTGCTCCCAAAGTGGGGTGATCTCCACTTGCTTAAGAACTGGCATCCGGTCTCTCTCCTCAGCACGGATGATAAGATCTTTGCCCAGGCTATATCTATTCGCCTGGGCTCCGTGCTGACTCATATCACCACCCCGACCAGTCCTACATGGTCCCGGGCCGGTCCTTTCATGACAACATTGACCTGGTCTGGGACCAGATCAATCATTCCCAGAGGACTTGTCTGTCTGTCAGCTTTCTCTCCCTCTCTCTCCGTTTCGTCCTTCTCTCTCCGTTTCGCCCTCGCGCTCTCTGTTTCCCCCCCCCTCGCGCTCTGATTTCCCCCCATTCGCGCTCTCTGATTTCCCCCCACTCGCTCTCTGATTTCCCCACTCTGTTCCCCCCTCTCTGTTCCCCCTCCCCCCCCGTCTCTATTTCTCTGTTCCCCCCCCATGTTCCACCCACCACCACCCCCGACAATTACACTGAGCAGGAGCGCTCAACACTGCAGCATTGACATTAACCTTATCTAACCTTGTCCTTCTTTAAACCTGAGCAAGAATTTCACATTAATTCAGGTATGCAGCAGAGAAATGGAATGAATAAATGTCGTGGTTAATTGCAGGTTCAGTGAAGTTCAGAATCTCATACATCAAACACACCCAGTCAGTCGTTCATCGATTACTGTAAACAATACCAGGGAAATGTCAACAGAATTTTTATCATACATGAGCTGATAGAATCATAGAGTCATAGAGTCGTACAGCATAGAAACAGGCCCTTCGGCCCACCATGTCCTTGCCGACCATAATGCCAATCTATACTAATTCCACCTGCCTGCATTAATTCCATATCCCTCTATGCCTTACTCATTCAAGTCCCTGTCCAGATGCCTCTTAAATGTTGCTACTGTTCCTGCCTCCACCACCTCCTCTAGCAATTCATTCCAAATACCCACTATTCTTTGTGTGAAACATTTACCCCTTTGATTCTCTTTAAACCTCCTCCCTCTCACCTTAATTCTATGCCCTCTAGTTTTAGTCACCCCTACCATGGGAAACAGACTCTGGCTATCTACCTTATCTATGACTCTCATAATTTTATATACCTCTATCATGTCCCCTCTCAGCCGCCTTTGGCTCCAGGGATAACAAACCCAGCCTTTCCAATCTCTCTTTATATCTCAAGCCGTCCATACAGGCAACATCCTTGTGAATCTTTTCTGCATCCTCTATACCTTAATCACATCCTTCTTGTAGTGCGGTGACCAGAACTACACACATTACACCACATGCGGCCAAACCAACGTTATGTACAACTGTAACACGACGTCCCAACTCTTGTACTCATTGCCTCGGCCAATGAAGGCAAGCATGCCATACGCCTTCTTCACCACCCTGTCTACCTGTCTTGCCACTTTCAGGAAACTATGTTTAGTTTAGTGATACAGCACTGAAACAGGCCCTTCGGCCCACCGAGTCTGTGCTGACCATCAACCACCCATTTATACTAATCCTACACTAATCCCATATTCCTACCACATCCCCACCTGTCCCTATATTTCCCTACCACCTACCTATACTTGGGGCAATTTATAATGGCCAATTAACCGATCAACCTGCAAGTCTTTGGCATGTGGGAGGAAACCGGAGCACCCGGAGGAAACCCACGCAGACACAGGGAGAACTTGCAAACTCCACACAGGCAGTACCCAGAATTGAACCCGGGTCACTGGAGCTGTGAGGCTGCGGTGCTAACCACTGCGCCACTGTGCCGCCCTGAACTCACTTGCACCCTCAGGTCTCTCTGCTCAACAACATTTCCCAGGGCCCTGCCTTTCACTGTATATGTCCTGCCCAGGTTTAACTTCCCAAAATGCATCACTTCGCACTTGTCTGCATTAAATTCCATTTGCCAATCCCTTGCCCACTTTCCCAGTTGATCTATATCCTGTTGTAGCCTCAGACAACCTTCTTCACTGTCCACTATACCACCAATTTTGGTGTCATCTGTAAACTTACTAATCATGTTCCCAACATTCACATCCAAGTCATTAATATATATGACAAACAACAGAGGGTCCAGCACTGATCCCTGTGGCACACCACTTGTCACTGGCCTCCAATCTGAAAAACAACCCTCCACTACCACCCTCTGCCTCCTATCAACAAGCCAATTTTGAATCCAATTGGCTAGCTCACCCTGGTCCTATGTGTTCGAACTTTCCAGACCAGCCTACCCGCTTGGTACGGACCTTGTCAAAGGCCTTGCTAAAGTCCATGTTGACAACGTCCACCGCCCTTCCCTCGTCAATCCTCTTGGTCACCTCCTCAAAAAACTCAATCAAATTCGTGAGACATGATTTCCCATGCACAAAGCCATGCTGACTATCCCTAATCAGACCTTGCCTTTCCAAATGCATATAAATCCTGTCTCAGAATCCTTTCCAATAACTTTCCCACCACTGATGTAAGGCTCACTAGCCTATAGTTGCCTGGCATATCCCTGCTGCCCTCTTAAACAAAGGCACAACATTAGCTGTCCTCCAGTCTTCCGGTACCTCATCCGTGGCTAACAATGAGACATAAATCTCTGCCAGGGCCCCAGCAACCTCCTCCCTTGCTTCCTATAGCATCCTAGGATACACCTGGTCAGGCCCTGGGGATTTATCCACCTTAATGCTCTTCAAATCATTGTCCCATCCGCCACTGACACACCATGCGTCTTGAACATTTCTCACAGTGGATGCGGCAGAAAAGGTTTGCTGCTACGCATGCACCCACCAACCTCTTGCAAAGCAGGCACAGGAATGGCTCCACGCAGATGGTGTATAATTGCTGGGCATCCCTCATCTGCCAAAGTGAACGGATGCCATCAAGAACCCGTTGACTCAGCGGCGGCGTAGAAAAGTCAGACCTGGCCACAAATTGCGGCCCGAGCCCGAACGTGCGCAGAATCCCGAAAAAAATATTTGTGATCAACACTGTCGAGTCGCCTTCTCCTGATCGAAGGGGAGAAAGGCAACTGACAAACCAGTCCTCTTCAAAAGATGGATCATGTCCAGGACCAGGTGGGTGTGTCCTGGATGGACCGGCCCGGGACAGTGTCGGAGAGGTCAGGTTGGATCATATGGGCCAGCAGGGAGCCCAGGCGAGTCGACCTAGCCCGGGCAAAGATCTTATAATCCGTGCTGAGGAGGGAGACCAGACGCCAGTTCTTGCAGGTGGTTCAAGCAGGTGGAGATCACCCCTCTTCAGCCATGTACCATGAGAGGGACATCACCCTGGTTACCAGGCTTTCCCCCAGGATTTCCCAGAACCCCTGAGGAAGTCCATGGTCAGCCTGTCAAGCTCTGTAGATTTTAGCTTTGAGAGCTTGTGGAGGGTGCTGGTCAGCTCTGCCAATGTTAGCAGAGCCTCCAGTCATTCAGCACCCTCCGGGCTGAACTTCAACAGGCCCTCTCAGAAAACTCTGCACGCATCCTCGCTGGTCAAATCCGGAGAGAGCAATGTGCTGTAATAAGTATGGATCAAAAAGCCCATTCCCTCCAGATCAGTGATGGAGGATCTGTCATCAGCCAGCAGCTCTGACCATGACACCAACTGCATGGAGGCCATCGAGACACACGTAACATATGCCTACAAAATGTAGAGGTTGTCAATTCAGGAGCCTCCTCCCCCAGACCTGCAGCTGAAGGCACTGGAGTCGGGATCGAGATTCCACCAGACGTTCACCAAGGCGAGGGTGCTGATCAGTTCCCTCAACTTCTCCAAGGCAGTTGCAGCAAGTGTTCGATGAAGTAATGCTCATTCTACACGTCCCCCTCAGTGACTCTTCAAAACATAGATTTTTATGAAAGAACAGGGTTCTGCTGCATTGCCACCTGCACATGGAGTGTTGGATTCCCTCCACACTTTCCCATCAAACACTCCCAGGGCAGCTACAGCTCTGATTGGTTGGAGCATTTCCTGTCTGCAATCAGATGAAACAGCTGCACCTGTGCAGACTGGTGGGAGCTGAGATTGGAGAGAGCTGAAACATTTCCAACATACAAATGTGGAACTGATTCCATCCATTGCATGTGAGTTATTTTGGAGAGGTGGGTGTTGCAGCACTGGAGAACTGATTTGCTTGGACTGTTGGGGGAGGGAGGAGATGCTGGAATATCCAGGGGTGGGGCACAAAGATTCTTTCGGGAGCCCCTGTATTTGCTCTTGTGCTTTCCTCCATCTGGCACAAATGGAGCACCCTCCCCACCCCAACTGCGTGGCTCGGGACAGCTGGAGCCACCTGGGTGAAGAAAGTCTTTGTCAGAACAGCAGAAAGTGGAAAGAACCGGACGGCTCCAGCCGACCGGGCAAAGAATTCCTCCACCGCCCCACCCCACTGGAAGATTGAACTTTGTACTATTTCCAGTCAGGTGCTCCAACCACCTATTCAAGAGGAGCATCCTTGCAGCCTTTCTCTGCCTTCCACCACTCAGCCACCTATTCTCTCCTTTTCCATTTCCTTTCCACCCCTGTCTCCTCTACTCCCTGCCCCCACTCCCCCCCATCATATCCTTAAAGTTTAAAAAACTGCCATTTGCTTTGTTTCTAGGGTGGGTCTGGCTCTTCGACTCCAGCGCAAGCCCCTCTTTACTGGTATGGATGAGGATCCAACAGCAGGTGAGTTGAGGCAGGGGTGGAGACCGTGACTGTTATAGAGGTGACAGTTGGCAGTCTTGGTGATGCAGAGGATGCAGGGTTAAAAATGCAGCTCTGGATTAAATAGGACGATGAGGTTGTGAACAGTCTGGTTCAGTTTCAGACAGTGACTGGGGAGAGGAATGTAATCAGTGGTTAGGGCCTGTACCGGTAGGTCACAGTGGGAACAGACAGTGATGTTTCCAGTGGTCCAATAACAATAGTCAGAACATTCCCGTGAAGGAACTGCCGATGGAACCCGGACCCCAGTGAGAGATAGAACTATCTGGGCTGAACGGAAAGAGGTTTATAATAACATTGGAAACACATCCGGCGTGTCCTTACTGGTTTATCAGCTGAGTTCCTTCTCTGAAACAGTTGGAGACTGGCTTGGTTTTCATTCCCTACTTTCCTTTTCTCTCGAGCCCATTTCTGTTCCATCTGCATCCCTGCTATCTCTCCCTGGCATGTAAGAGTTACTAGACCCAAATTTATTCAGAGTTATGGGATCTGTGTATTAACTCATCATTGTCAGTCATTTCTGTGGCTTCTCTTGCCCTTTAACTCTTTGTTCTTCAAGGTGGGTTCTTGTATTAACTGCGATACTATTTTTAATTTCTTGCAGCAACGTCACTTCACTCAAATTTTCACGTGAGGGTTTAAGCTTGAAAGATCGTATCCAGCGATCGAATGTCATCTGTTTAATTCTTTGAATTTCAATGCAAGTCTAAGCGGGTCTCATCCTGGTGTGTCTCAGTTTCTGTCAATAGGCTGCACGTACTAACTCACACGCATTTAGAATTCTAATTTTAGTTTGTTGACGGTCAAAGGAGCTTCTGATAACAGAGAAAAAGCTTCACATGCCCTACCCAGGAACTCACCTTGTTAAGAGGAGAGTCCAAAATTCTTTTGGCCAACTTAGCCTGGTAGCTCTTTTTTGCAGCTGACATTAAATATGACTCAACCTTCTCATTAAAGTTTGACACTAGTCTTGAATGTCTCAGTACCTCATAGTCAGTCCCTGAATTGGAGATAAGGTCTGAGTGCCTGGTGACATTTTCATTTTGGGTTTGCAGCCTCACTAACTCAAACTGTTTCGATGTGATGGGATTGTCTGCCTCATAATAATGGTAAGTAGTTGTATATGTTTACAGCAACCGAGTTAGGCCATTCAGCCCCTCAAGTCCATTCCCAATGTAATTACATGATGACTGTTCTGGCCCTCAAATTGATTTACCACCTTTGATCCATATCCCTTGATAAACTAAGGAACAGGAGTCGGTCATTCAGCACCTCAAGCTTGGTCTGCCTTTCTGTTGGTTGATGGTTGATTTGCAGATTAACTCCATCTAATCCACTTAGTTCCATATTCCTTCATTCCCTTCCTAACATCTATCACTTTTTGTAACTTTACAGTTGACCCCCAGTCTCAACAGCCTATTGGGGGCGGAGAGGTTCTGATTTCCTCGACTTCTTGTGTAAAGAAGAGTTTCCTGACATTAATCCTTTTATCATCTTAAACACATCAATGAGATCATTATTTAATCTTCTATACTCAAGACAATACAAGCCTAATCTATACAGCCAGGCCTCATAATTTAACCCTCTAAACCCTGGTACAATGCTGGTGAATCTGTACTGCATCCTCTTTAAAACCAAATTATCCTTCCAGAGGTGAGGTGTCCAGATCAGAACACAGTCCTCCAGATGTGATTTAACCAGAGCTTCACACAACTGTAACATAACTTCCACCATTTCTGTTCCAGCCCCATTGAGGTAAAGACTTCAATTCCATCAGCATTTTCAATAATTCTCAGGTGGTCCAATGGTTGCTAATCATTTCCATACCTATCCCTTTAAATCTCTCTGTTCCTCCACAATTCCCAGATTCTAACCATTTGGAAAATACCCTGATTTATCTTTGAGGTTAAAAATTATTGACCTCAAACTTCCCCACATTTTACACCAGCTGCTGTAGTTTGATCCTCTCACTGAATCTATCAATGTCCCTGGGTTGTAACTGTGTGGAAACCTGAGTACACTGTGAGTCAGACAGGGCTGTTCTCTCTCCCCGGTCTTGTTTGTTTGCTGTATTGAACCCTTTGCTGAGTCTATTAGGAAGGATGCGAGCAGAAGAGGGGTGACAATCCCAGGCAGTGGAGGCATTCAGGTTAAAACCTCCCTGTACATAGATGACATCGCCATCTTCTGCTCGGATCCGCTGTCTGTGCACAGACTGATGAGAATCTGCGATCAGTTCAAACTGGCCTCGGGAGCCAAAGTTAACCACGGCAAGAGCGAGGCCATGTTCTTTGGGAACTGGGCTGACCGATCCTTTGTCCCCTTCACCGTCAGGTCAGACTACCTGAAGGTGATGATGAACTGGTTCGCAAAGGCCAGGACGTGCACCAAAACCTGGGAGGAGCGCATAGCCGGGGTACAACACAAGCTGAGCATGTGGGAGCAGCGATCTCTCTCCATTGTGGTTAAGAACGTGGTCATCAGGTGCGAGGCGCTCACGTTGTTGCTGTACGTGGCGCAGGTCTGACCCATACCCCACTCCTGCACTGTGGCAGTCACCGGAGCCATTTTCCGCTTCATCTGGGGATCCAAAATGGACCGGGTCCGGAGGGACACAATGTTCAAACCTCTGGATAAGGGCGGGAAAAATGTACCCAACGTTTCCCTCATCCTGATAACTACCTTTGTGTGCGGCTGCATCAAGCTGTGTGTTGAACTCCAGTACGCAAACTCCAAGTGTCACTGTGTGTTGAGGTTCTATCTGTGCCCGGTGTTGCGAAGGATGGACCTGGTCACATTGCCGCAGAACGCTCCATCCAGTTGGACTGTGCCGTACCACCTATCTGTCGTGGAACAGTTTCTGCACAGAAACACTTTTGACCACCGGTCCATCAGGCAGTGGTCTGCACGGAATGTTCTCAAGGCCCTACGGGAAAAGGAGATGGTAGATTCTGTTGGATAGTTCCTTGAGCAGACTGCCAAAGTCATTTGGCGGAATGCCTCATCACCAGAACTTTCAAACAAGCACCAAGACGTAGCTTGGCTGGTGGTGAGAAGAGCCCTCCCAGTCAGATCCTTCCTGCACGCCCGAAGTCTCACCCCCTCCGCACAATGACCTCGCAGTGGCTGTGGTGGGGAAGAGACGGTTGCCCACCTCCTTCTGGAATGTGTCTTTGCAAAGTAGGTGTGGAAAGAGGTTTTGTCGAGGTTCATCCCAAGCAGCTCTAACAGGAGTCTGTGCTCTACGGCTGTTCCCAGAGACGCACACGGAGATAAACATCAACTGCTGCTGGAGGACTATCAATTCAGTGAAAGAGGCCCTTTGGTCTGCCCGAAACTTGCTGGACTACCAGCGCAAAGAGTTGTCCACGACCGAATGGTGCAGACTGGCACATTCCAAGGTCCAGGACTACATGCTGAGGGACGTACTAAAGCTTGGGCAGCCGCAGCAAAGGCTCAATGGGGAAAGACCTCAGTGTAAGGTCCCCCCACCAAGCAGAATGGAGGGGCTGGATCCATGGAAAACCCCTTGAACTGTATCGGGAAAATTTTCGTTTGCTGTAAAATGTATATGGCACGAGAAATGAAATGGAAGGGTTGTGAGCCAATTCATGATTGCATTGAAGGAAACTGACCTCCTTTGCACTGTCTGTAATTTTTGACTTGGTGCTGTTTGGAACTGTTTGTCATGTTTTTTTTTACAGATTTTTATGAATAAAGTATATTTTGAGAATAAAATAAAAGAAACCTGCGTACACTGTGCACAGGGGAAATGGAATTTTTTTTCTCATACCAATAGAGTTTATGTTGCCCATTCAGCCTGTTCCACTCAATTCGGTTCGGGCTGGTTTGTACATTAACTCCATCTGCACCTCTCCTTGGTTCCATATTCCTTAATATCCTTCCAAACATAAATCTCTCAATCCAGTTTATTAAATTATCAATTGACATTTCAATGTAGCAACTGTGCCTGGGGTGTTGGGTAAACTGTCGGCAGGAGTTAAAGGGACAGTATTTGCCTGGAAAGTGGAGGTGACATTGTTCACACAGTACTCCAGATGTATAATTGCAGCAAGACATCCTTGCTCCTGTACTCAAATCCTCTCGCTATGAAGGCCAACATACCGTTTGCCTTCTGAAATGCCTGCTGCACCTGCATGCTTATTTTCAGCGACTGGTGCACAAGGACACCCAGGTCTCACTGCACCCTCCCATTTCCCAATCTATCGCCGTTCAGATAATAATCTGCCTTTCTGTTGTTGCCAACAATGTGGATAACCTCACATTTATCTACATTATACTGCATCTGCCATGTATTTGCCCACTCAGTCAATCTGTTCAAATCACACTGGAGCTTCTCTGCATCCTCCTCACAGTTCACACTCCCCCAGCTTTGTGTCATCTGCAAACTTGGATATATTACATTTAATTCCCTCATCTATATCATTAATATATATTGTGAATATAGTTATGGATCTTGTGTTTGGAATCATGTTCGAGGAAATGTATATTTGTATGGTGCATTGGAGAGATGGTCGAAGACGGTGTCTACTGTAACAATAGAAGAAATGGCTTTGCTATGAGACAGGATTGTTTAATTTCAATTAAGACAGGCTCAGGGTCACAATAATTGATAGACTTGTAGGCCTCACGATGGAAATGTAAGTAAAGGTGTTCGGAGACTATTCATGACTGGAATGTTGATGGGGATAGCAAACATTCCCCATTGTGGGAAAATGACATAGGCCATCAAGCTATCTTCAGAGATAATGTATGGGAGGTGCAGTCATAACTGATCAATCGAAAGCGATAAGGTGGAATGTAACCTTACATGGAATTAAGGAACCTTCGGTGGCAGCACAAATGGAAGGTTCTGAGAGACATCGGGGAGAAGTCTGCAGTCAACAGAACACCTCGAGAGAGAAGACTGCACTACAGCAGCTCAGCAAACAAGAATCGAGGATGCTCTTCACTCTGCGTTATAGAGTAAGTTGGGGAAACAGCGAGCATTTGTGTCTGCTGTCACCCTATATGATCCAGAATATACTGATTCCTCAGAGGTAGAGTGGGGTTCATTCTGGGAGAAAGCCTCCAAGTACCACTCGGGTGAAGACTAGCGGGTCCAGGACCTCCCCACTCCACACACCCCCCCTCCCACCCCCGCCGATCTTCCTGTTGATGTGGTGGTGGAGACTCGTGTTTTAAATCAAGCGGGACAGCAGACTGGAACTAATTCCTGACCCCGGTTCCTGAGTCCCAATGATTTACAAACCTGCATCCATGAGTTAGACATTATTAAAATGGGGATTCATTGTGAATTGAGAATTTCAGAACCTGAAAGTAGATTGCACATGAGGGAGAATGGACAGAAGGAAAAGAAATTACGATAGCCCACCGTAAAGGTTAGGATGGTGTGTGAGCAACCAGATTGTTGTGAAAAGAAGTTCAACTTGAAACCTTCACTGGAGTTCATATCCAGCTCAGATCCTGTGTCGAGGGAAATTTAAAGAGAGAGTAACTCCTCTCTGTGTGATTCCCTTGTGTGTGTGCTCAGTGTTCTGTGTCACTGGAATTGTAGACTAATTAACCCTCTTTGGTCTCGTCTTGTATGTTGTTTGAAGATTGTTGGTTGTTTAATCTGTGTTCTGTATACACTTGGATCAAAGTTGATTTAAAGAGAAGGATGAGTTCAGTTCTGATGAAATGAAGGAGAATGGAATATGAGTTTGTAGTGTTCTGTCTCTTTAAGAATCTGTGACTGGAAGCACTGAATAACAGGCTGCAAAAACTTTGCTGGGTGATTTTCTTTTTTGGGTTTCCTTTTGTTGTTTGTGGAATTAACTCTTTCTTTAGTTTTCTATTTACAGGCATTCATAAAGGTACCAGAAAAAAGAAGACACGTTTAATTTAATTTCCTCTTTTCCCTTTTAAAGAAAAAGCACGTGTTTATTCTGTTCTGTGTTTAATTAATCATTAGTTCTAAGTTATTAAAGTTGAAAAGACCCAGAGTGGCTGCAGTGTGTGTGAGAGGAAGCTTCCTAATTTGTGAATAAAAGACCTTTTTTCCAGTTTGTGTGTGTGTGTCATCTTCACTGTTCTGTGCAGAGAACTTAAACCTGTTTAACCTGTTTTGGTGGTCTTTAGTGGAAGTTGTTTGAAGTTGTCTGTTTAATGTGTGTCTGCATTTGTAATATTTAGTTTTTATCTCTGGGACACACAATCCTGCAATAGTAGAATTGACACTTTGAGTTAAATATGAGAATTGTAAGCACAGTCTAAAGGGATGTGGAATTAATAAAGTAAACCTTTCTAAGTGATGAAATTGGAATTTCATTGGTAGCCACAGTGGCATTCTAGTGACAATGATAAAACATGTGGGAATTTTTTTCTGGAGACTAATTCACACATGTCAGACTGGGCAGTTTTAAGGTTTGATTGTGTAAATTGGAATTTGGGATGTTTGAGGTGATTTTTCAGTCACCTGGGTTGGAATTAGTCTTGGGTTTTTAAGAAAGCTAAGGAGTTTTGGAAACAATTGGGAGTTTAATTGAAAATGCTTTAACCCATTTGGGTGTGTGTACATGACTTAAAGGAATGTATTTGCTCTTTTTTCAAAGAAAAGGTGGTGATGTAATCTGAGAACTTTTGCCCCGCCCCCTTTTCAAACTAGCAGTGTCAGTTAACCCTTTCAGCTCGCAGCTCAGCTCACTACAAAACTTTTAGTTCATTGAAGCTTTATATACAGTACATTAGGCATTATGAAATTTTAAGCTGATGAATTCACAGATACAATTAGACATGTTAACCCATTGGGCTCCTGACCAGAGACAAATGGATTCTTTGTGCTTTTTTAAAAAACAGAAACAAGAACAATAAGCAATCCAGAAGTTTTGAAAATCTTTCAAGACAAAGTGCTTGAAAACAAGAGATGTGAAGATCACCTCTAAACACCTGCAAACACTTTTATCTGATGTAAAAGCACCATTTAAAAGCACCAAGCCTGGGGATAACTATTTCTAAAATTGGAATTGATAACACAAATTGATGAGTTGTTATTCCAAGCACTCAGAAGTGAAGCTCACTTGAAGTTTAAGGAGATAAACAAAATTTTACTTCAAAACAAAATGGTAATGCCTGGGGCAACTACATGTCTGTCTGCCAGTATATTATTGTGAAGTAAGATGTTGTGTCAGTGGGAACTGCCGCTACAGTGAGATAATGATTAAGGGTCTGTTTGATTCTTCAGTTAAAAACGTTCTGGGTAATGGACATTAAAGTTTCTCCAGGGCGCAAAAATGAAATAGAATTGTAATTCATTAGAATTGGGAATAAAATCTGGTTGCTGCAAGATCTAAGCAAGGAATTTTGGGGACAAAAATTGACAGAATAAGAACTCAAACTGTTAAATTAATGTGCATAATTTCCAGGAAGTTCAGAACTTTCGAATAAGAGTTAGGAGAGTGTTGTTATGAATTGTAAATTGATAGCTTTCTCTTGGAGATTTGTATCTTGCCTATGTTTTTTTTAAGAGAACTGAATTTGACATTCTGGCCACTGCCCAACGCATTGGGACCATGCAGTGGGAGATGAGCAAGGTCTCGAAACACTTCCCTCACCCCCTCCCCTTTTTGATCTTTTGTTAAGATCACTGGCGAGTCAGGAATGTGTGACATGATATTGGGACACTGGTGGAAATGTGATGTGTTATGCACAAAGTAACTAACATGCAGATGCATGGTGAAATGCACTGAAGAATGGGTCTCAGACATGTTCACCAACTTAACAACAGTACAACACGGAATGGTTAATGTGGTCAGTCGAGTGAAACATGTTTTAAATTATCAAGGCATTGATTAATATTCCATAGTAACTGACTTTAAAACAATTAGAATAGAATTAAACACCCTGGAAATGGACAGAGGGAGCAAGATGAAAGTTCAGAGAGAGACAGTTGAAGGGCGAGGAATGATTCAAAAGATGGATATGATAAAGGGAGAGCTGGAGAATCTTTCAAGTCCATGACTGATCTGTTACTTGAAACAAAAGTACTGAGAACAGGACAATCATTCAGAATTAACAAGCTTCAGCAAAAGAATAAAGAATTGATCTTGGGAATCTTGAATTACTGCAACAGTTGTTAAGGAATAGATAATAATGAGGAATCACATTGTTAGATACAAAAATCCACCTATTTATATCTCCCTTGTCAATGAAAACACCTGTGTTGCCCCTGACTTGTCTGGGGGTCTCCAGTCAGAGGATGTCTTTGTTTGCCCATATGATATTGTAGAAAACTCTGCTCCAGCATGTGGATTAACCTGGAACAAAGACCCCCCACAACTGTACAATGGAAATAGTGAGTGGAGAGAAGTTCCCCAATCACTCTGTCTACCAAGGTGAGGGAAGGTATTGTGTTGTTACTACCCACACAGAGTATACATATGGCAGTTTAATGTGTCAAATAAATAAGGGAGAATTTTGTTTTAGTCCCTCTCTAAGGGCTCAGATAGTAAACGAGGTCCTATTCAGTATAAGGAATCATCAGCAAATAAATATCACTGTTAAAGATGATCTCAAGGAGCAGTTATATCAATATGTCAGTAGATTTGTTTATGGCATTCCCCCTTTTCCTGAACATCTGACTGAGCTATTGCAAAGACTCAATACATCCAACAAACACTTTTATGTCCTGCAACAATAAAATGAGGAAATTAATAAGGAAATCCCTGAGATAGGGGATGAGAGTCACTGGTGTGACATTGAAATACCCCCTTGGATCAGGATTATTTCCCATGTCTTTGTAATCGTTCAATAGGTGATAATTTGATTTTGGTGTGTGCGTTAAGACAAATCATGGGGATGATAAAGAAAATGAGAATTAGACAGGAGACCATGAAAGAATATGCCCCACTTAAGGGTAATGTATGTGGGATCAATGCCATCTGGTATTTTACCCTCACAGTGGGCACTGTAGGGGTTAACAACTACCATGTTTAATCTGTTGGATGAATCTGTGCGAGTTGTGGCCTGATACAATTCACATGAGGTGCTATGTTTTAAAGTAGAATAATTTGAAATGATATTGTGGTTATGTTCAGGAATAGTTATACTTTGTATATGTATCAATGTATTATATTAGAATTAAGTTCTGGACCTTGTGTTTAGAATCATGTTCTGTGAAATGTATATTTGCACGCTGTATTGGAGAGATGGTGGAAGACGGTTTAACTGTAACAACAATAGCAGAAATGACTTTGCGATGAGACAGGATGTTTTGATAAGTGCCTTACTGCATTTCAATTAAGACAGGCTCAGGGTCACAATAATTGATAGACTTGTCGGCTTCATGATGGAAATGTAAGTAAAGGTGTTCGGAGACTATTCATGACTGGAATGTTTATGGGGATAGCAAACATTCCTCATTGTGTGACAATGACTTAGGCCATCAAGCTATCTTCAGAGACAATGTCTGAAAGGTCAGGTCAGACCTGATCAATTGAAAGGGTTCAGGTGGAATGTAACCTAATATGGATGAAGGAACCGTCAGAGGATCAGGGTGCGGGTATAAATGAAAGGTGCTGAGAGACATCAGTACACACAGATTTGAGAAGAGACCATCCTGCAGTCAACAGAACACCTCAAGAGAGAAGACTTCACCACAGCAGGTCAAGAAGCCAAACTGAAGGCACTCTGCTGTTTAACGACTGCCATTGGTTTAGAATTGCTTGCAAATCCTTGCTGTGCTCAATGAACTCACTATCTTGATTTAAGAATACCAGAGACAGTAACTTGTGGGTTAAAAGCGAGTCAACGTCCCACACAAAAATACAGAGGCCCCTCTAATGCTTCTGTTACCCTCCTGTAATATCAGGAAACTTTGCGTCAAACACAGTGGCGCAGTGGTTAGCACCGCAGCCTCACAGCTCCAGTGACCCGGTTTCAATTCTGGGTACTGCCTGTGGAGTTTGCAAGTTCTCCCTGTGTTTGCGTGGGTTTCCTCCGGGTGCTCCGGTTTCCTCCCACATGCCAAAGACTTGCAGGTTGATAGGTAAATTGGCCATGAGCAATTGCCCCTCGTATAGGTACGTGGTACGGAAATATAGGGACATGTGGGGATGTGGTAGGAATATGGGATTAGTGTAGGATTAGAATAAACGGGTGGTTGATGGTCGGCACAGACTCGGTGGGCTGAAGGGCCTGTTTCAGTGCTGCATCTGTAAACTAAACGCAAAGTAATTGTTGGCACTGTCAGTTTTCCAGTAGGTGTCATTGTCCGTGGATTTATATTGGGAATGTGTTAGTGTCTGTCTCTCTATCATAAAACATAAAGAGACCAGGAGAGAGAGCGAAAGTTCACTCAGCAAGCGGGAAAAAGCAAGAGCAGAGCCGGGGCATAAAGAGACCGCGAGAGTTCACTCGGAGAGCAGGGAACAGCGATAGTGAAGCCGCAGCATAAAAAGAGTGGGTGAGAGAGTGAGAGTTTGAAAACAATGTGACCAGTGACGTCACAGGAAAGCTGCCTTCTCCAGCTTCCAACCTCATAGTCCTGCAACCTTGGACAGCCCGCTTCTACCTCCTTCCTAAAATCCACAAGCAGGACTGTGCCAGCAGACACATTGTTTCAGCCTTTTCCTGCCCCACTGAATTTATTTCTTCCTATCTTGTCTCTATCTTTTCTCCCCTGGTCCAGTCTCTTCCCACCTTCATCCCGTGACTCTTCTGACGCCCTATGTCATTTTGACAATTTCCAGTTTCCTGGACCCAACCGTCTCCTCTTCACTATGGACGTCCAATCTCTCTACACCTCCATCGCCCACCGGTACGATTTGAGGGCACTCTGCTTCTTCCTTGAACAGAGGCCCAACCAGTCCCCATCCATCACCAACCTCTTCCGCCTGGCTGCACTTGTTCTCACATTGAACAACTTCTCCTTCAACTCTACTCACTCCCTTCAAGTAAAAGGTGTTGCTGTGAGTACCCACATGGGTCCTAGTTATGCCTGTCTTTTTGTGGGATATGTCGAACATTCCTTCTTCCAGTCCTACTCAGGCCCCCTCCCCCAACTCGTTTTCCGGTACATTGATGACTGTGTCGGTGCTGTTTCCTGCTCCCACCCTGAACTGGAAAACTTTATCAACTTTGCTTCTAATTTCCACCCTTCTCTCCACCTTTACATGGTCCATCTCCAACACTTCCCTTTCCTTCCTCGACTTCTCTGTCTCCATCTCTGGGGATAGGCTGTCCAGTAATATTCATTAAAAGCCCACTGACTCCCACAGCTCCCTGGACGAGGTAAGCACTCCATTCCATTCTCCCAGTTTCTCCGTATCCGACACCTCTACTCTAATGATGCAACCTTCCACGACAGCGCTTCTGATATGTCTTCCTTTTTCCTCAACCGAGGATTCCCCCCCACACCCCCACTGTGGTTGACAGGGCCCTAAACCATGTCCAGCCCATTTCCCGCACCTCAACCCTCACCCCTTCCCTTCCCTCCCAGAACTGTGACAGGGTTCCTCTTGTCCTCACTTTCCACCCCACCTGCCTCCACATCCAAAGGATCATCCTCCGCCATTTCTGCCACATCCAGTGTGATGCCACTACCAAAGGCATCTTCCCCCTCCTCTCTCCTGTCAGCATTCCAAAGGGATCATTCCCTCCACGACACCCTGGGCCACTCCTCCATTACCTCTGACACCTCATCCCCCTCGAACGACACCTTTCCCTGCAATCGCAGGAGGTGTAATACCTGCCCATTTATCTCCTCTCTCCTCATTATCCAAGGCCCCAAACACTCCTTTCAGGTGATGCAGCGATTTACTTGTACTTCTTTCAATGTAGTATACTGTATTCACTGCTCACAATGTGGTCTCCTCTACATTGGGGAGACCAAACGCAGACTGGGTGACCACTTTGCAGAACACCTCTGCTCAGTCCGCAAGAAGGACCCTGAGCTTCCGGTTGCTGGCCATTTCAACACACACCCCTGCTCTCATGCTCCCATCTCTGTCCTGGGATTGCTGCAGTGTTCCAGTGAACATCAACGCAAGCTCCAGGAACAGCATCTTATTTACCGATTAGGCACACTACAGACTGCCGGACTGAACATTGAGTTCAGTAATTTCAGAGCATGACGGGCCCCCTTTTTACTTTTATTTTTCGTTATTTTTTACTTTTTTTTTCTTTTTTGAGTTTATTTTAATTTAGTTTTTTCAGTTTGTTTCTACTGTGCCTACACACTTTATTTTCATGTTTGTGCCTTTGGCTGTTCAGTTTTCAGTCAATTAACACCCTATCTGTACTAATGCTTTGTCTTTCTGCACATCATTAACATATTGTTTGCCTTTGCTGCATAACCTTCTGGTCAGCTATTCTGTGACCTTGTCCTATCAACACCTCTTTTGTTATCTCTTGCCCCACCCCCACTTTACTTGCTTAAAATCTTTCATATTTCTTATATCTGCCAGTTCTGATGAAAGGTCACTGACCTGAAATGTTAACTCTGCTTCTCTCTCCACAGATGCTGAGTATTTCCAGCATTTCTTGTTTTTATTTCAGATTTCCAGCATCTGCAGTATTTTGCTTTTATTCTCCTTAAACCTTATTCAATGCAGGAGACTTTTCTCTCTTGGTGTTCATCTGTCTTCAATGGTTTATGAAGCTGGTGAGAGCAGACAGGCGAAAGGTGTTCTCAGTCCTGGAGAAAACAGCCTTCTGAGTTCAAAATCCCTGTTGGAAGGTCAAATTCAAAAACTCAAATAGTCATGTGACCAAACTGGTCCGACCACATCTGTTTGTGTATTCGGCCATCTTAGAAACATAGAGAATAGGAGCAGGAGTAGGCCATTCGGCCCTTTGGGCTTGCTCCGAAATTCAAAAAACATCATGGCTGATGGTCTAATTCAGTACCCCATTCCCACTTTCTCCCCATATCCCTTGATCCCTTTGCCTTTAAGAGATATATCTATCTTCTTCTTGAATATATTTAATGACATGGTCTCCACTGCCTTCTGAGGTAGAGAATTCCACAGGTTCACCACCCTCTGAGTGAAGAAATTTCTCCTCCTCTCAGTTCTAAATGGCATACCTCAAAGGTGTAACCCAGACTGTGACCCCTGGTTATGGACTGCTCAGCCATTGGCTCATATTGTTTTCAAACTCTGGCGCGGCTGGACTCTTGGAAGGCAAGTGATCTATGCCGCGATCGTCGGGCTAAATTTATCGGCTCCTTGCTCCGATGTTCTTCCCACAGCTCCACTTCTGTCTGCTGCTCTGCTGGAAGGTAAGGGGAGCGGGGAACACTGAGTGGGGAACACTGGGCAGGGAGTTGGGAACACTGGGTGGAGAGTGGGCAACACTGAGTTGGGAACACTGAGCAGGAAGTGGGGAACGCTGAGTTGGGAGTAGGGAACACTGAGCAAGAAGTGGGGAACACTGAGCAGGGAGTGGGGAACACTGAGCAGGGAGTGGGGAACACTGAGCAGGGAACACTGAGTGGGGAACACTGATTGGGGAACACTGGGCGGGGAGTGGGGAACACTGGGCGGGGAGTGGGAAACATTGGGCGGGGAGTGGGGAACGCTGAGCGGGGACTGGGGAACGCTGGGTTGGGACTGGGGAATGCTGAGTCGGGAACACTGGGCGGGGAGTGGGGAACACTGAATGGGGACTGGGGAACGATGAGTGGGGAACGTTGAGCAGGGAACACTGAGTGGGGAGTGGGGAACACTGAGTGGGGCGTGGGGAGCGGGGAGTAAATTTTGTCCATAATTTTGTATTGTCACACGTGTGTGTGCGACATTGTCCATAGCAACACCCTTTATTTGGAGGAGGTGTGTGGAGGTGAAGGAGAAGTTGTTCAATGTGAGAACAAATTCAGTCAGGTTGAAGAGGCTGGTGGTGGATGGGGACTGGTTGGGCCTTAGTTCATGGAAGAAGTTGAGAGCCCTCAGACCGTCCTAGTGCCAGATGGAGGTGTAGAGACATTGCATGTCCATGGTGAAAATGAGACAGTTAGCTGCAGGAAACTGTAAAATGTTAAGTTGACAGAGTCACAGATGTCCATTGAAGGAGACTGGACACTGGGACGATAAATAGACTTGAGTGGACAGTGAACTTTACTCAGTACCAGACCCCTGCTGGACCGCACCCACCCCCTCAAAATTTACACCCCACTTATAATCACTTACCCCTTTTTCTTTCTGTCTCTTCTTGTGTGTATGTGTTTGTGCATGTGTGTATGCGTGTGTGTGTGTGTGTGTGCGAGCGAGAGTACTGGATGGGATTTTTGGAGTGAGTTTTACTCTGTACATAACATGTGCTGTACCTATACTGGGATTATTTTATGGGACAGTGTAGAGGGAGCTCTACTCTGTACCTAATCTGTGCTGTACCTATACTGGGATTATTTTATGGAACAGTGTAGAGGGAGCTCTACTCTGTACCTAATCTGTGCTGTACCTATACTGGGATTATTTTATGGGACAGTGTAGAGGGAGCTCTACTCTGTACCTAATCTGTGCTGTACCTATACTGGGATTATTTTATGGGACAGTGTAGAGGGAGCTCTACTCTGTACCTAATCTGTGCTGTGCCTATACTGGGATTATTTTATGGAACAGTGTAGAGGGAGCTCTACTCTGTACCTAATCTGTGCTGTACCTATACTGGGATTATTTTATGGGACAGTGTAGAGGGAGCTCTACTCTGTACCTAATTTGTGCTGTACCTATACTGGGAGTATTTTATGGGACAGTGCAGAGGGAGCTCTACTCTGTACCGAATTTGTGCTGTACCTATACTGGAATTATTTTATGGGACAGTGGAGAGGGAGCTCTACTCTGTACCGAATTTGTGCTGTACCTATACTGGAATTATTTTATGGGACAGTGGAGAGGGAGCTCGACTCTGTGCCTAATCTGTGCTGTACCTATACTGGGAGTATTTTATGGGACAGTGTAGAGGGAGTTCTACTCTGTACCTAATCTGTACTGTACCTATACTGGGATTATTTTATGGGACAGTGTAGAGGGAGCTCTACTCTGAACCTAATCTGTGCTGTACCTATACTGGGATTATTTTATGGGACAGTGTAGAGGGAGCTCTACTCTGTACCTAATCTGTGCTGTACCTATACTGGGATTATTTTATGGGACAGTGTAGAGGGAGCTCTACTCTGTACCTAATCTGTGCTGTACCTATACTGGGATTATTTTATGGGACAGTGGAGAGGGAGCTCGACTCTGTACCTAATCTGTGCTGTACCTATACTGGGAGTATTTTATGGGACAGTGCAGAGGGAGTTCTACTCTGTACCTAATTTGTGCTGTACCTATACTGGGATTATTTTATGGGACAGTGTAGAGGGAGTTCTACTCTGTACCTAATCTGTGCTGTACCTATACTGGGATTATTTTATGGGACAGTGTAGAGGGAGTTCTACTCTGTACCTAATCTGTACTGTACCTATACTGGGATTATTTTATGGAACAGTGCAGAGGGAGTTCTACTCTGTACCTAATCTGTGCTGTACCTATACTGGGATTATTTTATGGGACAGTGTAGAGGGAGCTCTACTCTGTACCTAATCTGTGCTGTACCTATACTGGGATTATTTTATGGGACAGTGTAGAGGGAGTTCTACTCTGTACCTAATCTGTACTGTACCTATACTGGGATTATTTTATGGAACAGTGCAGAGGGAGTTCTACTCTGTACCTAATCTGTGCTGTACCTATACTGGGATTATTTTATGGGACAGTGTAGAGGGAGCTCTACTCTGTACCTAATCTGTGCTGTACCTATACTGGGATTATTTTATGGGACAGTGCAGAGGGAGTTCTACTCTGTACCTAATCTGTGCTGTACCTATACTGGGATTATTTTATGGAACAGTGTAGAGGGAGTTCTACTCTGTACCTAATCTGTGCTGTACCTATACTGGGATTATTTTATGGGACAGGGTAGAGGGAGTTCTACTCTGTACCTAATCTGTGCTGTACCTATACTGGGATTATTTTATGGGACAGTGGAGAGGGAGCTCGACTCTGTACCTAGTCTGTGCTGTACCTATACTGGGATTATTTTATGGGACAGTGTAGAGGGAGCTCTACTCTGTACCTAATCTGTGCTGCACCTATACTGGGATTATTTTATGGGACAGTGTAGAGGGAGCTCTACTCTGTACCTAATCTGTGCTGTACCTATACTGGGATTATTTTATGGGACAGTGTAGAGAGAGCTCTACTCTGTACCTAATCTGTGCTGCACCTATACTGGGATTATTTTATGGGACAGTGTAGAGGGAGTTCTACTCTGTACCTAATCTGTGCTGTACCTATACTGGAATTATTTTATGGAACAGTGCAGAGGGAGCTTTCCTCTAACTATGCAGTACTGCACCTGCATTGGAAGTATTTGAAGGCACGTTTTAGAAAACCCTTTTCTCTTTCTAACCTATGCTGTAGTTGCTCTGAGTTCAACAAAGAATCAAACAGTCACATCACAGGAAAGCTGTAAGGTGGTTGGTTGGTGAGTTACTGATGTGAAATCTCAGTTTGTACACTGCTGTTAGGGTGCACCAGTTAGTAGCTGGAAATTAGAGGAAAGTAAAATAAAAATAAATAATTTTTAAGTAACTCCCTGATAATTTAGTTAAGATATGCAAGCAAAAGGGAAGTAAGAAGCAGGTAAGTCTACTGTTTTCTTTTATTTTAAGTGGTACATTTTATTGCATTACCAAGATTTTAAATTCATCAAAGCAAGTGCTGGTGAGGAGAGGCATTAATTAAACAATTCATTGAGAAAATAATTAATTCATTAGTAAATGAAAACACACTAAGGATGGCCGGGAAGGTGATGTGTCACAGCTGCAGTATGTGTGAGCTCATGGACACCAATGTGATCCACAGCAACCACGTTCACAGTAAATGTCTGTGGTTCGAGGAGCTTTGGCTCAGGTAGATGAGCTGGAGACTGAGCTATGGACTTTGCGATGTATCAGGGAGGGGATAGTTACTGGAACACTTTGTTCCAGAAGGCAATCACACCCTATAGGATAGAGTCTGCTGAATTGTTCAGTGGTCAGGGACAGGGGAGGTGTGACTGTGAGTGAGGCAGGTAAGGGGATCGAGAAGGCAGAAGTGGATGTGCCTCAGCCCTTACAATTGTCCAACAGGTTTGAGGTTCTTTCAGCTTGTATGGATGAGAGCGAGGGCTGCAGGGTGGTTGAGCAAACTGACCATGGCACCATGGTACAGGAAACCATTCAAGCTGAACACAGTAAATAGAAATACAATGGTAGTAGGGGACAGTATAGTCAGGGGGATAGACACAGTTCTCTGCCGCCAACAGCGAGAGTCCAGAAGGCTGTGTTGCCTGCATGGTGCCAGGGATCGAGATATCTGTTCAGTGATGGAGAGGAACTTGCAGTGTGAGGGGGAGGATCAGTTGTCGTGGTCCACGTGGATACCAATGACATAGATAGGACTAGGAAGGAGGTTCTACATAGGGAGTATTAACATATAGGGTATAAATTGAAAAGCAGAACCTCAAAGATAATAGTCTCTGGATTATTACCTCAGCCACAAGCAAATTGGAGCAGGGTAAATAACATTAGAGAGTTAAATGCACGGCTCAAAGATTGGTGTGGGAGAAATGGGTTTCAGTTCATGGGGCAGTGACACCAGTGCTGGGAAAGTAGGATCTGTACCTTTGGGAACGTCTTTACCTGAACCATGCTGGACCAGTGTTCTGGTGAGTCATATAACTGGGGCAATAGAGAGGGCTTGAAACTAAATAGAGGGGGTGAGGGATCAAGTGAGGGAAGATTTGATAAATGAAAGAGAGATGACAAGGCAAGAGAGCAAACTAGCAATAAGTGAGTTGATAATCTGGGTGTGGCAGAAAGGGACAGAGTGTACTAACTTTAGAGTGCGGCAGCAGATACGGCTAGAGTTTGTGAAAATAATAAGACAAAATTAAAGGCATTCTATCTGAATGCACATTGCAGTCGCAAAAAGGTAGATGAATTGATGGCACAAATGGACGGAAACAGCTATGATCTAATTGCCATTACAGAGATGTGGCTGCAGGGTGACCAACACTGGAAACTGAATGTTCAAGGGTATTCAACATTTAGGAAGGAGAGGAAAAAAGGAAAAGGAGGTGGGGTAGTGCTGCTAATAAAGGATGAGATCAGTACATTAAGTGAGAGAGGATCTTAGAACGGAAGATCGAGATGTAGAATCAATTTGGGTGGAACTAGGTAACAGCAAAGGGCAGCAAACATTAGTAGGAGTTGTTTATAGGCCACTAAACAGTCATGGTAATATAGGGCACGGTACGAAAAATTAAATCAGGGGTGCATGTAGCAGGGGTAATACAGTAATTATGGGGAACTTCAACTTACATATAGACTGGGTAAACTTAATTAGCACGAATGCTATGAGTGAATTCCTGGAATGTATGAATGGTTTTCTAGAACCGTACGCTGAGTAACCAACTAGAGAACGGGCTATTTTAGATCTAGTATTGTGCAATGAGAAAGAATGAATTATTGTAGAGACAGTGGATGCATTGGTGGTCATCTTCCAACAATCTATAGATTCTGGAGCAGTTCTTGCAGATTGGAAGGCAGAAAATGTAACCCCACTATTTAAGCAAGGAGGAGGAGGGAAAATGGGGATCTACAGACCTGTTACCCTGATATCAGTAGGAGGGAAAAGGCTAGAATTTACTCGAAGGGATGTGATAAATGGACACTTAGAAAATTGTGATGGATTGGGCAGAGTCAACATGGATTTATGAAAGAGAAATCATGTTTGACAAACCTGTTAGAGCTTTTGACAATGTAACGAGCAGAATAGATAAGAGAGAACCAGTGGATCTGGTGTATTTGGATTTTCAGAAGACTTTCGATAAGGTCTCACACAGGAGGATAGTAAGTAAAATTAGAGTACATGAGATTGGGGGTAATATATGGGCATGGGTTGAGAATTGGTTAACAGACAGAAAACAGTGAGTAAGAATAAACAGGTCATTGTCAGCTTGGCAGGTCGTGACTCGTGGGGTACCTCAAGGATCAGTACTTCATCCCCAGCTATTCACAATCTATATCAAGGATTTGGATAAAAGCAAAATACTGCAGATGCTGGAAATCTGAAATAAAAACAGAAAGTGCTGGAAATACTCAGCAGTTCTGGCAGCATCTGTGGAGAGAGAAGCAGAGTTAACGTTTCAGTTCTGTGACCTTTCATCAGAATTGGAAAAGGTTAGGAAAGATTAGGTTTTAAGCAAGTGAAGGGGGAGACGGTGTTGTTGGTGGGGAAGAGAAAAAAATAAACGGTATGTGATAGGGCAGAGGGCAAGAGAGATTAAATAACAAAGACGTCTTGGGACAAAGGCAAAGAAAGTGTTAATGCTTGTGATGAACAACAATCCAGAGAGAGTGTTAATGGCAGAGTAATGAACAGCTCTGTCCAAAAGCACCACATGAAAAACAGACACATGGTTAAAAAATAAAATAACACAAAATGAGAAAAATATAACAAAGGCCAGTCATGCTCTGAAATTGTTGAACTCAGTGTTGAGTCCGGAAGGCTGTAGAGTGCCCAATCTAAAGATGAGGTGCTGCTCCCCGAGCTTGTGTTGATGTTCACTGGAACACTGCAGCAGGTCAAGGACAGAAATGTAGGCTTGAGAGCAGGGTGGTGAGTTGAAATGGTAAGAAACTGGAAGCTTGGGGTCATACTTTCGGACTGAGCAGAGGTGTTCCTCAAAGCAGTCACTCAATCTACGTTTGCTGTCTCCAATGTAGAGGCGACCACATTATGAGCAGTGAATACAGTGGATAAAATTGAAAGCTGTACAAATAAATCACTACTTCACCTGGAAGGAGTCTTTGGGGCCTTGGATGGTGAGGAGAGAAGATTAAACGGGCAGGTATTACACTTCCTGTGATTTCATTGGAAGGTGCCGTGGGAAGTGAATAAGGTGTCGGGGGTGATGGAGAAGTGGATCAGGGTGTCGCGGAGGGAATGAACCCTTTGGAATGCTGGCAGAGGAATGGAAGGGAAGATGTGTTTTGTGGTGACATCATGCTGGAGGTGACAGAAATGGCGGAGGATGATCCTCTGGATGTGGAGGCTGGTGGTGTCGAAAGTGAAGACAAGGGGAACTCTGTCACAGTTCTGGGAGGGAGGGGAAGTGGTGAGGACAGAAGTGCGGGAAATGGGTCGGACACGGTTGAGGGCCCTGTCAACCAAAGTGGGGGGGAATCCTTGGTTGAGGAAAAAGGAAGACAGATCAGAATTGCTGTTGTGGAAGGTTGTATCGGAGATGGAGAAACTGGGAGAATGGGATGGATTCCTTACAGGAGACAGAGTGTGAGGAAGTGTATTCGAGGTAGCTGTGGGAGTCAGTGGGCCTATAATAAATATTAGCTGACAGCCTTTTCCCAGAGCAGGAGACATCGACGTCGAGGAAGGGAAGGGAAGTGTCGGGGATAGACCATGTAAAGGTGAGAGAAGAGTGGAAATTGGAAGCAAAGTCGATGAAGTTTTCCAGTTCGGGTTGGAGCAGGAAGCAGCACTGATACAGTCATCAATGTACCAGAAAAAGAGGTGAGAGAGGGGCACTGAGTAGGACTGGAACAAAGAATGTTCGACATATCGACATATCCCACAAAAAGACAGGCATAACTAGGACCCATGCGAGTATCCATAGCAACACCATTTATTTGGAGGAAGTGAGTGGAGTTGAAGGAGAAGTTGTTCAATGTGAGAACAAGTTCAGTCAGGTGGAGGAGGGTGGTGGTGGATGGGGACTGGTTGAGCCTCTGTTCAAGCAGGAAGTGAGAGTCCTCAGACCGTCCTGGTGGGGGATTGAGGTTTTGAGGTATTAGATGCCGATGGTGAAAAGGAGACAGTTTGTTTAACCAGCTGCCCGTTCTTCATCTTGTGATTTTGGACAGAGCTGCTCATTACTCCACCATGAACATTCTCTCCAGAATAATACTTTGTCTTTCACCACAACCATTAACACTCTCTTTACCTTTGTCCCATGACATCTTTGTTATTTAATCTTTCCTGCCTTCTGCCCTATCACACAGTTTCCCTTTTGTTTTCTTCCCCATCACACCACACCCTTCACTTTCTTAAATCCTAAAACTTTTCTAACCTTTGCCAGTTCTGATGAAAGGTCACAGACCTGAAACATTAATTCTCTTTCTCTCTCCACATATGCTGCCTGACCTGCTGAGTATTTCCATCACTTTCTGTTTTTATATCAAGGATTTGGATGTGGGGACCAAATGTAATATTTCCAAATTTGCTCATGACACAAACATATTGAGAACATGATTAAGAAGTTTGCAAATGAACAAAAAATTGGCCTTTTTTTTTGATAGTGAGGAGGATAGCTGTAAACTGCAGGAAGATATCAATGGACTGGTCAGGTGGGTAGAAAAGTGATAAATGAATTCAATCCAGAGAAGTAATGCATTTGGGATGGCAAACAAGGCAAGGGAATAGAATTCTGAGAAATGTAGAGGAACAAAGGGACATCAGACACCTTATCCACTGATAGGAGATAGTTTCTATTTCTTTTGTAAAATATGTTAAGGACCTATGGATTATTTATTATTTGAATTATGGACACTGATTCATCTGGAAACTTGAAGAGGTTGTTGAATTTCATGTAATTTTCAAAAGAGATCACCAGAAGTTTCCTGGATTTGGCTGGTAAACAAGTCTTACTGGAAGGCACCTGTCGATGGACAATCACCTAGCAGGGGTTGTTTCTGACTTGGGGAGATCTTTACAAAGAAGTGACAGGCTAAGATTTATAGATATCAAGAGGCTTAACATCTGGAAGGTTTCAGTTTCAGTTTGAACCATTACAACAGACAGTTGCTTTTTGTCTACCAGAGGAACAGCTCAACTCTCCCTCTCTCTCTTGAAAACAATTCCTGCAACTAGTCTGTCAGATTCCTATTTCCTTCTGCATTTGAAGAAACCCTTCATGTTTGAAGAACCTTTCACACTGACTGTGTGGGTTCTGAAACCTTGTCGCTGCATTCCTGCTATAAGACCCATTTGTAGCCTCTGTACCTGCATCTCTTGGAAAGCCTACCCAAACTGATCTTCAACATTGCTTGGAAAGAACAGTTCTCGGAAGGTCCTAGTGACACTCGCCTATAATCAGAACAAAGGACATTGTTCCATAGCTTCTTTTCAGCATATGTGTTTTTTTTCCTTCTGTCATCTTTGTAACAGCTGTAAAGAGAAATGTATTTTATTTTCCCCATTAACCAGTGTGTATATATATGTATATGTGTGTGTGTGTGTGTGTGTGTGTGTGAGGGACTAAGATAAATAAAGGACATTAACATTTGAATTTATGTGTGTATGTTTTACTTCATTATTGGTTGAGACTTGGTTTATAAGAAACTGATAATTCTGTTGTTTATTAAATAAACTTTGTTGGTGTGTTTTATTCTGAGAAAGATAGAGTGTATGATTGACTACATCAGTAAATGGGAAAATTTTAATATTTGTTGTGACCTGTGGAGAAGTGGGATTAGAATAAACAGTGCACTCCTCCTGCCTTGTCTGTAGTATATAATTGAGGACTCTTGTCGGGATAAACCCAACACCAAAGATGTTCAATTGTAAGTGGGGTAATAATAATTGAAAAGGAAAAATAAACAAACCAGGTTTCTTGTGTAATAAAGTCTGTACCACCGGAATGTCTTTCACAGTTGCTGTGACGTTTCTGGGGAAGGAGGATGTATCCTTGAGTGTAATAAAAACCAGAAATGCTGGAAATACTCAACAGGTCTGGCAGCATCTGTGGAGAGAGAAGTAGAGTTAACTTTTCAGGTCAGCGACCCTTCTTCAGAACCTGAAATGTTCACTCTGCTTCTTTCACCACAGATGCTGCCAGACCTGCAGAGTATTTCCAGCATTTCTTGTTTTTATTTCAGATTTCCAGCATCTGCAGTAGTTTGCTTTTGTATTATTGTATCCTTGAGTGATTTGAGGTATTAAGGTTAGTCGAATAGCATTGGCAGCCAAATTGGGGTGAGAGTTAAAACCAGATTTTGATGAAGAAAGATCTGACTCCAGCTCAGGACACAGTGGAAAGCTGTTTAAACTGAAACAAGCCTCCCTATGTTTAAAAACTGGAACTGAGACAACAAGGTGGTCTTTACTCTAGTTAAGATTTTAATGAGGAAAGATCTGACTCCAGCTCAGGACCCAGTGGAAAGCTGTTTAAACTGAAACAAGCCTCCCTATGTTTGAGGAATAGGACATAGAGGCATTTTTCATTTCTTTTGAAAAGATAGCCAAACAGATGAGGTGGCCAAAGGAAAGCTGGACACTGCCTAAGCAAAACAGGCTGGTCGGCAGAAGCTCATGAAGTTTATGCAATGCTTTTTGAAGAGGCTTCTGCAGATTACGAGATGGCAAAAAGGCTATTCCCACTGTGTATGAGTTAGTCACTGAAGCTCACCGACAGAAATTTCAGAACCTCCGGAGATTGTCTGGGAAAACTTATAAACAATTTGAGAGGGTAAAATAAATTAATTTTGATCGTTGGATACAGGAACTAAAGATGGAAGCCATGCATGAGAACCTTAGGGAACTAATTCCACTGGAAGAATTGAAAAGTTCCCTCCCTCCATTGGTACAAACCCATGTAGAGAACCAGAAGGTTTCAACGGCCAGACAGGCAGCAGAAATTGCTGATGATTATGAGCTTGTGTATAATCTCAAACCCTTTATTCGTCATCCCATAAACCCGAGAAGGATAGAAGGTGAGAGAGTGAAAGGAAAGCATGTAGCCAGGAACAACAAGGGACAGCTGGGAACACCCTGGAATCTCCTCCTCAGGCCAGAAAGGAAGGTGCTGAGGGTGGATGTGAGGTCCGTAAGCCCAAGTGTTACCATTGTCACAAAGTGGGACATCTTGGAGCAGAATGCTGGAAGTTGTGAGCTGAACCGATGGGACACACAAAACCAATGTAGACAAAGGAGACGTGATCGACAGTAGAGCAGATCAGGCTGAAGCTCTGACAGAAGCTGTAAAGCCAAATAATAAAACCAATGTGAGTGCAGGGGTTGAGAATAAGATACCTGAGAGTTATGGGGAATTCTTGTCGAAAGGAAAAGTCACGCCTTATCCCTCAGGTAAAGCAGGCAAACCTTTAGTTATATTTAGGGATACACGAGCCGCCCAAAATCTTTTGCTGGGTAAAGGAATAACATTTCTACCAGAGAGCACACTGAATGATAAAGTTTTAGTGAATGGTATTGATGGGGATTATATACCTGTACCTTTGTATCGGGTTCACCTAGAGTGTGACCGAGGCTGGAACGTTTCATTGGGTGGGAGGCCCCATTCACCACCTGAAAAGTCAGTGGTGAGCCCACCTCTGTGGGTCTGAGGAGCCAGACTGGGATTTTTCGCTAGCCAGGCCTTTAATTGCTCTTGGGTGGGCCTTCTACCTCCTTGAGGCCGAATGGAGCTGCCGACCAATCAGCAGGCTGGCAGCTCTTAGTCCCAGCATCACCACTGGGAGCGATGGCCAGTGCTGGGACTACACCCAGCCACTGGAAGCAAGAGGAAGGATGGCCCCAGAATTAAGAGAAGTTTTTGTAGCCTTGCCGAGGATAATTGCTTGGGCCTCAGCGAGGCAAGGGGGGTTTAACGCGGGGGTGGGGGAATGTTGTGCATTGGAGGTGATTGGGGCTTCGAAGACAGCCCTCCTTGGGCCCCATCAGGAGGCTCCCCACCAGCCCGCAAGAAGGCCGCCTGGTTTCACTTAAGTGCCAGTTACTTGGCCAGTTAAGGGCTTTGATTGGCCTGGGGCAGAGGGACATTTCTGGATGCCGCCACCCAAAGTAAAATTGCAGCAGCAACAAGAGGAGGTCAGGAATGGTCCCCCTCCTCCCACTTAATTTTACACCACTACCCTCTTCGCCCCACCCCTGCAAACAGCCGCTTGTTTGGTAAGTGTAAAGTCTGGCCCTAATGTCTGGAATGGTAACTGTAGGAGTTGTCCATAGTTTGCTGGTAGAGGAAGTTGACCTAATCCTGGTAAATGATTTGGCTGGAGTGAAAGTAATGGCTTCTCCAGTAGTCACAGAAAACCCAAGGGAAGTTAAAGAGACAGAACAGTTACAGGAAAGGTACCAGGAATTTTTCCTTCATGTGTCGTAACCTGAACAATGGTTAAACAAGTTCCATTGTCAGAGGTAAAATTGGCACCACCGACAGATAGTCGAATATCTGAAACTTTCTTTGCTGATTTGGATAATCCAAAGGAAATGTTTTATAATTCTTCTCTGATCACAGGTCAGCAAGCTGATCCAGAGTTAAATAAAGTGGCACAATCAGCTCGAACAGAAGCTGAGACAAAAGGGGTTCCAGAAAGCTATTATATTAAAGATGGAATTCTGATGAGGAAGTGGAGACCTCGTCACAGACCTGTAGATGAAGAATGGATGGTAGTTCACCAGATAGTGGTACTGTCTAAGTATCACTGGGAAATATTATGGTTAACAAATGAAATTCCTATAGTGGGAGATGTAGAGATCCAGAAGACCAATACACATATAAATCACCATTTATACTGGCCAGGTATTTCCAAGGACGTGGTGCAGTTTTGTAAAACGTGCCATATGTGCCAGATTGTGGGAAAGCTGCAACCTGCCATAAAACCGGAGCCTCTAACTCCTGTAGCAGTTATTGGGAACCATTTAGTAGGGTGTTGGTAGACTGTGTAGGACCTTCACCGAAAACAAAAGCATGACACCAATATATACTCACTATCATGGATTTGGTTACTTGGTTCCCAGAGGCCATTCCATTGAGAACAGTTTTTGCTAAGGTAGTGGTAGAGAAGTTAACCCAGTTCTTCACTAGATATGGATTATAGATTGAGATTCAGTCGGATTAAGGTTCCAATTTTATGTCTAAATGTTTTCAGGAAGTTATGAGTAATTTGGGTGTAATACAGTTAGTCTTCAGCATACCACCCACAGACACAGGGAGCTTTAGAAAGGTACCATAAGACCTTCAAAATGATGATTAGGACATACTGTCATGAATATCATGATTGGGATAAAGGGGTAGAATTTCTTTTGTTTGCCACGAGAGATTTACCTAATGAGTCTACAGGCTTTTTGAATTAGTTTATGGACATGAGATAAGAGATCCTCTAAAACTAATGAAAGGAAAGGTTTTTAGAACAGGAGGATGAATCTTCTATACTAGATTATGTATCTGTGTTCTAGGCCTGGCTCACGAGAGCTTGAAAAGTAACTCAGAAACAGCTTAAAGCTTCCCAAACAACTATGAAAAAATGGGCAGATAAGCATGCTAAGACTGGAACCTTTCAACCAAGGGATGAAGTATTAGTATTACAACCCTTACAAGGTGAACCATTGAAAGCATTGTTCACTGGTCCATAGACAGTGGTCAAGAGAATTGGTAAGGTAAATTTATTTGATTGACTCCCCAGATCACTGGAAAAAGAATTGACTGTGTCACATTAATATGTTGAAACAATATTATCACAGGGAGGAGGATAAGCAAGCACAGGTATGTCAGGTAGTCAGGACAGTGAAGGATGAAAGGGTTAGTGAGGATGAGGCAGAAGGAGGGCTAGACAATTCTGCAATTGAACTTCCTACCATCCAGTTAGCCATTACCGAATTGCAAAGGAGATTGGACACTATGCTTTCATATTTAGATGCAGAACAATGAGAAGCTCTAACAAAGATACTCACAGCATTTAAAAGAGTCCATACAGATAAGCCAGGATGTACAACCTTAGTCACACATGATGTGGATGTTAGGGAATCTGTTCCTATAAAATAGCATTCTTACTGCTTAAGTCCAGAGAAACAGGCCCAAGTAAAAGCAGAAAACCAATGCATGAAGGAGAACTACCTAATAGAACCCAATCAAAGCAACTGGAGTTCACCAGTAGTATTAGCGCCTAAACCTGATGGTTCAACTGGACTTTGCAAAGACTGCAGAAAAGTTAATGCAATAACAAGGACAGGCTCCTACCCAATCCCTCACTTGGAAGACTGTATTGACAGAATTGGCAGTGCCATGTATCTTAAAAAAATAAATTTGTTAAAGTTCCTTTAACACTCCCAGGCTAAAGAAAAATCAGCTTTGATCACACCATATGATTTTTTTCCTGTACCAAGTGATACCATACAGGCTAGGGGCTGCTCCAGCAACATCTCAGTGACTAGTGAACCCAGTGGTAGCCAGTGTTCCTAACTGTGCAGTTTAACTTGATGATGTGCTGGTCTACAGTGACTCTTGGAAGAAACATTTGCAACAACTGGGGGGTTCTGTTTAGAGGTTTGCAATCAACTGATTGGATGATAAACTTGTTCGAAAAAAATAAAAATCAGAATGCCAGACTATTCCAATTGAGTTTATTATTACAGCCCTATCACTTAACGATTATTCACAATGTGGACAAAAATAATGTTATTGTAGATGCTTTATCATGAATCCAGCTTTGTTTTAGTTATTTGAGTGAAAAGATGGTAAAAAACAAAATTGTATTAACTGCAGGTAAAGACTGAATGAGGATGAGTGTGAAAATGTATTTTAAAATGTTTTCATCTTCCATTTATGTTTACATTTTGCAATGGAATGCATTTCAAATGGAGTTTCATTTCTCCAAGGGTGGAGGTGTTAGGAAATTGCTTCTATTTCTTTTGTAAAATATGTTAAGGACTTATATTTGAATTATGGGCACTAATTCATCAATAAGCTTGAAAAGATTGCTGAACTTTGTGTTTAAACAAAAAAATCACCTGAAGGTCCCTGGATTTGGCTGGTAAACAAGTCTTACTGGAAGACACCTATCTCTGGATAATCGCCCAGCAGGGTTTTTTTTTTTAACTTGGCTTGCTGCTTTGTAAACATCTTCCCAAGGTTTATAGATGACAAGAGGCTTCACGTCTGGAAGGTTTTAGTTTCAGTTTGAACTGTTAGAACAGACAGTTGGTTTTTGCCTACCAGAAGAATAACAGCTCAGCTCTGTCTCTTGAAAATAAATCCTGTATTCAGTGTGTCAGATTCATATTTCCTTCTGTATTTGAAAAACCCTGCATGTTTGAAGAAACCTTGCACACCGAATGTGTGGGAACTGAAACCCCATTACAGCATTCCTACTGTAAGACCTATTTGTAGCCTCTGTAGCTGCAGCTCTTGGAAAGCCTACCCAAACTGATCTTCAACATCACCTGAAAGAACAGTTCTACTAAGATCCTAGTGACATCTGCCTATATGCAATTAGGATGCCGAATCAAAGCAAAGGATATCTTTCCATACCTTCTTTTCAGCCTAAGAGCTTTTTCACCTTCTGCTGCTGCAACAGCTATAAACAAAACTCCCTTTTAATTACGCAGTTGAGCGGTGTGTATATACTTGTGTGTGTGTGTGTGTGTGTGAGGTGCTAAGATAAATAAGGGTCTTTAATATTACAATGTGTGTGTGTATGTTTTACTTCATTACTGGTCAAGACTTGGTTTATAATAAACTGGTAATTTTGCTGTTTATTAAAGAAACCTTGTTAGTGTGTTTTATTCTGGGGAAAAATAGAGTGTATGATTGACTGTATCAGTAAGTGGGAAAATTTAAATATATTTGTGACCTGTGGAGAAGAGGGATTAGAATAAACACTGCACTCCTCCGGTCTTGGTCATAACAACACAGATTCCCTGAAGACAGCAGGACAGGTAGATAAGGCGATTAAGAATGCATAAGAGGTACTTTCCATTATTGAGCGTGGAGTGGATTATGAGAGCAGGGGTGTTATGCTAGAACTGCATAAAACACTTTTGGATACAAAGTTCCATCTTCATTGTAGGACTCCCTCCATCGTGTTGGGTGGCACAACCACCATGTTCAGTGGGATCGACTCAGAACAGATGTGGAATTGTATTCAGCCACAGTCTGTAAACTAATAACTTGGTAAATTCCTCACTGTATGAGTATCATCATCCACAGGACTAACCCTGTTTAAATGAGGAGTATAGGAGACATGCAGGGAACAGCACCAGGCATACCTAAAAATTAGCTGCTAACATGGTGAAGTTACAACATAAGATGACATAACATGCTAAATGGTGGAAACAGCATGCTTTAGAAAGAGTTAAGTGATCTCACAAACAATAGATCAGATCAAAGCTCTGCAGTCCTGCCAAATCCAGTTGTGATGGTGGTGGACAATTAAATAATTAACTACAGAAGAAGGTTCGATGAACATCCCCATCCTCAATGATGGGGAGTCTGGTACATCAGTGAAAAAGATAAGGATGAAGCGTTTGCATTCACCATCAGTTAGAAGTGCAGTGATCTATCACATGACAGTACTGGAAGGAGTTAACGTGTTCAATATTATATTTGTGTACCTGGCAAATCCTGTCAGTTGAGCTCATGTGTAAAGACTTGGTCTGATAAATAGACATAAGATCTTATGATCTAAAATATAATGACATTCCAACTGAGCCAACCTGCCAAATGATCCACCCTGACACAGAAAGGAAACACCCCAGGACATTACAAGAGCACAGAGTCACTCACTGTTTCAGTCAGTATAAAAGCAGAAATCTCTGCAAGTCTGGATTCAGAACATTTCTGCTGCAGCTTTCTAATCCTGAGGAACTCTGTGGATGATGATGAAGGCGTGCCTTTTAGTTCTTTGTTTTCTGGTGTTGAACCAGTGCTTCGCTGCAGGACCTGGAGGTGGCAGAAGGAGCAGTGACAGCAGTGAGCGCTCTGCTCGATATTATGAAGGTACATGCCTGTAAATGTCTCTGATTTCTCAGCAGCCAGGGCTCAAACAGTTTCATTTTTAAACCACTTTATTCTCTTTGAAATTCACAGTTTGATTAGTTGAATTAAGTTGATTGCATGAAAGACTGAAGAATTTATTGTAAACCAGTTCCCCAGGAAAATCCCCTGATTGTTTATTCACTACCTGAGTGAGTAGAGGGAATGGTGAGCTGATCCTAACAGACCAGCAATAAAAGCACAGATTACTGGGTGATGCCGAGTTGGTGGATCTCAGCCGGAGCATTGACCCGGTTGGCAGACTCTGTAATTGGCCTCAGTACCCAGGTACTACAGAGGAGAAACTCACAGTTGCTGCTCCCGATCACTACAACCTGCTGCAGAGTGTGAGAGTGAGGACAGGATCGGGAATTCCTTCAGTCCCTTTTCCCCACACTGACTGTGCAGTCTCACAGGTGAAGGATGGTGAATTGGGAGCAATACTGGAGGTGTCTGTGGAATCAATCCCCTGACATGAGTCAGTTTTTCAAAATATGTGGGGAGGAAATGGGAGTAAAAGGGTTTTAAACAGGTTTATTTAATTTTATTAATACTGCAGCTTTCATAGAGATGGGGATGTGAGAACATGCATTAAGTAGATGTGACAAGTGGTGAAATGATCCATTGTCAGTAACTGGGTGTCAGTCTGCCTCAGTTGGGTGTTGAGTGAACAAGTTGTGGGTTGATGTCCCACTCCAGTCCATACAGTCCAGCACTGGGGGAGTGCTGCTCTGCTGGAGGTGTCATGTTTTGGATGAACCATTAACTGGAGACCCGACTGGGACATTATTTGAAGAGCTGGGAGTTCTCCCGGTGTCCTGAACCAACATCACTCTCACAACCAACATGACCAGAAACTCCCATCCTGTCAAATCTCATTCACTGTTTGTGGGACTTTGCTGGGAGCAGATTGGCTGCAGAGTTTCCTATAAAACAGTGTCGGCTCTTCAGAAACAGTCCATGGTCTGTGAAACTCTTTGGGCCCTTCTGGTGATGGGAAAGATTCTATATAAATGTCAGATCTTTCTTTTCTCTGTCTCTGGTCTCAGATAGCGGGTGTGGTGGGGTCCACTCTGAGGAAAACCCCTTGGGCTGCCCTTCAGGACAGAGACTGAGTCTGTCCAGGTCAGGGGGAGGGAGGGAGGTGCGGGGTTTTATTAAATACAAAAGAGCTAAGGTTGATGTGTGGTCCAGAATCAGTCCCAGTGACACTGACAGACTCAGCTTCATGTTTTCTCATTGTTCTCCCTCCCACTGTGTACAGAAACATCTCTCAATTCATTCTTCATTTTGGATTTTAGGCACATGCGGAGATATTGGAGGAGTGTGTCGTCATGGTGACTGTAACACAGACGAGAAGTCTGTCGAAGGGCACTGCCCCAATCATCTCCAATGTTGCGTACCGAAATAGTGAAAGATCCAGAGAGGGATTCCCACCAGCCCGAGCTCTCCAAGTTCTCACTGACTGAAACCTTTGTTCCTGGGAAACAGGCTCTGTTTGAATGTTTAGGTCCTGTAACCCCTGACCCTGTATGACTGCTGTCTGAATAATGGGCTGTGCTCAGAAATAAAACTTACTGCATTGATCACTGCTTCATATCTGTGTCTTGTTTCTCTTTAGGATCACTGTGTGTGAGGACAGGGTGTTTGAGGGTGGATTGAGGCTGGGAGAAGATGTGGGAATTACAGGAAATGGGAAGAGGAGATCACTGCAGGGAATCTCTGAATGTTCAGAATAACACATTCAGAAAGAGACTGAGATAAGACAGGGGTCCCAGAGTGACAGCACTCTGACCCTTCGAGATTCAACATATCTCACTGAAATGAGTCTGTTCAGCCAGATTGGAAGCTGATATACTGGCCATTATACCCCAGGCCCCTTACATTTTTGTTGAGGGGGCCTTTATTCCCCAGTTCCCCATTTATAAGCATTGTCTAAAATAATTTTATTCAAATCAAATAAATAAAACAAAACTCAAATGAAAATGGCATTTTCAGCATCGATGATGCTTTCCAGCCCCTGCGGTGCCCACCGGTCGCGAAAGACCTCAAGCAAACCGGCGGACTCCAGGAAAACCCGGGTGTGAACATAACCTCGGAAGAGGGAGAGGCAATCCCGGAGGACAGACCCCTTGATGGCCTGCAGCCTGGACCTGTGAATTGCCACCTTGGCCAGGCCCAGGAGCAGACCGACGAGGAGATCCTCTTCCCGGCCCAACCCACTCCGCACCGGGTGTCCAAAGATCAGGAACATGGGGCTGAAGTACAGCCAAAACTTTAGGAGTAGCCCCTTTAAATACTCAAAGAGGGGCTGCAACCTCACACACTCCATATAAACACGGAACACTGACTCGTTCAGGCCACAGATGTTAGAGGTGGCCTGGGAGTCCGTGAACCTACTTAAAACTCTATTGCACAAGACTGCCCTGTGTAGCACCCTCCACCACAGATCCCCGATGTAAAGGGGGAGGACTCCCATGTAGACAGACCTCCATCGGGGATTCCCATCGCTTCCAAATGGCAACACAGATCACTACAGAGTGTCTGGGTGGCAGACGAGGGCGAGCAAGTGGAGAATGTGTAGCAGCAGGGTTTTGGGGCCTGGATCTGATAAGCAGTTCCAGCCGAGCAGGGGTCAGCTCAGTCGGGAGTGCTCCGCATTCATGAACCCCCTCGTCACCCGCATGAGGGGTGTCCTGGAGGTTTCAGATACTCCTCCACCTGCCGGTCCGTCCCCAGAGCTGGCTGCCCGGACAGCCAAGGCACTCTCCTCCGCCAGCGGGGGAGCACCCTGACTGGAGGCGACAGTGAGATGTTTATGCAGCTGGCGCAGGAGGAGGCCTTGGAGGGCCACTTCAGTGTGGAGGAAAAGGAGGGTGTGGAGGCAGAGGCCTCTGATGACATGGAGGTCTCTGAGCCTCCGTGCACAACTGGGAAAAAGAGGAGAAGGCACCCCTCCACGGAGGTAACTCAGGGCCCTGTGGTGCAAGACCCAACTGTTGGAGGAGAGCTGTCCTGGTTCGGGTCACCAATTTCCCACTGCTACCACCAACATCAAGGCTGCAAAGTCTGGGCAGGAGCTCCCTACACCTCAGGATGGAGGTGAGGAGGAGGCCCCTGTACATGAGGCCCCTCCTGGAGGAGAAAGTGGAGCCCTGCTTGTGGTTGGGGAGCCTGGGGACACCTCCCATTCTGCCACTGGGTCGGGTGCCCTGATTGGAGGAAAGGGCGAGGCCCCAAAGGATCGTCCCTCCGAGCCAAAATCCTCCACCAACCAGGAGACACCCGACCCAGTTAGAATTGACAATGCTGCCCCATCTGCTGGGTCTGTGGCCACTGGCGGGGCACGAGATGGCCTCCTCTGTCTGCCTCCAGTCTCGGCTCCGGCCTGATTTCAGGGGTCGGGAACCTCCATCTCCCCTGGACAGCACATTGACCTGGGGTCGGAGGTGGAGGGGGTTCCTGAGCCGCTGGCACCCAGAGGCTCCAGTTCCATCCTGGAACCCACAGAAGACTCCTCGGCCATCGATCCTGGGGGTGGGATCATGACGGAGGCGGGACCAGCTGGCGCGGCCAGGATATCCGCCCCACAGTGTGTGCTGGGTGTGTCGGCCGCTGGTGGTGACGACCCGGAGGAGGATGGGGACTCGAAGTGGGGCACGGAGGACGATCTTGAATCCATCGCCAGTGAGGCAGTGGAGTCCCTAGTGTCTCCCACCGAGTCTCCTCTCATCCCCACAGCGGAACTCCGGGATTTCTTCGCGGCATGCAGGGGTTGCCGCAATAAAGTTCAGCTGGCCCTCGGCCGTTGGTTGAATCCGGCACTGATCATCCAGTCCGCTCGTGCTGTCCTCAAGAAAGTGGGGAAGGGCGCGGGCGTGAAACTGGTTGGGAGGCACCGGTTTAATGTGTTCCTCAATGGGTTGCTGGGGTGGTGGAAGGTCAGGTGCACTTCCACTCCCTCCTCACAGTGAGGTGTTGGTGACGGTTTTTAAGTACCTTTGACATGAAGATAACCATAGCCAGCCTCAACATCAATGGCAGCAGGGGGTCTCACCGTAGATTTCACAATCTCTCAGTCCTTAGGGAAGGGTGATTTGCGGTGAGCTTTCTGCAGGAAACCCACACCATTCCGGGAGACAAAGCTACCTGGCTCCTGGAATGGCAGGGTGGGGTCGATGTGAGTCACCTCACCCCTATTTCTAGTGGGGTGCCTATCTTGTTGGCCCCGACTTTTCAGCCGGAAATCCTGGGGGGGTCAAGGAGCTCATGCCGGGCCACTTGCTCCACCTTGCCATTCGCCTGGGTCGTGTGCCTCTCCACTGAGTGAACGTGTATGTGCCCAGGCCCGGCGCGTTGCAAGCGTGCTTCTTTGAAGAACTGTCCACTCTTCTGAGCTCCATCGATAGCATCATCCTCGGAGGGGACTTAAACTGCACCCTCGAAGTGTGGGATCGCTCCAGTCCCCAGCGCGGCCAAGCATCGGTGGAGAGGTTGAGGGAACTGATCAGCTCCCTCAACTTGGTGGATATCTGGCGGAATTTCCATCCCGACTCCAGCGCCTTCACGTGGAGATCTGGAGGAGGAGGGTCCCGAATTGACCGCCTCTACATTTCTCAGGCGTAAGTCTCCCACGTCTCGGCGGCCTCTATGCGGCTGGTGCCGTGTCGGACCACCACCTGGTGTGGGTGGAGTTCACTCCGCTCAGCACACGGCGGGGTCCGCATATTGGCACTTAACAACAGGCTGCTGGAGGACGAGCAATTCTGGGACTTGTTCTAATGATTCTGGGCCGACTGGAGAAGGAAGCAGGGGGGCTTCCCCTCCTTGAGGCTATGGTGGGATGTGGGCAAGACTCAAATCCATGTCTTCTGTCAGGGGTGCGTGAAGGGGTCGACCAGGAGGCGGGAAGCCGAGATCGGGCACCTAGAGAGGGGGGTGCTTGACTTGGAGTCCCACCTCGGTCATGCCGTCGCGTACCCGACCCTGTGGCAGGCGTATAAAGAGAAGAAGGGCGAGCAGAGGGACCTGCAGCACATAGGATCCCGAGGTGCGTACGTGAGGTCTCGGATCCAGATCCTGGAAAATTTGGACCGCGCATCACCCTTCTTCTACTCGCTGGAAAAATGGCAAGGGGTCCGTCAGCAGCTCTTCGCGCTGTTGGCCGATGATGGATAGTCCATCAGGAATCTGGAGGGAATGGGCCTTCTGGTCCATACCTATTACAGTGCGTTGTTCTCTCTGGATCAGTCCAGCGAGGACGCGTGCAGAGCTTTGTGGGAGGACCTGCCGCTGATCAGCCCGGAGGGCGCCGAAGGATTGGAGGCTCCGCTCACGTTGGCGGAGCTGACCGGTGCCCTCCACCAGCTCTCGAGGGGCAAATCCCCAGGGCTGGACGGGCTGACCGTGGAGCTTCTCAGGGCATTCTGGGACGTCCTGGGGGACAATTATGCGCAGGTCCTGGGGGAAAGCCTGGCGATTGGGGAGATGCCTCTCTCGTGATGCAGGGTGGTCGCGTCCTGCTGCCGAAGAGGGGCGGTTTCCACCTTCTTAAAAACTGGTGTCCGGTCTCCCTCCTCAGCACAGATTATAAGTTCTTTGCCCAGGCTATGTCTACCCGCCTGGGCTCCCGTGCTGGCCCACATGATCCACCCCGACCAGTCCTAAAAGGTCCCGGGCCGGTCCATCCAGGACAACATCCACCTGGTCCGGGATGTCATCCATCGTTCCTAGAGGACTGGTCTGGCGGTCGCCTTTCCTCGATCAGGAGAAGACGTTCGACAGGGTGTATCACGAATGCCTTTTCGGGAATCTGCATGCATTTGGACTTGGGCCGCATTTTGTGGCCCGGGTCCGACTTTTCTACGTTGCCACAGACTGTCTGATCAAAGTTAACGGGTCCTTGATGACGCCCCGTCGCTTTGGGAGAGGAGTGCGTCAGGGATGCCCCATGTCCGGACAATTGTATACCATCTGCGTGGAGCCGTTCCTGTGCCTGCTTTGCAGCAGGTTGATGGGATTGGCTCTGTGCGAGTTGGCCATGCGGGTCGTCCTTTCGGCTTTCACTAATGGCCTGCTCCTCGCGGTCACAGATCCCGTTGACTTGCGGAGTATGCGCGACTGCCAGCAGACCTTTTCTGCCGCGTCCTCCGCAAAGAGTTGGGAGGAGTTGACACCCTTTGTGTGGAGCACCAGGCACCTCCTCTATCTGGGAGTCCACCTTAGCCCCGCTGTAGAAGCCTGGCCGGCAAACTGGCAGGAGTTGGAGGCGAAAGTGACCACTCGGCTGGGGCACTGGACAGGACTGCTCCGAGTGCTTCCATACAGGGTCCGTGTGCTGGTCATAAACCAACTGGTAGTCTCGATGCTGTGGTACCGGTTGATCTCTTTGGCCCCACCCCCTGCATTTGCCACCAAGATCCAGAAGAAGCTCATCAATTTCTTCTGGGGCAAGAGGAAATACTGGGTCTCTGCCGTGGTCCTGAGTCTCCCGATTGATGAGGGTGGCCAGTCGCTGGTGTGTGTCCGCACCCAAGATGGGACTCTCCGCCTTCGGACCCTGCAGCGATACCAGTACGTCGAGCGTCCTCCCAGATGGTGTGTACTGGCGACGTATTTTTTCCGCCAGTGTCACTGCCTTCAAGACGACACGCAGCTCCCGACAGAGATCATTAGCCGCTGCTGTCTGAGGGAGTTGCCTGTCTGTTATCGGGATCTATTCAGAGTCTGGAACAGTGTTGCCTGCAGTCAGGGCGCTCCCCCGCCAGCAGAGGAGAGTGCCTCGGCTGTCCGGGCAGCCGGCTTGAGGGACGAACTGACGAGTGGAGGAATAGCCAAAGCCCCTGGGACTCCCCTCACTGCGGGTGTCGAGGGGGCCCGGGAGCGAAGAGCATTCCCAGCTGAGCTGACCCCCTCTCGGCTGAAAGTACGCATTGGGCACAGGCCTTGAAACTTCCTCGGGACCCGGTCCCGCATAACCCGAGCCTCCTCTCGGAAATGCCCTCCGTGCCTTTCCAAACGGCAGAGAGGGGTTTCCTCTTTGGGCTGCTCCTGCATACTCTCTACTTCCTCGCCCTCATCACCCAGCTGGACATGCCCTGGCAGTCCACTTTGCCATCTGACAGTGAGGGAAAGCCCCGATGGAGGTCTCTATATGCGGGAATCCTCCCCCTTTACATCAGGGATCTGGGATGGAGGATGCTGCACAGGGCAGTCCTGTGCAATAGGCTGTTAAGCAGTTTCACGGACTCCCAGGTTGTCTGTAATTTCTGCGGCCTGGACGAGTCTGTGTTCCACGTGTATATGTAGTATATGTTTGAGTATTTGAAGGGGCTGCTCCTCAAGTTTTGGTTGCACTTCAGTCTCACGCTCCTGATCTTTGGGCACCCCGTGCGGAGGAGTGTGTGCCGTGGGGAGGATCTCCGCATCGGTCTGCACCTGGACCCGGCCAAGGTGGCAATTCACAGGTCCAGGCTGCGGGCCTTCGGGGTGTCCGTCCTCCCTGATTGCCTGCCCCTCTTCCGCGGTTATGTTCGCACCCGGGTGTCCCTGGAGAAGGAGCATGTGGTGTCCGCCGTCACACTTGAGGCCTTCCACGACCGGTGGGCACCACAGGGACTGGAGTGCATCATCAATGCCGAGAATGGTATTTTAATTTGAGTTTTTGTTTTATTTATCTGTTTTTAGTAGTTATATTAAAGTGTATATAAAGGGGGCCTGAGGAAAAAAATCCCCCTCAACAAAAGTATAAAAGGGGCCTGGGGTATAACAACAAAAATATAAAAAAGAAAAAAAATGGGATAGATACAGAGTAAAGCTCCCTCGACATTGTCCCATCAAACACTCCCAATCCAGGTGCAGCATGCGTTAGATACTGACTAAACTCTAGATGTGGTCTCATCAAGACCCTACATATAAATGTAGTAAGAATTCTTTACTGTAATACTCCAATCCCCCTGTAATAAAGGCTAACATACCATTTGCTTTCCCAATTGCTTGCTGTACCTTCATGTTAAGTGATTTGTATACAGGGCCCCCCAGGTCCCTCTAAATATTAACATTTCCCAGTCTCTCACCATTTAAATAATATTCTGTTTTTCTATCTTTCCTTCTGAATTCGATAACTTCACTCTTCCCCACATCATATTCCCTCTGCTGTGTTCTTGCTCAATCATTCAACCTGTTCCCCATTGCAGCCTCTTTGTATCCTCCTCACAGATTACTTTCCTATCTAACATCATATTGTCAGAAACACTGGGTCCTCTCATCTCCTCTCATTGAGATAGATTGTAAATAGTTGAGGTCCAAGCACTGATCCTTGCAGTACCCCACTAGTTACAGCCTGCCAGCTTGAAAATGACCTGTTTATTCCTACTCTCTGTTTTCTGTCCATTAACCAATTCTCAATCCATGGCAGTTTATTACCCCAATCCCATCACTCCTCATTTTCTGTAATAATCTCTTGTGTGGCACCTTATCAAATGTTTTTTTAAAATCTAAATATACTACTTTCACTGGTTCACCCTCATGTACTCTGTTAGTACTAACCTCAAAAACTCAAACATGATTTCCCTTCATAATCTGTGTTGACTCTGCCTAATCCTATTGTGATTTTCTTACTGCTCTGTTACCATGTCCCGAATAATAGATTGTAGTATTTTCCGATGACTCTGATGTATTGGCCTATTGTTCCCTGTTTCCTTTCTCCCTCCTTTCTTGAATAGTGGGATATGTTTGCTACTTCCCAATCCACTGGGACCATTCCAGAATCTGGGAAATCTGGGAGAACAAAACCAATGCATCCACTATCTCTGTAGCTACCTGTTTTAAAATCCTCATGTGCAGGTTGTCAGATCCAGGGGATTTGTTAAATTTTAGTCCCATTAATTTCTCCAGTATATTTCTTTGCTAATACTAGTTTCTTTAAGTTGCTCATTGTCACAAGAGCCTTGGTTCCTCACTATTTCCAGAACGATTGTTGTGTTTTCTAACATGAAAACAAGCACCAAGTATTTGTTTAATATCTCTGCCATTTCCTGATTCTGGTTTACTTTTACTAATCTCTTCCTTTTCACATACCTTCAGAAGCTTTTGCAATGCGTTACTATGTCTCTTGTTAATCTCCTCTCATGTTCTTTCTTTCTCTTTATTAATTTCTTGGTGATCTGTTGCTGAATTCTAGACTCCTCCAAATTCTCAAGCTTACTACTCTTTTTGGTAACATAATCAGCCTTTTGCTTTTATCTAATACCATCTTTACCTTCTCTTGTTAGCCATGGTTGGACTACTTCTCCAGTGGGTTTTTAATTCATTATGGGAATGTATATATGTAGCAAATAATGGACTAATTCCATAAATGATTCTGTGGCAAAAAAATAAAGATCCCATTCACTTAAATGAATAGACCACACTCAATAACAAAAATTAGAAGTAGTGCTGCAACTCACTCCTACTACCAATATAGTTTGCTTTGTTCAGAGTTAATATCTTTCATTCTGAATTAACTAAATCACTCTCCAATTCAAGATAAAATTCTCATATTGTGATCACTCTTCCCTCGAGGATGCTTTATGACAAGGTTATAAACTAACCCTTTCTCAATGCACAATACTAGATCTAAAATAGCCTGTTACTTATTTGTGTTTCTCCACTTACTGATCTCGAAATGTATCTTATCTACATCGCATGAACTTCTCCTCCATACTCTTACAGCAAATTTGATTTGCCCAGTATATGCAGAGTTTGCGAGTTCTCCCTGTGACTGCATGGGATTCCTCCGGGTGCTCCAGTTTCCTCCCACATGCCAAAGACTTGCGGGTTGATAGGTAAATTGGCCATTGTAAAAAAATTGTCCCTAGTGTCGGTATGTGGTAGGAGAATTGTGGGGATGTGAGAGGGAAAATGGGATTAATTTAGGAGTAGTATAAACGAGTAGTTGATGGACAGCACGGACTCAGTGGGCCGAAGGGCCTATTTTGGTGCTGTATCTCTCTATGACTCTATATTTGAAGATTAAATACCCCCATGATAACCGTATTACCCGTGTTACATTCACCTCTAATTTTTTTATTTATACTCTGCCCGATGCTGAAGCTACTGTTCTGGATTGATAAACTGCTCCCACCCGTGTTTTCTGCCCCATGTTGTTTCTTACTCCACCCAAGCTGATACAACTTGTTAATTTTCTGTGTTCCATTCAGGTGCTAACACACAGCTGTCTGTTTCTCCATAAGAACAGTCTGTTGCCACTATAAGCCAGTTCAAAATTAAATTGTAACAATGTATCTCTTGATCTCTGGTCCTGAATGGCTGTATCTCTGGCACGGAGAATACACTCTTCGACTCAGACTTTATAGCTTGCTGCCTTAAAGCAGTATGGCTCCTTTTCCAGCATTGAAGGCACACCGCATTCTTCCCAAAAAAAGAAAAACTACAAGATCATAACAACAGATACATCTACAGATACTGACAGCAAGAAAACATTCAATGGAAAAGCTATTCAAGACAACAGTCTTGGCAAAAGATTTAAAGGATGGGTCACATCACTGCATCTGGGGAGACTTTAAGCCCTCTCTCACAATCCTGTATCTAAAGAGATCCCTCTAACCCCTCTCTCACTCCTGTATCTGGGTGGATCCTTCCAATGAATCTCTCAGTCTCCTGTATCTGGGGAGGTCCCTCTAACCACTCTCTGATACTCCTGTATCTTGGGAGGTCTCTCTTACACCTCTTTCACACTCCTATATCTTGGGAAATCCCTCTAACCACTCTCTCACACTCCTGTATCTGGGGAGATACTTCTAACTGCTCTCCCACAATCCTGTATCTATATTTCTCTCACCCCAGACTCAAATTCCTTTATCTAGGATGGTCCATCTTAAACCTCTCTCACACTCCTGGATATGGGTCGGTCCCTCCAACCTCTCTCTCTCTCACTTCTGATATGGCTAGGTCCCTCCAACCCCTCACTCACACTCCTGTATCTGGGAAGGTCCCTCGAACAACTCTCTCACATTCCTGTATATGGGGCAGGCCCTCTAATACCTCTCTCACACTTCTTTATCTGGGGAGATGTAGGAATTAAGGCCTTAACAACTGCCATGTAAAACCTGTTGAATGAATCTGTGCAAGAAGAACATGGAGAGACAATATAGAATAAAGGGTACAATTCTAAAGGGGGTGCAGGAGCAGAGGGACCGAGGTGTAGATGTGCATAAGTCATTGAAGGTGGCAGGACAGGTTGGGAGAGCGATTAATAAAGCATACGGTATCCAGGACTTTATTAATAGGGGCAGAAAGTACAAGATCAAGGAAGTTATGTTGAACTTGTATAAGACACCAGGTCAGCCTCAGCTGGAGTATTGCGTCCAATTCTGAGCACGCACTTGTGGAAAGACGGGAGGGTATTGGAGAGATTACAGAAAAGATTCATGAGAATGGTTCCAGGGATGAGTAGTCATCGAGTGACACAGCACTGAAACAGGCCTTTCAGCCCACCAAGTCTGTGCTGACCATCAACCACCCATTTATACTAATACTACATTAATCCCATATTACCTACCACATCCCCACCTTCCCCCTACCACCTACCTACACTAGGGGCAATTTACAATGGCCAATTTACCTATCAACCTGCAGGTTTTTTAGTTTTAGTTTTTTTTTAGTTTTAGTGATACAGCACTGAAACAGGCCTTTCGGCCCACCGAGTCTGTGCCGACCATCAACCACCCATTTATACTAATCCTACACCAATCCCATATTTCTACCTATCAACCTGCAAGTCTTTGGCTGTGGGAGGAAACAGGAGCACCCGACAGAAATCAGTGCGATCACAGGGAGAACTTGCAAACTCACAGGCTCATGGAGAGATACAGCACTGAAACAGGCCCTTCAGCCCACTGAGTCTGTGCCAACCAACAACCACCCATTTATACTACAAAGTGATTCCTGACAACGCTGGCTGCCACTGATGTTATCAGGCGGCTCCGCGGTGCCCACATGCACAGATGGTCTCCTGTTCTCTGCGCATGCGTTGCGTTCCGGCTTGTCAGGACTGGTCAGCGCACGCGCCGATGATGTTGCACGTGACGTATGCATCTTCGGGCAATGCGCCTGGTCGGCCTCTGCCTGTGCTCTTTATGCAACGCCAACGGGTATTCACACTTGCGTCAAGCTTTGGCACGATTTTCTGAAAGTGGAAGGAGGAGAATTTGTCGGGCATTAACTCGCAATTATTTAGTCATTTTGAAGATTACAGTCTGCTTCATTTTTATCTGAAAGAGGAGATTGCTCCAAGGTAAGTTGCTTTGAAAACATTTCCATTGTCTGGGACACTGCATGTGCTCCAGTCCCTGTTGTAAGTTGTTCTGAAAACATTTCCATTGTCTGGGGCACTGCATGTGCTCCAGTCCCTGTTGTAAGTTGTTCTGAAAACATTTCCATTGTCTGGGGCACTGCATGTGCTCCAGTCCCTGTTGTAAGTTGTTCTGAAAACATTTCCATTGTCTGGGGCACTGCATGTGCTCCAGTTCCTGTTGTAAGTTGTTCTGAAAACATTTCCATTGTCTGGGGCACTGCATGTGCTCCAGTCCCTGTTGTAAGTTGCTCTGAAAACATTTCCATTGTCTGGGGCACTGCATGTGCTCCAGTCCCTGTTGTAAGTTGCTCTGAAAACATTCCCATTGTCTGGGACACTGCATGTGCTCCAGTTCCTGTTGTTAGTTGCTCTGAAAACATTCCCATTGTCTGGGGCACTGCATGTGCTCCAGTCCCTGTTGTAAGTTGCTCTGAAAACATTCCCATTGTCTGGGGCACTGCATGTGCTCCGGTCCCTGTTGTAAGTTGCTCTGAAAACATTCCCATTGTCTGGGGCACTGCATGTGCTCCCGTCCCTGTTGTAAGTTGCTCTGAAAACATTCCTATTGTCTGGGGCACTGCATGTGCTCCAGTCCCTGTTGTAAGTTGCTCTGAAAACATTCCCATTGTCTGGGGCACTGCATGTGCTCCAGTCCCTGTTGTAAGTTGCTCTGAAAACATTCCCATTGTCTGGGACACTGCATGTGCTCCAGTCCCTGTTGTAAGTTGCTCTGAAAACATTCCCATTGTCTGGGGCACTGCATGTGCTCCCGTCCCTGTTGTAAGTTGCTCTGAAAACATTTCCATTGTCTGGGGCACTGCATGTGCTCCAGTCCCTGTTGTAAGTTGCTCTGAAAACATTCCCATTGTCTGGGACACTGCATGTGCTCCAGTCCCTGTTGTAAGTTGCTCTGAAAACATTCCCATTGTCTGGGGCACTGCATGTGCTCCAGTCCCTGTTGTAAGTTGCTCTGAAAACATTCCCATTGTCTGGGGCACTGCATGTGCTCCAGTCCCTGTTGTAAGTTGCTCTGAAAACATTCCCATTGTCTGGGGCACTGCATGTGCTCCCGTCCCTGTTGTAAGTTGCTCTGAAAACATTCCCATTGACAGGGACACTGCATGTGCTCCAGTCCCTGTTGTAAGTTGCTCTGAAAACATTCCCATTGTCTGGGGCACTGCATGTGCTCCAGTCCCTGTTGTAAGTTGTTCTGAAAACTTTCCATTGTCTGGGGCACTGCATGTGCTCCAGTCCCTGGTGTAAGTTGCTCTGAAAACATTCCCATTGTCTGGGGCACTGCATGTGCTCCAGTCCCTGTTGTCAGTTGCTCTGAAAACATTCCCATTGTCTGGGGCACTGCATGTGCTCCAGTCCCTGTTGTAAGTTGCTCTGAAAACATTCCCATTGTCTGGGGCACTGCATGTGCTCCAGTCCCTGTTGTAAGTTGCTCTGAAAACATTCCCATTGTCTGGGACACTGCATGTGCTCCAGTCCCTGTTGTAAGTTGCTCTGAAAACATTCCCATTGTCTGGGGCACTGCATGTGCTCCAGTCCCTGTTGTAAGTTGTTCTGAAAACATTTCCATTGTCTGGGGCACTGCATGTGCTCCAGTCCCTGTTGTAAGTTGCTCTGAAAACATTTCCATTGTCTGGGGCACTGCATGTGCTCCAGTCCCTGTTGTAAGTTGCTCTGAAAACATTCCCATTGTCTGGGGCACTGCATGTGCTCCAGTCCCTGTTGTAAGTTGCTCTGAAAACATTCCCATTGTCTGGGACACTGCATGTGCTCCAGTTCCTGTTGTTAGTTGCTCTGAAAACATTCCCATTGTCTGGGGCACTGCATGTGCTCCCGTCCCTGTTGTAAGTTGCTCTGAAAACATTCCTATTGTCTGGAGCACTGCATGTGCTCCAGTCCCTGTTGTAAGTTGCTCTGAAAACATTCCCATTGTCTGGGGCACTGCATGTGCTCCAGTCCCTGTTGTAAGTTGCTCTGAAAACATTCCCATTGTCTGGGACACTGCATGTGCTCCAGTCCCTGTTGCAAGTTTCTCTGAAAACATTCCCATTGTCTGGGGCACTGCATGTGCTCCCGTCCCTGTTGTAAGTTGCTCTGAAAACATTTCCATTGTCTGGGGCACTGCATGTGCTCCAGTCCCTGTTGTAAGTTGCTCTGAAAACATTCCCATTGTCTGGGACACTGCATGTGCTCCAGTCCCTGTTGTAAGTTGCTCTGAAAACATTCCCATTGTCTGGGGCACTGCATGTGCTCCAGTCCCTGTTGTAAGTTGCTCTGAAAACATTCCCATTGTCTGGGGCACTGCATGTGCTCCAGTCCCTGTTGTAAGTTGCTCTGAAAACATTCCCATTGTCTGGGGCACTGCATGTGCTCCAGTCCCTGTTGTAAGTTGCTCTGAAAACATTCCCATTGTCTGGGGCACTGCATGTGCTCCAGTCCCTGTTGTAAGTTGCTCTGAAAACATTCCCATTGTCTGGGGCACTGCATGTGCTCCAGTCCCTGTTGTAAGTTGCTCTGAAAACATTCCCATTGTCTGGGACACTGCATGTGCTCCAGTCCCTGTTGTAAGTTGCTCTGAAAACATTCCCATTGTCTGGGGCACTGCATGTGCTCCAGTCCCTGTTGTAAGTTGTTCTGAAAACATTTCCATTGTCTGGGGCACTGCATGTGCTCCAGTCCCTGTTGTAAGTTGCTCTGAAAACATTTCCATTGTCTGGGGCACTGCATGTGCTCCAGTCCCTGTTGTAAGTTGCTCTGAAAACATTCCCATTGTCTGGGGCACTGCATGTGCTCCAGTCCCTGTTGTAAGTTGCTCTGAAAACATTCCCATTGTCTGGGACACTGCATGTGCTCCAGTTCCTGTTGTTAGTTGCTCTGAAAACATTCCCATTGTCTGGGGCACTGCATGTGCTCCAGTCCCTGTTGTAAGTTGCTCTGAAAACATTCCCATTGTCTGGGGCACTGCATGTGCTCCCGTCCCTGTTGTAAGTTGCTCTGAAAACATTCCTATTGTCTGGAGCACTGCATGTGCTCCAGTCCCTGTTGTAAGTTGCTCTGAAAACATTTCCATTGTCTGGGGCACTGCATGTGCTCCAGTCCCTGTTGTAAGTTGCTCTGAAAACATTCCCATTGTCTGGGACACTGCATGTGCTCCAGTTCCTGTTGTTAGTTGCTCTGAAAACATTCCCATTGTCTGGGGCACTGCATGTGCTCCAGTCCCTGTTGTAAGTTGCTCTGAAAACATTCCCATTGTCTGGGGCACTGCATGTGCTCCGGTCCCTGTTGTAAGTTACTCTGAAAACATTCCCATTGTCTGGGGCACTGCATGTGCTCCCGTCCCTGTTGTAAGTTGCTCTGAAAACATTCCTATTGTCTGGGGCACTGCATGTGCTCCAGTCTCTGTTGTAAGTTGCTCTGAAAACATTCCCATTGTCTGGGGCACTGCATGTGCTCCAGTCCCTGTTGTAAGTTGCTCTGAAAACATTCCCATTGTCTGGGACACTGCATGTGCTCCAGTCCCTGTTGTAAGTTGCTCTGAAAACATTCCCATTGTCTGGGGCACTGCATGTGCTCCCGTCCCTGTTGTAAGTTGCTCTGAAAACATTTCCATTGTCTGGGGCACTGCATGTGCTCCAGTCCCTGTTGTAAGTTGCTCTGAAAACATTCCCATTGTCTGGGACACTGCATGTGCTCCAGTCCCTGTTGTAAGTTGCTCTGAAAACATTCCCATTGTCTGGGGCACTGCATGTGCTCCAGTCCCTGTTGTAAGTTGCTCTGAAAACATTCCCATTGTCTGGGGCACTGCATGTGCTCCAGTCCCTGTTGTAAGTTGCTCTGAAAACATTCCCATTGTCTGGGGCACTGCATGTGCTCCCGTCCCTGTTGTAAGTTGCTCTGAAAACATTCCCATTGACAGGGACACTGCATGTGCTCCAGTCCCTGTTGTAAGTTGCTCTGAAAACATTCCCATTGTCTGGGGCACTGCATGTGCTCCAGTCCCTGTTGTAAGTTGTTCTGAAAACTTTCCATTGTCTGGGGCACTGCATGTGCTCCAGTCCCTGGTGTAAGTTGCTCTGAAAACATTCCCATTGTCTGGGGCACTGCATGTGCTCCAGTCCCTGTTGTCAGTTGCTCTGAAAACATTCCCATTATCTGGGGCACTGCATGTGCTCCAGACCCTGTTGTAAGTTGTTCTGAAAACATTTCCATTGTCTGGGACACTGCATGTGCTCCACTCCATGTTATAGGTTGTTCTGAAAACATTCCCATTGTCTGGGGCACTGCATGTGCTCCAGTCCCTGTTGTAAGTTGTTCTGAAAACATTTCCATTGTCTGGGGCACTGCATGTGCTCCAGTCCCTATTGTAAGTTGCTCTGAAATCATTCCCATTGTCTGGGGCACTGCATGTGCTCCAGTCCCTGTTGTAAGTTGCTCTGAAAACATTTCCATTGTCTGGGGCACTGCATGTGCTCCAGTCCCTGTTGTAAGTTGCTCTGAAATCATTCCCATTGTCTGGGGCACTGCATGTGCTCCAGTCCCTGTTATAAGTTGCTCTGAAAGCATTCCCATTGTCTGGGACACTGCATGTGCTCCAGTCCCTGTTGCAAGTTGCTCTGAAAACATTCCCATTGTCTGGGGCACTGCATGTGCTCCAGTCCCTGTTGTAAGTTGCTCTGAAAACATTCCCATTGTCTGGGGCACTGCATGTGCTCCAGTCCCTGTTGTCAGTTGCTCTGAAAACATTCCCATTATCTGGGGCACTGCATGTGCTCCAGTCCCTGTTGTAAGTTGCTCTGAAAACATTCCCATTGTCTGGGACACTGCATGTGCTCCAGTCCACTGCACTGCACTAAAATCCTTTCCATTGTTTGGGGCTGTGTGCAGGCAGTACATGTGCAGCAAGAAGAGACTGAGCACTAAAAGAAACAAGCATGCCGTGTCCAGTGGTAGCACAAATGTGAATGCTCTTGCTGTGTACACAACTGGTGAGGTGGGAGTGCAGCCATACCGTTCTCTATCCTCAATGTTACTTTAAGGCAAAGGTAGATAAGAGTTAAAGAAATGGAAGGTGATGCTGATAGTCGTAGCCAGGATTAAATGGGAGCGGAAGAGAAAGCGCAGGAGTAGCATAACCTCTAGCAGGGAACAGCTGGGCTAAATGGCCTGCTTTATGTTCATAGTCCAAAAGAAATGTGCTTCTTTTTCCAGCACCCTCACATCATTCATGTTTTCCCTGAGAGCAGCATTGAACCATCACGAGATAGGGGCAATTACATCATCCTGACTCCTACAGCTGAGGTGGGTGCTAAGTGATTCATTGGCGGTGTTATCAGTACATGCCTTTACTGCAGAACATAAAGCATGCTCAACAGTAATTTCATTGGAGGTGGGAAGATCTGACACTGATGTTCTTTCCTTATTTTCTTTTCATGTAAGACATGCTGTCGAGAAAACAATCCTTGAGACTTAAGGTCAGCATTCAAGCAACGAAGGCAACTGGATCATGCTGCAGAGCTCATCACGATGTGGAAAGGAACATTGCATTTATGGATGAATTGGGAATGCACATTGGGATGCGTTTGGGGAACATTCACCAAGAATAGACTGAGCTCAGACTCTTGTGACTTTGCCTTCTTCACATGGACAATACAGTAGTGGAATAGAGAGCCAAGCATTCATTCACCACAAGGCTCTCCAGGAACAATCTCTTTAGTTCTGTATAGCAGAGACTCGGCCTGTCTTTCTCACAGGAATGCTGGTGACACAACACTCATGTATCCGTGCACAGCAGTGCCTCGAACGTTTAATGTACTGAATAAAATTTCTCAATAATTAAACATGGAATTGTTGAGATTTTTGATGCTATTTTCCCGACTTTGCAACCGCACTTCAGATATTTAACTGTGGTGTGGTCCTTGGGGTGAGGGGGAGGTGGGGGGGTTGTGAGAATGAGGTGGGGGGGGGGTTTGTGAGGGGAGGTGGGGGGGTTTGTGAGGGGAGACTGGGGGTGGGGGAGAGGGGGAGGTGGGGGAAGAGGGGTAAGAGGGAAGTGGGGGGGAGAGGGGGAGGTGAGGGAAGAGGGGGGTAAAGGGGAGTGGGGGGAGGGGGTTGGGGTATTGGGGGAGATGGGAGGCAGAGACGGGAGGGGGAGAGGTAGAGTGGGTGGGGGGAGAGGTGAGTTGTGGGGGGAGTGGTAGAGAGGGGGTGGGGGGAGAGGGGGTGTGGGGGTTTAGTGGGAGGGAGTTAAATTCAGAAGTGCCTGAAGAGGGGGATGCAAAAGGCAGACAGCTGCAATGCCTGAAGTACAGTTGAGAAATAGGGGAGAAAGCGGCTGGATGGGGGATCTGCAGCTGGTGGGAACGGCTGGATGATGGAGAGGGCCGGAAGCGAGAGGCCGTAGAGAGCCGCGGGGAGCGAGAGACAGAAGACCTTGGTGTCACCGGGTATGGAGATTGGCCAGTACGTCTTTTGCTGTTGCAAGGTTATGGCACATGTGCAGAAAAACACACTCCTCCCCCCTCTCCCCACCCCTCGCTGCTGTCTCCGGCCACTCTGCTCCCCTCCGTCACCGGCCCTTTCGCTCGCCCACTCGGCTTCCCTCCCTCCCCCTCCCACTCGTTCTCTGACTCCGCCATTGTCTGCTGCCATGTGTTTGTTAGGTTGCCTCTGTGTGATTATTTGAGCAGCGCCATCTTTAGTCCTGGCAGCTGCCTAAAGTCACAGACTGTGACGTTTTAGTGGCACATGCGCACATGCAGCAGTGTCACCTAGCGGTAGCATTGTCAGGAAACACAGCCGTTCATGAGGGGTCTGGACAGGGTAGATAGAGAGAAACTGTTCCCACTTGTGAAAGAACGAGAGGGCATAGATTTAAAGTATTTGGTAAGAGAAGCAAAAGTGACATGAGGAAAAACTTTTTCACACAGCGAGTGGTTAAGGTCTGGAATGCGCTGCCTGAGAATGTGGTGGAGGCAGGTTCAACTGAAGCATTCAGGAGGGAATTGGACAGTTATATGAAAAGGAAGAATGTTCAGGGTTACAGGGAGAAGATCGGGGAATGGAACTGAGGGAGTTTGCTCTTTCATAGAGCCAGTGTGGACATGATGGGCCGAATTGCCTCCTTCTGTGCTGTAACAATTCTGTGATTCTGTGAAGTTATGGCCTGTTACAATTCACATGAGGCACTATGTTTTAAAGTGGAATGACTTTCAATGATGTTGCTCTGGAATAGTTATTCTTTGTATATATAGCAATATATTATATTAAAATTAAACATAGAAACATAGAAAATAGGAGCAGGAGTAGGTCATTCGGCTCTCCGAGCCTGCACCACCATTCAATACAATCATGGCTGATTGTCCAAACTCAGTACCCTGTTCCCGCTTTCTCCCCGTATCCCTTGATTCCTTTTGCCCTAAAGACGATATCTAACGTGTTCCTGAATATATTTAATGATTTGGCCTCAACTGCTTTCTGTGGTAGAGAATTCCACAGGTTCACCACTCTCTCTCATCTCAGTCCTAAATGGCTTACCCCTTATCCTTAGATTGTGACCCCTCGTCCAAGAATCCCCCGCCATCGGGAACATCCTTCCTGCATCTTGTCTGTCCAGTCCTTAGAATTTTGTAGGTTTCTATGAGATCCCCTCTCATTCTTCCAAACTCTAGTGAATACAAGCCTAATTGACCCAATCTCTCTTCATACATCAGTCCTGCCATCCCAGGAATCAGTCTGGTGAACCTTCGCTGCACTCCCTCCATAGCAAGAACATCCTTCCTCAGATAAGGAGACCAAAACTGCACACAATACTCCAGATGTGGTCTCACCAAGCCCTTGTATAATTGCATCAGTACATCCTCCCACTATGAAGTCCGACATACCATTTGCCTTCTTAACTGCCTGCTGCACCTGCATGCTTACTTTCAGCGACTGGTGCACAAGGACACCCAGGACTCACTGCACCTCCCCCTTTCCCAATCTATTGCTGTTCAGATAATAATCTGCCTTTCTGTTTTTGCCACCAAAGTGGATAACCTCACATTTATCTACATTATACTGCATCTGCCATGTATTTGTCGACTCACTCAACCTTTCCAAATCACACTGGAGTTTCTCTGCATCCCCCTCACAGCTCCCACTCCCACCCAGCTTTGTGTCATGTGCAAACTTTATATCATTAATATATATTGTGAATATAGTTATGGATCTTGTGTTTGGAATCATGTTCGGGGAGATGTATATTTGTATGCTGTATTGGAGAGATGGTGGAAGACGGTGTCTACTGTAACAATAGCAGAAATGGCTTTACTATGAGACAGGATTTTTTAATAAGTACCTTACTGCATTTCAATGAAGACAGGCTCAGGGTCACAATAATTGATAGACTTGTAGGCCTCACGATGGAAATGTAAGGAAAGGTGTTCGGAGACTATTCATAACTGGAATGTTGATGGGGATAGCAAACATTCCCCATTGTGTGACACTGACATAGGCCATCAAGCTATCTTCAGAGATAATGTATGGGAGGTGCAGTCATATCTGATCAATCGAAAGAGATAAGGTGGAATGTAACCTTATATGGAATTAAGGAATCTTCAGATGGTAGCACAAATGAAAGTTGCTGAGAGACATTGGGGAGAATCCTACAGTCAACAGAACACCTCAAGAGACAAGACTGCACTACAGCAGCTCAGAAAACAAGAATCAAGGACACTCTGCTGTTTAACAACTGCTGCTGGTTAAGTATTGCTTGTAAATCCTTGCTATGCTTAATAAACTCACTATCTTGATTTAAGAATACCAGAGTGTGAACCTTGTGGGTCAAAGGCTTGTCAACGTCCTGCACAAACATACAAAAATCTTACAATTGGCAACCCAGAGATGGGACATGATGACTAGTTAAAACTGGACTTCTGGTCTTTGTTGAGATGGAGTCTCCTAGTCATTTGCCTGGCCAGCATTTGATCGAGGAGGGGGAACTGTAACTGGTGTGTGTCAGTACATTTTATTGATTACCAGTAGTTGTTTTTTCTCAAATGAAAAATCGTGACAGACAAACCCGTGTTGAAGGCTTTTCAGGTCCAGTTAGATAGAAAAGTGAAAATGAAGGACCGGCAGGTACTGCTCAGGGAATGTTTAAACCCAAAGATCGTGTTCCATTTGAGGAAGTAGTTCAGTTTATTCAGGAACGGGTTGATGAGAAGAAGTTGAAGGTAGGTAGAGCCTTCAAGCTCATCTCCTCAGTGGCATCATATTGCGTGCAGAGGGCTGACCAGTTAGTCCAAGGAAAGGGCAAATTCATACAGGATCAGAAGCATCAGATTGATGTGTTACAGCAGCAGCTGGCTAGTATGAGAGCAGTAATTCAGCAGCAGTGTGTTATTGCTGTACAGGCAGGGAGTGCGATGCATTCTCTCCAAAATGCTCAGCAAGACTTCGATATTATGAGCCAGGAAAATAAAAAAACTTAGCGAGCAGTTAGAAGACTCACGTGGTGTTCTGAGGGAAGCCCTTTAGTAGCCCCACTGGGAGACAGATCACTGACAGTGCCATCTTAAAATCAGGGAGTTAGAGAGTAAGTTGGGGAAACAGTGAGTATTTGTGTCTGCTGTCACCCTATATGATCCAGAATATACTGATTCCTCAGAGGTAGAGTGGGGTTCATTCGGGGAGAAAGCCTCCAAGTACCACTCGGGTGAAGACGAGCGGGTCCAGGACCTCCCCACTCCACACACCCCCCTCCCACCCCCGTCGATCTTCCTGTTGATGTGGTGGTGGAGACTCGTGTTTTAAATCAAGCGGGACAGCAGACAGGACATAATTCCTGACCCCGGCCCCTGAGTCCCAATGATTTACAAACCTGCATCCATGAGTTAGACATTATTAAAATGGGGACTCATTGTGAATTGAGAATTTCAGAACCTGAAAGTAGATTGCACATGAGGGAGAATAGACGGAAGGAAAAGAAATTAAGATAGCCCACTGTAAAGGTTAGGACAGTGTGTGAGCAACCAGATTGTTGTGAAAAGAAGTTCAACTTGAAACCTTCACTGGAGTTCATATCCAGCTCAGATCCTGTGTCGAGGGAAATTTAAACAGAGAGTAACTCCTCTCTGTGTGATTCCCTTGTGTGTGTGCTCAGTGTTCTATGTCACTGGAATTGTAGACTAATTAACCCTCTTTGGTCTAGTCTTGTATGTTGTTTTAAGATTGTTGGTTGTTTAATCTGTGTTCTGTATACACTTGGATCAAAGTTGATTTAAAGGGAAGAAGGATGAGTTCAGTTCTGATGAAATGAAGGAGAATGGAATATATGAGTTTTTTTTTTATTCATTCATGGGATGTGGGCATCATTGGCCAGTACAGCATTTATTGCCCATCCCTAATTGCCCTTGAGAAGGTGGTGGTGAGCTGCCTTCTTGAACCGCTGCAGTCCATTTGGGGTAGGTACATCCACAGTGATGTGAGGCAGGGAGTTCCAGGATTTTGACCCAGCGACAGTAAAGGAACGGCGATATAGTTCCAAGTCAGGGTGGTGTGTGACTTGGAGGGGAACTTGCAGGTGGTGGTATTCCCATGTATTTGCTGCCCTTGTCCTTCTTGTTGGTAGAGGTTGCGAGTTTGGAAGGTGCTGTCTAAGGAGCCTTGGTGCGTTGCTGCAGTGCATCTTGTAGATGGTATACAATGCTGCCACTGTGCGGCGGTGGTGGAGGGAGTGAATGTTTGTACTGGGGTGCCAATCAAGCGGGCTGCATTGTCCTGGATGGTGTCGAGCTTCCTGAGTGTTGTTGGAGCTGCACCCATCCAGGCAAGTGGAGAGTATTCCAACACACTCCTGACTTGTGCCTTGTAGATGGTGAACAGGCTTTGGGGAGTCAGGAGGTGAGTTACTCGCCTCAGGATTCCTAGTCTCTGACCTGCTCTTGTAGCCACGGTATTTATATGGCTACTCCAGTTCAGTTTCTGGTCAATGGTAGCCCCAAGGATGTTGATAGTGGGGGATTTAGCAATGGTAATGCTGTTGAATGTCAACGGGAGATGGTTAGATTCTTTCTTGTTGGAGATGGTCATTGCCTGGCACTTGTGTGGCACAAATGTTACTTGCCACTTATCAGCCCAAGCCTGGATATTGTCCAGGTCTTGCTACATTTCTACACGGACTGCTTCAGTATCTGTGGAGTCACGAATGGTGCTGAACATTGTGCAATCATCAGTGAACATCCCCACTTCTGACGTTATGATTGAAGGAAGGTCATTGATGAAGCAGCTGAAGATGGTTGGGCCCAGGACACTACCCTGAGGAACTCCTGCAGTGATGTCCTGGAGCTCAGATGATTGACCTCCAACAACCACAACCATCTTCCTTTGTGCTAGGTATGACTCCAGCCAGTGGAGGGTTTTCCCCCTGATTCCCATTGACCTCAGTTTTGCTAAGACTCCTTGATGCCATACTCGGTCAAATGCTGCCTTGATGTCAAGGGCAGTTACTCTCACCTCACCTCTTGAATTCAGCTCTTTTGTCCATGTTTGAACCAAGGCTGTAATGAGGTCAGGAGTTGAGTGGCCCTGGCTGAACCCAAACTGAGCGTCACTGAGCAGGTTGTTGCTAAGCAAGTGCTGCTTGATGGCACTGTTGATGACACCTTCCATCACTTTACTGATGAATGAGAGTCGGCTGATGGGGCAGGAATTGGCCGGGTTGGACTTGTCCAGCTTTTTGTGTACAGGACATACCTGGGAAATTTTCCACATTGCAGGGTAGATGCCAGTGTTGTAGCTGTAATGGAACAGCTTGGCTAGGGGCGCAACAAGTTTTGGAGAACAGGTTTTCAGTACTATTGTCGGAATATTGTCTGGGCCCATAGCTTTGCAGTGTCCAGTACCTTCAGTTGTTTCTTGATATCACACGAAATGAATCGAATTGGCTGAAGTCTGGCATCTGTGATGCTGGGGACTTCAGGAAGAGGCCGAGATGGATCATCAACTCGGCACTTCTGGCTGAAGATTGTTGCAAATGCTTCAGCCTTATCTTTCGCACTGATGTGCTGGGCTCCACCATCATTGAGGATGGGGATATTTGTGGAGCCACCTCCTCCAGTTAGTTGTTTAATTGTCCACCACCATTCACGACTGGATGTGGCAGGACTGCAGAGCTTAGATCTGTTCCATTGGTTATGGGATCGCTTAGCTCTGTCTATCGCATGCTGCTTACACAGTTTGGCACGCAGATAGTCCTGTGTTGTAGCTTCACCAGGTTGACACCTCATTTTGAGGTATGTCTGGTGCTGCTCCTGACATGCCCTCCTGCACTCTTCAATGAACCAGGGTTGGCCTCCTGGCTTGATGGTAATGGTAGAGTGGGGGATATGCCGGGCCATGAGGTTACAGATTGTGGTTGAGTACAATTCTGCTGCTGCTGCTGATGGCCCACAGCGCCTCATGGATGCCCAGTTTTGTATTGCTAGATCTGTTCGAAATCTATCCCATTTAGCACGGTGATAGTGCCACACAACACGATGGAGGGTATCCTCAATGTGAAGGCAGGACTTCGTCTCCACAAGGACTGTGCGGTGGTAACTCCTACAAATACAGTCATGGACAGAAGCATCTGCAGCAGTAGGATTTATGAGGACGAGGTCAAGTATGTTTTTCCCTCGTGTTGGTTCCCCCTCCACCTGCCACAGACCCAGTCTAGCAGTTATGTCCTTTGGGATTCGGCCAGCTCGGTCAGTAATGGTGCTACCGAGCCACGCTTGGTGATGGACATTGAAGTTCGCCACCCAGAGTACATTTTGTGCCCTTGCCACCCTCAGTGCTTCCTCCAAGTGCTGTTCAACATGGTGGAGTACTGAGTCATCAGCTGAGGGAGGGCAGTAGGTGGTAATCAGCAGGAGGTTACCTTGCCCATGTTTGACTTGATGCCATGAGACTTCATAGGGTCCAGAGTCGATGTTGAGGACTCCCCGGGCAACTCCCTCCCTACTGTATACCACTGTGCCACCATCTCTGGTGGGTCTGTTCCGCCAGTGGGACAGGACATACCCAGGGATAGTGATTGCAGTGTCTGGGACATTGTCTGTAAGGTATGATTCCGTATGACTATGTCAGGCTGTTGCTTGACTAGTCTGTGGGACAGTTCTCCCAACTTTGACACAAGCCCCCAGATGTTAGTAAGGAGGACTTTGCAGGGTCGACAGGGCTGGGTTTGCCGTTGTCATTTCTGGTGCCGAGGTCGATGCTGGTGGTCCGTCCGGTTTCATTCCTTTTTATTGACTTCGTAGCGGTTAGATACAACTGAGTGGCTTGCTAGGCCATTTCAGAGGGCATGTAAGAGTTAACCACATTGCTGTGGGTCTGGAGTCACATGTAGGCCAGACCAGGTAAGGACAGCAGATTTCCTTCCCTAAAGGACATTAGTGAACCAGATGGGTTTTTACAACAATCGACAATGGTTTCATGGCCCTCTTTAGACTGGCTTTTAATTCCAGATTTATTAATTAAATTCAAATTCCACCTTCTGCTGTGGTGGGATTCGAACCCACGTCCCCAGACAAATACCCTGGGTCTCTGGGTTACTAGTCCAGTGATAATACCACTACGCCACTGACTACCCAGGTTGTAATGTTCTGTCTCTTTAAGAATCTCTCTGTGACTGGAAGCACTGTATAAAAGGCTGCAAAAACTTTGCTCAGTGATTTTCTTTTGGGACTAAGAATATTGAAGGTTTCCTTTTGTTGTTTGTGGAATTAACTCTTTCTTTCGTTTTCTATTCACAGGCATTCATAAAGGTACCTGAAAAAAGAAGACAAGTGAAGTAATTTAATTTCTTCTTTTCCCTTTTAAAGAAAAAGCATGTGTTTATTCTGTTCTGTGTTTAGTTAATTAGTAGTTCTAAGTTATTAAAGTTGAAAAAACCCAGAGCAACTGCATTGTATGTGAGAGGAAGCTTCCTAATTTGTGGATAGAAGACCTTTTTTGCAGTTTGGGTGCGTGTGTGTGATTCATTTGAATTTTTTTGTGTGTGTGTCATCTTCATTGTTCTGTGCAGTGAACTTAAACCTGTTTAACCCTTTGTGGTCTTAAGTGGAAGTTGTTTGAAGTTGTCTGTTTAATGTGTGTCTGCATTTGTAATATTTAGTTTTTATCTCTGGGACACACAATCCTGCAATAGTAGAATTGGCACTTTGAGTTAAATATGAGAATTGTAAGCAAGTTCTAAAGAGATGTGGAATTAATAAAGTAAACCTTTCTAAGTGATGAAATTGGAATTTCATTGGTTGCCACAGTGACATTCTAGTGACAATGATAAAACATGTGGAAATTTTATTCTGGAGACAAATTCACACATGTAAGAGTGGGACAGTTTTAAGGTTTGATTGTGTAAATTGGAATTTGGGATATTTGAGGTGATTGTTCAGTCACCTGGGTTGGAATTAGTCTTGGGTTTTTAAGAAAGCTAAGGTTTTGGGAACAAATGGGAGTTTAATTGAAAATGCTTTAACCCATTTGGGTGTGTGTACATGGCTTCTTCTTTGGCCTCCTTGTCTCGGGAGACAATGAATAAGCGCCTGGAGGTGGTCAGTGGTTTGTGGAGTAGTGCCTGGAGTGGCTATAAAGGCCAATACTAGAATGACAGACTCTTCCACAGGTGCTGCAGGTAAAATTGGTTGTCAGGGGTGTTACACAGTTGGCTCTCTCCTTGCGCTTCTGTCTTTTTTCCTGCCAACTGCTAAGTCTCTTCGACTCGCCACACTTTAGCCCCGCCTTTATAATTTAAAGGAATGTATTTGCTCTTTTTTCAAAGAAAAGGTGGTGATGCAATCTGAGAACTTTTGCCCCGCCCCCTTTTCAAACTAGCAGAGACAGTTAACCCTTTCAGCTAGCAGCTTAGCTCACTACAAAACTTTTAGTTCATTGAAGATTTATATTCAGTACATTAGACATTATGAAATTTTAAGCTGATGAATTCACAGATACAATTAGACATGTTAACCCATTGGACTCCTGACCAGAGACAAATGGATTCTTTGTGCTTTTTTAAAAAACAGAAACAAGAACAATAAGAAATTTAGAAGTTTTGAAAATCTTTCAAGGCAAAGTGCTTGAAAACAAGAGATGTGAATGTCACCTCTAAACACCTGCAAACACTTTTATCTGATGTAAAAGCACCATTTAAAAGCACCAAGCCTTGGGATAATTATTTCTAAAATTGGAATTGATAACACAAATTGATGAGTTGTTATTCCAAGCACTCAGAAGGGAAGTTTACTTGAAGTTTAAGGAGATAAACAAAATTTTACTTCAAAACAAAATGGTAATGTCTGGGACAACTATATGTCTGCCTGCCAGTATATTATTGCTAAGTAAGATGTTGTGTCAGTGGGAACTGCCGCTCCAGTGAGATAATGATTAAGGGTCTGTTTGATTCCTCAGTTAAAGACATTATGGGTAATGGACATTAAAGTTTCTCCAGGGCACAAAAATGAAATAGAATTGTAATTAATGATAATTGTAATTAATGAGACTTGGAAATAAAATCTGGCTGATGCGAGATCCAAATAAGGAATTTGGGAGAAAAAATTGGCAGAATCAGAATTCAAACTGTTCAATTAATGTGCATAATTTCCAGGAAGTTAATAACTCTAATAAGAGTTCGGAGAGTGTCGTTATGAATTGTAAACTGATAGCTTTCTCTTGGAGATTTGTATCTTGCCTATGTTTTTTTTTAAAGAGAACTGAATTTGACATTCTGGCCACTACCCAAGGCATTGGGACCATGCAGTGGGAGATGAGCAAGGCTCTCGAGACACCTCTCCCACCCCGTCCCCTTTTTGATCTTTTGTTAAGGTCACCGGAGAGTCAGGAGTGTGTGACATGATATTGGGACACTGGTGTTAGTGTGCAAATGTGATGTGTTACACATAAAGTCATTAACATGCCGAATGCATGGTGAAATGCACTGAAGAATGGGTCTCAGACATAGTGTGATACAGTCAAACAGCACAGAAACAGGCCCTTCGGCCCATCGTGTCTGTGCCGGCCATCACGCACCTAGCTATTCTAATCCCATTTTCCAGCACTTGGCCCGTATCCTTGTATGCTATGGCATATCAAGTGGTCATCTAAATACTTCTTAAATGTTGTGAGGGGTCCTGCCTGTACCAACTCTTCAGGCAATGCATTCCAGATTCTAACTACCCTCTGGGTGAAATTTTTTTCCTGCAAATCCCCTCTAAACCTCCTGCACCTTACCTTAAATCTATGCCCCCTGGTTATTGACCCCTCCACTAAGGGAAAATGTTTCTTCCTATCTAACCTATCAATGCCCCTCATAATTTTGCCTACCTCAATCATATCTCCCCTCAGCCTTCTGTGCTTTGAGGAAAACAACCCCAGCCTTTTCAGTCTCTCTTCATAACTGAAATGCACCAGCTCAGGCAACATCCTGGTGAATCTCCTGTGCACCCTCTCCAGTGCAATCACATCCTTCCTATAGTGTGGTGACCAGAACTGTACACAGTACTCCAGTTGTGGTCTAACTAGCGTTTTATACAGCTCCATCATAACCTCCCTGCTCTTATATTCTGTGCCTCGGCTAATAAAGGCAAGTATCCAATATGCTTTCCTAACCACCTTATCTATCTGTGCTGCTGCCTTCATTGATCTATGGACAAGTACACCAAGGTCTCTCTGACCCACTGTACCTCCTAGGGTCCTACCATCCATTGTTTATTCCCTTGCCTTGTTAGTCCTCCCAAAATGCAACACCTCAACTTCTCAGGATTAAATTCCATTTGCCAAGCTCCACCCATCTTACCAGCCCATCTATATCCTTCTGTAATCTAAGGCTTTCCTCCTCACTATTTACGACACCACCAATTTTCGTGTCATCTGCGAATCTACTGATCATGCCTCCTATATTCACGTCTAAATCATTAATGTACACTACAAACAGCAAGCATCCCAGCACCGATCCCTGCAGTACACCACTGGTCACAGGCTTCCACTCGCAAAAACAACCCTCGACCATTACCCTCTGCCTCCTCCCAATATACCAATTTTGGATCCAATTTGCCAAATTGCCCTGGATCCCATGGGTCTTACCTTCTTAACCAATCTCCCATGTGAGACCTTATCAAAAGCCTTACTGAACTCCATATAGACTACATCAACTGCTTTACCCTCATCTATACATTTCGTCACCGCCTCAAAAAATTCAGTCAAGTTAGTCAGACATGATCTCCCCCTGCCAAAGCCATGCTGACTATCCCTGATCAAACCCTGCCTCTCCAAGTGGTGATTAATCCTGTCCCTCAGAATTTTTTCCAATAGTTTCCCTACCACTGATGTTCGACACACTGGCCTGTAATTACCTGGTTTATCCCTGCTTCCCTTCTTAAATAATGATACCACATTCGCTGTCCTCCACTCCTGTGGCTAGAGAGGATTTGGAAATTTGTTTCAGAGGCCCTGCAATCTCCTCCCTTCCCTCACATAACAACCTGGGATACATCTCATCTGGGCCTGGGGATTTATCCACTTTTAAGCCTGCTAAAACAGCTAATACTTCCTCCCTTTCAATGCTAATATGTTCAAGTATATCACAATCCCCCTCCCTGATCTCTATACCTACATTGTCCTTCTCCATAGTGAACACAGATGAAAAGTAATCAAACCTCACCCATGTCCTCTGGCTCCACACACAGACTGCCACTTTGGTCCCGAAAGGGCCCTACTCTTTCCCTGGTTATCCTCTTGTCCTTAATATACTTATAAAATGCCTTAGGATTTTCCTTTATCTTGCCCGCCAGTGTTTTTTCATGTCCCCTCTTTGCTCTCCTAATTACTTTTAGAAATACCCCTCTACACTTTCTATACTCCTCTAGGGCCTCTGCTGTTTCCAGCACTCTGAATCTCCAATAAGCCTCCTTTTTATGACTGATCCAATCCTCTATAATGCCTTGACATTCAGGGTTCCCTGGATTTGTTAGTCCTACCCTTCACCTTAATGGGTACATGTTGGCTCTGAACTCTCACTATTTCCTCTTTGAATGACTCCCACTGCTCTGATGTCGACTTTTCTGCAAGTAGCTGCTCCCAGTCCACTTTGGCCAGATCCTGTTTTATCATCTTTAAAATCGGCCTGCCCCCTATTCAGCATCTTTATTTCTGGTCCATGTTTGCCATTTTCCATAACTACCTTAAATCTTAGAGTTATGGTCACTATCCCCGAAACGTTCCCCCACTGACACCTCTACCACTTGTCTGGCTTCATTCCCTATGATTAGGTCCAGTACTGCCCCTTATCGTGTCGGACTTTCTATGTACCAGCTCAAAAAGCTCTCCTGCATGCATTTTAAGAATTCTGCCCCTTTTAAGCCATGTTCGCCTATTTGAAAACAACACAACACGGAATGGTTAATGTGGCCAGTAAAGTGAAACATGTTGTAAATTATCAAGGCATTGATACATATTCCAGAGAGTAACTGACTTTAAAACAATTAGAATAGAATTAAACACACTGGAAATGGACAGAGGGAGCAAGATGAAAGTTCAGAGAGAGACAGTTGAAGGGCGAGGGATGATTCAAAAGATGGATATGATAAAGGGAGAGCTGGAGAATCTTTCAAGTCCATGCCTGATCTGTTACTTGAAACAAAAGTACTGAGAACAGGACAATCATTTAGAATTAACAAGCTTCAGCAAAAGAATAAAGAATTGATCTTAGGAATCTTGAATTACTGCAACAGTTGTTAAGGAACAGATAATAATGAGGAATCACATTGTTAGATACAAAAAGCCACCTATTTATATCTCCCTAGTCAATGAAACCACCTGGGTTGCCCCTGACTTGTCTGGGTGTCTCCAGTCAGAGGATGTCTTTGTTTGCCCATATGATATTGTAGAAAACTCTGCTCCAGCATGTGGATTAACCTGGAACAAAGACCCCCTCAACTGTACAATGGAAATAGTGAGTGGAGAGGAGTTCCCCAATCACTCTGTCTACCAAGGTGAGGGAAGTTATTGTGTTGTTACTACCCACACAGAGTATACATATGGCAGTTTAATGTGTCAAATAAATAAGGGAGAATATTGCTTTAGTCCCTCTCTAAGGGCTCAGATAGTAAACAAGGTTCTATTCAGTATAAGGAATCATCAGCAAATAAATATCACTGTTAAAGATGACCTCAAGGAGCAGTTAGTTAGTAGTTAGTACTTTTGTTTCAAGTAACAGATCAAGCATGGACTTGAAAGAATCTCCAGTTCTCCATTGATCATATTCTTCTTTTGAATCATTCCTAGCCCTTTAACAGTCTCTCTGAACTTTCATCTTAGAGTAATAGAGAGATACAGCACTGAAACAGGCCCTTCGGCCCAACAAGTCTGTGCTGACCAGCAACCACCCATTTATACGAACCCTACATTAATCCCATATTCCCTTACATTCCCATCTTCCCTGAATTCTCCTACCACCTCCCGACACTAGGGGCAATTTACATGGCGAAGTTACCTATCAACCTGCAAGTCTTTGGCTGTGGGAGGAAACAGGAACACATGGCAGAAACCCACGCAGTCACAGGGAGAACTTGCAAACTCTGCACAGGCAGTACCCATTCTTCAGTGCATTTCATCATGCATCTGCATGTTAGTTACTTTATGTGTAACACATCACATTTGCACACTTACACCAGTGTCCCAATATCATGTCACACATTCCTGACTCTCCGGTGATCTTAACAAAACATCAAAAAGGGGAGGGGGTGGGAGAGGTGTCTCGAGACCTTGCTCATCTCCCACTACATGGTCCCTATGCCTTGGGTATTGGCCAGAATGTCAAATTCAGTTCTCTTAAAAATAACATAGGCAAGATACAAACATCCAAGAGAAAACTATCAACTTACAATTCTTAACTACACTCTCCTAACTCTTATTCGAAAGTTCTGAACTTCCTGGCAATTATGCACACTAATTTAACAGTTTGGGTTTTATTGTGTCAATTTTTGTCCCCAAAATTCCTCACTTAGATCTCGCATCAACCAGATTTTATTTCCAATTCTCATTAATTACAATTCTACTTCATTTTTGCCCCCTGGAGAAACTTTAATGTCCATTACCCATAATGTCTTGAACTGAGGAATCAAACAGACCCTTAATCATTATCTCACTGCAGCGGCAGTTCCCACTGACACAACATCTTACTTAGCAATAATATACGGCAGGCAGACATGTAGTTGCCCCAGGCATTACCATTCTGTTTTGAAGTAAAATTTTGTTCATCTACAGTTTCACAGTACTAGTGTCCATGGGGATTGGGTTACCTTCCCCATATTCTACAAAGTCCAGTTTCACAGTCCAGTTTGGGGGGAGGAATTCCGATCCCACAGTTCGGAATCAGTCCGCATTTTGTGGCCCAGGTCTGACTTTTGTATGTCGTGGCAGAGTGTCTGGTCAAAGTTAACAGGTCCTTGATGGCGCTCCTTCACTTTGGTAGAGGAGTACCTCAGGGATGTTCCATGTCCAGCCAATTATATACCATCTGTGTGGAGCCATTCCTGTGCCTGCTTTGCAGAAGGTTGACGGGTTTGGCTCTGCACAGGCCGAACATGCGGATCATCCTCTCGGCTTACATCAAAGATGTGCTCCTCGCGGTCACAAATCCCGTTAACTTGTGGAGGATGCACGACTGCCAGCAGACTTTTTCTGCCACATTCTCTGTGAGGATCAATTGGGGAAAATGTTCAGGTCTCCTTGTGGGTCAGTGGCGGGTGGAGCCCCTGCTGGAGGAGTTGATGAGTTTTGCATGGAGCACCACGCACCTCCTCGATCTGGGAGTCCACCTCAGCCCCACTGAGGAAGCCTGGCCAGCAAACTGGGAGGACTTGGAGGCAAAAGCCCCTACTCGGTTAGGGCACTGGACAGGACTGCTCCGAATGCTTTCCTACAGGGGCCGAGCACTGGTCATAAACCAACTGGTGGCCTCAATGCTGTGATACCGATTGGTCACTTTGGTCCCATCCCCTGCATTGCCACCAAGATTCAGAAGAAGCTTGTCAATTTCTTCTGGGGCAAGAGAAAACTCTGGGTCTCTGCCGCGGTCCTGTGTCTCCTGATTGAGGAGGGCGGCCAGTCGCTGGTGTGCGTCTGCACCCAGACTGTGACTCTCCACCTTCAGACCCTGCAGAGATACCTGTATGTCGAGTGTCCTCCCAGATGGTGTGCACTGGTGATGTATTTTTTCTGCCAGGGGCACTGCCTTCAAGACGACAAGCAGCTGTCGGCAGAGAATGTTAGCTCTGCCTCCCAGAGGGAGTTGCCTGTCTTTTACTGCGATCTATTCAGAGTCTGGAACATGGTCACGTCCAGTCAGGGCACCCACCCGCTGGCAGAGGAACGGGCCTTGGCTGTCGGGTCAGCCAGCTCTGGGGATGGACCGATGGGTGGAGGAGTAGCTGAAGCCCCCGGGACACCCCTCACTGTGGGTGACATGGGGGCTCGGGAGTACGGAGCACTCCCAGCCGAGCTGACCCCCGCTCAGCCAGAACTGCTCATCGGTCCGGGGCACTGAAACCCTCCTCGAGAGCCTGTCCCACACAACCTGAACCACCTCTCGAAAATGCCCTCCGTGCCATTCCACACCGTGCGGAGGGGTTTCCTGTACGGGCTGCTCCTGCTCACTCTCCACTTCCTCACCCTCGTCTACCACCTGGACATGCTTTTGCAGCCCTTGTTACCAGCTGGCAGTAAGGGGAAACCCCATGGAGGTCTCTCTAGGTGGAAGACCTCACCCTTTACATCAGAGACCAGGGGTGCAGGGTGCTGCACAGGGCAGTCCCGTGCAATAGACTTTTAAATAGGTACACGGACTGTGCAGGCCAATGTGAAACAAGGGGAGGCCTCACAGTGTGAGCACACAGTGCAATGCACTTCACTGTTCATCAACACAGAGCTGACGGACTGGGGGAGGCCTCACAGTGCAAGCACACAGTGCAATGCACTTCACTGTTTAACAACACAGAGATGATGGACTGGGGGAGGCCTCACAGTGCAAGCACACAGTGCAATGCACTTCACTGTTTAACAACACAGAGATGATGGACTGGGGGAGGCCTCACTGTGTGAACACAGTGTGAAATATACACAATGTTTATAAACATAAACATAAATGAGGGAGGTGGTGGTGTAGTGGTAATGTCACTGGACTAGTAATCCAGAGACCAGGCTAATGCTCTGGGGGCATGGGGTTCGAATCCCACCACGGCAGAGGGTGAAATTTAAATTTAATTTATAAATCTGGAATTAAAAGCTGGTCTAATGGTGACCATGAAACCATTGTCGATAAAAACCCATTTGGTTCACTAATGTCCTTTAGAGAAGGAAATCTGCCGTCCTGACTTGGTCTGACCGACATGTGACTGCAGACCCACAGCAATGTGGTTGAATTGTAAATGCCCAATGAAATGGCCCAGCAAGACACTCAGTACAACAACAATAAATGCTGGTCTAGTCAGTGATGCCCACATCCCACAAAAATACAAATAAATAAAAACAAAGAGATGATCGACCAGGGGAGACCTCACAGTGAGGCAGAGAAAGAGCAGGATGGCAGCGCAGGAGTCCCCTGCGGTCATCTCCCTCCAAAACAAGTATACCGTTTTGGATACTGTTGAGGGAGATGGCTCACCAGGGGAAGGCAGCAGTAGCCAGGTCCATGGCACCGTGGCTGGCTCTGCTGCTCAGAAGGGCGGGAAAAAGAGTGGAAGGGCTATAGTCGTAGGGGATTCGATTGTAAGGGGAGTAGACAGGCGGTTCTGTGGTCGAAAACGAGGCTCCCGAATGGTATGTTGCCTCCCAGGTGCACGGGTCAGGGATGTCTCAGATCGGCTACAGAACATTCTAAAGGGGGAGGGTGAACAGCCAGTTGTCATTGTGCACATAGGCACTAATGATATAGGTAAAAAACGGGATGAGGTCCGACAAGCAGAGTTTAGGGAGTTAGGAGCCAAGTTAAAAAGTAGGACCTCAGAGGTAGTAATCTCAGGATTACTACCAGTGCCACGTGATAGTCAGAGTAAAAATGAAAGAATAGTCAGGATGAATGCGTGGCTTGAGAGATGGTGCAGGAAGGAGGGGTTCAGATTTTTGGGACATTGGGACCGGTTCTGGGGGAGGTGGGACTATTACAAATTGGACGGTCTACACCTGGGCTGGACTGGAACCAATGTCCTTGGAGGTGCTTTTGCTAACGCTGTTGGGGAGGGTTTAAACTAATGTGGCAGGGGGATGGGAACCAATTGAGGTCAGTTGACAGTAAGGAGGTAGTAACAAAAGCCTGGAAGAAACTAGATAATAAAGTCAGTGTGACTAAGGGGAAGAGCAGGCAGGGAGCAGATGATGAATATAAAGGGACTGGTGGTCTGAGGTTCATTTGTTTTAATGCAAGAAGTGTAGTTGGTAAGGCAGATGAACTTAGGGCTTGGATTAGTACCTGGGAGTATGATGTTATTGCTATTACTGAGACTTGGTTGAGGGAAGGGCATGATTGGCAACTAAATATCCCAGGATATCGATGCTTCAGGCGGGATAGAGAGGGAGGCAAAAGGGGTGGAGGAGTTGCATTACTGGTCAAAGAGGATATCACAGCTGTGCTGAAGGAGGGCACTATGGAGGACTCGAGCAGTGAGGCAATATGGACAGAACTCAGAAATAGGAAGGGTGCGGTAACAATGTTGGGGCTGTGCTACAGGCCTCCCAACAGCGAGCATGAGATAGAGGTACAAATATGTAAACAGATTATGGAAAGATGTAGGAGCAACAGGGTGGTGGTGATAGGAGATTTTAATTTTCCCAACATTGACTGGGATTCGCTTAATGTTAGAGGTCCAGATGGAGCAGAATTTGTAAGGAGCATCCAGGAGGGTTTTCTAGAGCAGTATGTAAATAGTCCAACTCGGGAAGGGGCCATACTGGACCTGGTGTTGGGGAATGAGCCCGGCCAGGTTGTTGAAGTTTCAGTAGGGGACTACTTTGGGAATAGTGATCACAATTCCGTAAGCTTTAAAATACTCATGGACAAAGACGAGAGTGGTCCTAAAGGAAGAGTGCTAAATTGGGGGAAGGCCAACTATACCAAAATTCGGCAGGAGCTGGGAAATGTAGATTGGGAGCAGCTGTTTGAAGGTAAATCCACATGTGATATGTGGGAGGATTTTAAAGAGAGGTTGATTAGCGTGCAGGAGAGACATGTTCCTGTGAAAATGAGGGATAGAAATGGCAAGATTAGGGAACCATGGATGACAGGTGAAATTGTGAGACTAGCTAAGAGGAAAAAGGAAGCATACATAAGGTCGAGGCGGCTGATGAAAGACGAAGCTTTGAAAGAATATCGGGAATGTAGGACCAATCTGAAACGAGGAATTAAGAGGGCTAAAAGGGGTCATGAAATATCTTTAGCAAACAGGGTTAAGGAAAATCCCAAAGCCTTTTATTCATATATAAGGAGAAAGAGGGTATCTAGAGAAAGGATTGGCCCACTAAAGGACAAAGGAGGAATGTTATGCTTGGACTCAGAGAAAATGGGTGAGATTCTAAACGAGTACTTTGCATCGGTATTCACCGAGGAGAGGGACATGACGGATGTTGAGGTTAGGAACAGATGTTTGATTACTCTAGGTCAAGTCGGCATAAGGAGGGAGGAAGTGTTGGGTATTCTAAAGGGCATTAAGGTGGACAAGTCCCCAGGTCCGGATGGGATCTATCCCAGGTTACTGAGGGAAGCGAGAGAGGAAATAGCTGGGGCCTTAACAGATATCTTTGCAGCATCCTTAAACACGGGTGAGGTCCCGGAGGACTGGAGAATTGCTAATGTTGTCCCCTTGTTTAAGAAGGGTAGCAGGGATAATCCAGGTAATTATAGACCGGTGAGCCTGACGTCAGTGGTAGGGAAGCTGCTGGAGAAGATACTGAGGGATAGGATCTATTCCCATTTGGAAGAAAATGGGCTCATCAGTGATAGGCAACATGGTTTTGTGCAGGGAAGGTCATGTCTTACCAACTTAATAGAATTCTTTGAGGAAGTGACAAAGTTGATTGATGACGGAAGGGCTGTCGATGTCATATACATGGACTTCAGTAAGGCGTTTGATAAGGTTCCCCATGGCAGGCTGATGGAGAAAGTGAAGGCGCTTGGGGTCCAAGGTGTACTAGCTAGATGGATAAAGAACTGGCTGGGCAACAGGAGACAGAGAGTAGCAGTCGAAGGGAGTTTCTCAAAATGGAGACGTGTGACCAGTGGTGTTCCACAGGGATCCGTGCTGGGACCACTGTTGTTTGTGATATACATTAATGATTTGGAGGAAAGTATAGGTGGACTGATTAGCAAATTTGCAGACGACACTAAGATTGGTGGAGTAGCAGATAGTGAAGGGGACTGTCAGAGAATACAGCAGAATATAGATAGATTGGAGAGTTGGGCAGAGAAATGGCAGATGGAGTTCAATCAGGGCAAATGCGAGGTGATGCATTTTGGAAGATCCAATTCAAGAGTGAACTATACAGTAAATGGAAAAGTCCTGGGGAAAATTGATGTCCAGAGAGATTTGGGTGTTCAGGTCCACTGTTCCCTGAAGGTGGCAACGCAGGTAAATAGAGTGGTCAAGAAGGCATACGGCATGCTTTCCTTCATCGGACGGGGCATTGAGTACAAGAGTTGGCAGGTCATGTTACAGTTGTATAGGACTTTGGTTCGGCCACATTTGGAATACTGCGTACAGTTCTGGTCGCCACATTATCAAAAGGATGTGGATGCTTTGGAAAGGGTGCAGAGGAGGTTCACCAGGATGTTGCCTGGTATGGAGGGCGCTAGCTATGAAGAGAGGTTGAGTAGATTAGGATTATTTTCATTAGAAAGACAGAGGTTGAGAGGGGACCTGATTGAGGTGTACAAAATCATGAGAGGTATAGACAGGGTGGATAGCAAGAAGCTTTTTCCCAGAGTGGGGGTTTCAATTACTAGAGGACACGAGTTCAAAGTGAAAGGGGAAAAGTTTAGGGGGGATATGCGTGGAAAGTTCTTTACGCAGAGGGTGGTGGGCACCTGGAACGCATTGCCAGCGGAGGTGGTAGATGCGGGCACGATGGAGTCTTTTAAGATGTATCTAGACAGATACATGAATGGGCAGGAAGAAAAGAGATACAGAACCTTAGAAAATAGGCGACATGTTTAGAGAGGATCTGGATCGGCGCAGGCTTGGAGGGCCGAAGGGCCTGTTCCTGTGCTGTAATTATCTTTGTTCTTTTATCTTTGATGTAGGTTTCCTGCAGAAAGCTCACCGCATATCTCCCTCCCCTGAGGACTGAGAGATTGTGAAATCTGCGGTGAGACCCCCTGCTGCCGTTGATGTTGAGGCTGGCTATGGTTATCTTCATGTCAATATAGATAGAAACTGTCAGCAACACGTCACTGTGAGGAGGGAGTGGAAGTGCACCTGGCCTTCCACTCCTCCTGCAATCCATTGAGGAACGCTTTAAACCGGCGCCTCTCAACCAGTTTCACGCCCATGCCCTTCCCCGCTTTCTGGAGGGTGGCACGGACAGACTGGATGATCAGCACCAGATTCGACCAACGGCCGAGGGCCAGCTGAACTTTATGGGCCTTGCTTTTCCTTATTTTTGACAGTCTGTCTCTGTGACTCAATCTGTTTGTTCAACTTGCAAATTCATCTTAAATGTTTGAATAATTGTCAGCCAGTTGCTGCTGATGTGCTGAGTGTATTTCCATATTGGGCACAAATGCCTCGGGGAGTGTGGATCACAGTCAGGTTAAAAAACAGGGAAAAGGCCATTGTACAAACCACCTAATAGTGGAAGGGAATTTGTGGAAATTATGTAGCAAAGCTCTGAAATAAGTAAAATTTATAGCAGAAAAATCATGAGAAATTTCAACTCCAGCAATGATGTGGGAAGTGGACATAGAGAAAGGGGAAAAGGTAATGGAGTATTTACAGTGTGTTCAGGACACAATTCTTACCCAGTAGATCAAAGTTCACCAAGGGTGGATCCAGTCATTGAAAATAAACCAGAGCAGATATGAAAAGTAAACTTGGGTGAGAATTGAGGCAATATCAATGACAACATAATAAACTTAAAGGCAATGATTCAGATCGATATCAGTAAGAAAAGCCAAAAATAATAGATTCGAAAAAGCTGATTTTTGGGGGTTGAAATTGCAACGAGTGAAGATTAACTGGAACAGAATATTAACAAAGAGAGAGAACAGCCAGGCCCCATCAGTGGTTTCGGGTCCGGCAAGATTTTGCTGTTAATCTGGAGGGGAAATTGCCTTTGCTTCTGTACTCGGAAGCAGCTCTGCCTCCCATCTCACCCAGTCCTCTTCATAAACTCATTTTATCACGTTTCATTTTGCAGTGACATATCCACCTGCTGAAGTATATACACTAGCTGTAGAGTCTAGAACTAGGAGACACAGTCTCTGAATAAGGGTCAACCACTTAGGACTAAGATGAGGAGGAATTTCTTCCCCCAAAGGGTTTTGGATCTGGAATTCTCTACCCCAGAGGACTGTGGATGCTCAGACATTGAGTATATTCAAAGCAGAGATTGATTGATTTTTAGACAATGAGGGATTAAGGGATATGGAGATGGTGTGTGAAGGTGGAATGAAGGTAACAGATCAGCCAAAAACATATGAACGGGTGGAGCAAGTTCCAATAGCCGAGTGGCCTACTCCTGCTCCTATATCTAATGTTCATATACCTGCAATGTGCTCCACTCTGTAAATCTTCTGCACCTTGTTTTTCCTTATTTCTGACAACCTGTCTTTGTAACTGAAGCTATTTGGTCAGTTTCCAAATTTATCTTAAACATTTGACTAATTGGCAAGCAATTGCTGCTGATCTTATAAAGACATTTCCATATAGGACACAGATACCTCAGAGGAATGTGGATCCAGTCAGGTTAAATAATGTAACAAAGGTTATTCTACAGATCACCTAATAGTGGAAGAGATCGAAAGGAAAATATACAAAGCTATGAAACAAGTAAAATTCATAGCATCGTAATCATGGAATATTTCATAGCAAATAATCTGGCAGGAAGAGGAAGGAAAAGGGCATAAAAGGGAATGGAACAGTTTTCCTGTGTTCCGGACTTTGGGGGATGAAAATGGAAGTTGTGAAAATAAACTGGAACAGAATATTGATGAACAAAGATAGATTAGCAGTGGGAAATATGTAAAAAGGGGATCGAAAATTCCACTAAAACAAGAATCAATTAAACAAATCATGAAACAGCAGAAATGAAAGAAGGGAGAAGTGTGAAACTGAAATGAAAGTCAAAGGCAGGTAATAAGTATATTGAGAATAAGGGAGAGGATGACAAAAACCAAAATCAGGAGGTTAGGGAACATGTTCAAAAAGTAAAACAAAGAGAAACTGTGAAATTAAATTCTGAAGAAATATAAAAAGAAATAGTAAAATATCCTACAGACACATAAATAACAGAAAGGTAAATCCGAATCGGGATAAAGTCAATGTCGGCTGCACAGGAAAAACTCACAGGTAATGAGGAGAGATGGCAGAAAGATTGGAGAATTACTTTGCCTCAGTTTTACCAGCTGGACTAACAAAGTGGATTTGACATCATTCCAGGTAGATATTAAAACATTTAAAACAGAAAGGAGGGGATAGCAGTAAAACCTAGAGATGATAAATTCTGGAAACTGGATGAATTGCATCCGTGTGTACTAAAACAGGCAAGGGAAGACCCCATTGAGAGTGATGTATTCAGTTCTGGACCCTACACCTCAAGAATGATGTATTAGTTTAGGATGGGGTGCAGCACCTATTCACCAGAATAATACTGAAGCTACAAGGGTTAACCTGTGAGGACTGATTTTTTAAATTATTTGTTTGTGATATTGTGGGCGTCGCTGACTAGACCAGTATTTGAGATATGCCTGGTGCTGCTCTTGCCATGTCCTCCTGCAATCTTCATTGAACCAGGATTGGTCCCCCAGCTTGTTGGTAATGGTGGAGTGGGGGATATGCCGGGCCATGAGGTTACAGCTTGTGGTTGAGTACAATTCTGCTGCTGCTGATGGCCCACAGCACCTCAAGGAAGCCCAGTTTTGAGTTGCTAGATCTGTTTGAAATCTATCCCATTTAGCATGGTGATAGTGTCACACAACACGATGGAGGGTATCCTCAATGTGAAGACAAGACATTGTCTCCACAAGGACTGTGCAGTGGTCACTCCTACCAATACTGTCATGGACAGATGCATTTGCAACAGATAGATTGATGATGACAAGGTCAAGTTGGCTTTGCCCTCTTGTTGGTTCCCTCACCACCTGCTGCAGACCCAGTCTAGCAGCTATGTCCTTTAGGACTCGGACAGCTGGGTCAGTGATGGTGCTCCCAAGCCATTCTTGGTGATGCACATTGAAGTCTCCCACCCAGAGTATATTCTGCACCCCTTCCACCCTCAGTGCTCCTTCCAATTGGTGTTCAACATGGAGGAGTAATGACTCATCAGCTGAGTGGGGGGCGGTAGGTGGTAATCAGCAGGAGGTTTCCTTGCCCATATTTGACCTGATGCCATGAGACTTCATGGGGTCTGGAGTCGATGTTGATGACTCCCAGGGCAACTCCCTCCTGACTGTATACCACTGTGCCATCACCTCTGGTGGGTCTGTCCTGCCAGTGGGACAGAAAGTACCCAGGGATGGTGATGGTCATGTCCTGGACATTGTCTGTTAGGTATGATTCCGTGAGTATGACTGTGTCAGGCTGTTGCTCAATTAGTCTGTGGGACAGCTCTCCCAACTTTGGCACAAGTCCCCAGATGTTAGTAAGGAGGACTTTGCAGGGTCGACAGGGCTGGATGTGCTGTTGTCATTTCCGATGCCTTGGACAATGCTGGGTGGTCTGTCTGGTTTCATTCCTTTTTAGACATTTCTCTCGTGGTTAGGTACAACTGAGTCGGCCATTTCAGAGGGTGTTTAAGAGTCAACCACATTATTGTTTGTCTGGAGTCACATGTAGGCCAGACTGGCTAAGAACGGCAGATTTCCTTCCCTGAAGGACATTAGTGAACCAGATGGGTGTTTACAACAATCGACAATGGTTTCATGGTCACCATTACTGAGGCTTGCTTTTTTCTAAATTCCACATTATTCATTGTATTTAAATTCCACCAGCTGCCATGGTGGGATTTGAAGCCATGTCCCCAGAGCATTAGCCTGGGCCTCAGGATTGCTAGTCCAGTGACATTACCACTAAGCCACCTCCCCCACACTCAGTACCTCTGTTTATGAAGCCCAAAATCCCAGAGGTGTTGATAATTACTGCTCAATATGCCCTGTCACTTTCAAAGATCTATACACATGAATCCCCATGTCCGTCTGTTCTTGCACATGCTTTAGAAATGTGTCATTAAGTCTATATTACCTTTCCCGATCCCTTCTGCCAAAATGTATCAATTCACACTGCTCCATATTAAATTCTATCTGGCACTCGTCTTCCCACTCTGCTAGCCTATCAATGTCCTGTTGCAGTTGATTTGTATCATCCTCACTGTTTGTCACAACTTCAAGTTTGATATCACCAGCACATTTTCAAATGTTACTCTGCATTCCAATATCCATGTCAATTATATGTATAATATATCAAAACAATTAGTAGATCTAACACTGACTGTAATGGAACACCACTGTCTAATATGCTCCAGTCTGAAATACAGCCTTTCACCTCAAATCACTGTTTTCATCCAGTGAGAGAGGATTTGAGGAAAGTAGCAGGAGCAATGCAGAGAATGATGAAATATACTCATTCAGGGACTTGCAGCTACGGAGAGATGTCAGGAGTGAGAATAAGCACAGGGCTGAATGGAAGGGGACACTGATTGAGCACAGTGCATCCCAGTATGTGTACAGCAGCAGTAATGGTGAGTGTGCACCACCTGATGTTTTAATATACAAGGTGCATGTTATCAGGTTGTGTTACTATTAAGTGTGTGGGTGCACCCACTGGAGGTTTAATATACATGTTACATTTCAGTAATTCTGCAATGCAAATTAGGGAGAGTGTGTGCCACCTTGTGGCTGAATGTAGAAACTGCGATTTAGAATCAGAATGGTCCAGCACAGAATGAGGTAATTCAGCTCATCGTGTCTGTGTTGGGTCTTCAGATTTCTCTTTAGATAATTATCCAATTCTCTTTTGAAAGCTACTAATGACTCTGCCTCCACAACACTCTCATGCAGTGCATTCCAGATCCCAACTATTGGCTGCAAACGTTTTTCCGCAAGTTACCTTTGGTTCATTTCCCATCCACTTTAAATCAGTATCCACTCGTTCTCGACCCTTCCACCAATGGGAAAGGTTTCTCCCTATCTACTCTGTCTAAACACCTCATTATTTTGAACAGCAATGTCAAATCTCCAAACAACCTTCTCTTGTCCAAAGAGAGCAGCCCCAGCTTCTCCAATCTATCCATGTAACTGAGTCCCTCATCCTTGGAACCATTCTGATAAATCTTTATTACACCCTCTCTAACACCTTCACATTCCTCCTACTGTGTGGTGCCCAGAATTGGACACAATATCCCAGTTAAGGCTGAACCAGTGTTTCATAAAGGTTCTCATGAAAGGTCAGAAAATTAACTTTGTTTCTCTCTCCTTAGATGCTACCACACCTGCGAAGTGTTTCAAGCATTTTCTGTTTTCATTCCCGATTTCCAGCATCCACAGTATTTCACTCTTGTTTTATGAAGGTTCACCATAACCTCTTTGTGTTTGTACTCTATGTCTCTATTTCTACAGCCCAAGAACACTTACACCTTAGTAACCACTTTCTCAACCTGACCTGCCATCTTCAACAATATGTACACATTTACCCCCAGGTCCTGCTGCTCCTGTTCCCCCTTTACAATTGTAGTTTGTTTTTTTATATTGCCTCTCTACATTCTTCTGTGTGTCACTTTGCACTTTTCTGTGTTAAATTTAATCTGCCAGTTGCCTGCCCATTCCACCAGCCTATGTCTGCTTGAATTTATCACTATCGTCCTCACTGTTCACTCTACTTCCAAGTTTGTATCATATGCAAATTTTCAAATTGTGCATTGACCAAGTCTCGGTCATTAATATAGATTAATAAAAGCAGTGCTCCTGTTAATGATCCTGGGGAACTCCACTATGTACACTCCAATCCAAAGTATAACCATTCACAAATACTCTCTGTTTCCTGTCACTCAGCTAACTATCCATGCTGTCAATGTCCCTTTTATTTCACAGGCTTCAACTTTGCTGACAGGCCTATTATGTGTCACTTTATTCACCCTTTTTTTGCAAGTCCATGTACACCAATCAACCACATTACCATTATCAACCCTCTCTGTTATCTCACCAATAAAACTCAATCAAGTTAGTTAAATATGATTCACCTTTAATAAAATAGAAACAGAAAAAGCTGGAAATACTCAGCAGGTCAGAGAGCAGATAGAAACATAGAAAATAGGAGCAGGAATAGGCCATTCGGCCCTTCGAGCCTGCTCCGCCATTCATTGTGATCATGGCTGATCATCCAACTCAGTAACCTGTTCCCGCTTTCGCCACATATCCTTTGATTCCTTTCACCCCAAGAGCTATAACTAACTCCTTCTTGAAAACATACAATGTTTTGGCCTCAACTGCTTTCTGTGGTAGTGAATTCCACAGGCTCACCACTTTCTGAGTGAAGTATTTTCTCCTCATCTCAGTCCCGAAAGGTTTACCCCGTATCCTTAGACTATGACCCCTGGTTCAGGACTCCCCCACCATCGGGAACATCCTTCCTGTATCTACCCTGTCAAGTCCTGTCAGAATTTTATAGGTTTCTATATGTGGAGAGAAAAACAGAGCTAACGTTTCAGGTCAATGACCTTTCATCAGACCTGGGAAAAATTAGAAATATAATAGGTTTTAAGTAGGTGAAATGGGAGAGGATGGAAAAAGAACAAAAGTGAAATTCTGTGATAGGGAGACATTAAAGGTTAATACAGTTTGTGTTGCAAGGACAAAGGGAGTTGTATTGGGAACAAGTCTTCTTCTTCTTTGTCCTCCTTGTCTCGAGAGACAATGGGTAAGCGCCTGGAGGTGGTCAGTGGTTTGTGGAGCAGCCCCTGGAGTGGCTATGAAGGCCAATATTAAAGTGACAGACTCTTCCACAGGTGCTGCAGAAAAAATTGATTGTCGGGGCTGTTACACAGTTGGCTCTCCCCTTGCGCTTCTGTCTTTTTTCCTGCCAACTGCTAAGTCTCTTCGACTCGCCACACTTTAGCCCCGCCTTTATGGCTGTCCGCCAGCTCTGGCGATCACTGGCAACTGACTCCCACGACTTGTGATCAATGTCACAGGACTTCATGTCGCGTTTGCAGACGTCTTTAAAGCGGAGACATGGACGGACGGTGGGTCTGATACCAGTGGCGAGCTCGCTGTACAATGTGTCTTTGGGGATCCTGCCATCTTCCATGCGGCTCACATGGCCAAGCCATCTCAAGCGCCGCTGACTCAGTAGTGTGTCTCAGCTGGGGATGTTGGCCGCCTCGAGGACTTCTGTGTTGGAGATACGGTCCTGCCACCTGATATGCAGGATTCTCCGGAGGCAGCGAAGATGGAATGAATTGAGACGTCGCTCTTGGCTGACATACGTTGTCCAGGCCTCGCTGCCATCGAGCAAGGTACTGAGGACACAAGCTTGATACACTCGGACTTTTGTGTTCTGTGTCAGTGCGCCATTTTGGGAACAAGTAAAGAAACAGAAAGTATGTCCAGAGGAACTGTAAATGACAGAATAATGAACAGCTGCTGTCTGAAATCAAAAACAGGAGAAAAACAAAACTAAGACCAAAACATGCAAAGAAAATGAAACAAAAAGGGGAGAGAGATTACGTTCTAAAATTGCTGAATTCAGTGTTGAGTCCAGAGGGCTGTAAACTGCCCAGTCAAAAGATGATCTGCTGTTCCCTGAGCTTACATTGAGCTTCATTAGAACACTGCAGCAGGTCAAGGACAGAGGTCAGTGTGAGAGCAATGTGGAGAATTAAAATGTTAGGACACCGGAAGCTCAGGGTCATGCTGCAGATTGAAGAGAGATGTTCTGTAATGTGGTGACTGAATCTGTGTTTGGTCTCCCCAATGATGAGCAGATCACATTGTGAGCAGTGAATACAGTATACTACATTGAAAGAAGTACATGTAAATCACTGTTTCAACTGCAAGGTGTGCTCGGGGCCTTGGATGGTGAGGAGAGAGGAGGTAAAAGGGCAGGTGTTGCAACTCCTGCCCTTACATGGGAAGTTGTTGTGAGAAGTGGACAGGGTATTGGGGGTTATTAAGTAGTGGACCAGAGTGTTGCAGAAGGAACGGTCTCCTCAGAATGCTGAAAGTGTAGGTGAGGGGAAGATGTGTTTGGTGGTGACATCACACTCATAAGATCATAAGAAATAGGAGTAGGAGTGGGTCATTTGTCCCCTTGAGCCTGCTCCACCATTCAATAAGATCATGACTGATCTGAGTGTGGCCTTAACTCCCCTTTCCTGCCTGACCCCATCACCCTTGACTCTCTTGTAGGTCAAAACTCTGTCCAACTCAGCGTTGAATATATTCAATGACCCAGCCTCCACTGCTTGCTGGGGAAGAGAATTCCAAACACTAACAACCCTCTGAGGGAAGAAATTCCTTCTCATCTCCATCTTCCAAGGCAAACCACTTATTTAGAAACTGAACACCCGAGTTCTAGATTCCCCCAAGAGGGGAAACATCTTCTCAGCATCCACCCTGTCAAGACACCTCAGAATCTTCATAAGATCACCTCTCATTCTTCTGAACTCCAATGAGTACAGGACAACCTGTTCAACCTTTCCTCAAAAGACAATCCCTTCATCCCAGGAATCAGTCCAGTGAACCTTCTTTGAACTGTTTCCAATGCAAGGATATCCCTCCTTAAATAAGGAGATGAAAACTGTACACAGTACTCTAGGTGCAGTCTCAGCAATGCCCTGAACAGGTGGAGCAAGACTTCTCTACTTTTATACGCTATCCCCCTTGCAATAAATGCTAACATTCTATTGTCCTTCCTAATTACATGCTATACCTGCAAGCTAACTTTTTGTTACTCATGTACGAGGATACCCAGATCGCTCTGTACGACAGCATTCTGCAATCTCTCTCCATTTGATTAATATTTTGCCTTTCTATTCTTCCCACCAAAGTGGATAACCTCATATTTCCCACATTATACTCCCTCTGCCAAATTTTTGCCCTCTCAGTCATCCTTTGTGGCTTTGCAGATACTTTGTGTCCTCCTCACAACTTTCTTTCCTACTTAGCTTTGTCTATGCCACAAATTTGGTTACAGATACACTTGGTCTCTTCATCCAAGTCACTGAGTAGATCCTAAATAGTTGAGGCCCCAGCACTGGTCCTGGTGGCACTTCACTAGTTAGTTTGCCAACCTGAAAATGCCCCATTTCCCCTGACTCTCTGTTTCCTGTTAGTTAGCCAATCCTCCATTCATGGTAATATATTACCCCAACACCATGAGCTCTTTTCTTGTGCAGTGACCTTTCATGTGGCACCTTATCGAATGCCTTTTGGAAATTCAAATACACTACATCTACTAGTTCCCCTTCATCCACCCTGTTTGTTACATACTCAAAGAACTCTAATAAGTTTGTCAAACACAATTTCCCTTTCATAAAAAGATGTTGACTCTGTCTGATTGCATTATGATTTACTAAATGTCCTGCTACTACTTCCTTAATAATGAATTCTAGCATTTTCCCAAGAAGAAATGTTCAGTTAACTGGCCTATAGTTTCCTGATTTCTGTTGCCCCCTCACCTTTCTTAAATAGACGTGTTACATTTGTGGTTTTCCAATCCGCTGGGATCTTTCCAGAATCTAGAGAATTTTGGAAGATCACAACCAATGCATCTACTGTCTCTGCAGCTCCTTATTTTCAGACCCTGGGACGCAAACCATCAGGTCCAGGGGACTGTTCACCCTTTAGTTCCAATAGTTTTCCTCGGACTTTTTCTCTTGTGATAGTGTTGGTTTTAAGTTCTTTTTGCCTCTTAATTTTCTGCTTTTTGTGTCTTCTACTGCAAAGACAGATATAAAATATTTGCTCAAAGTCTCTGCCATTTCCTTGTTTCCAATTGTTAATTCCCCAGTCTCATTCTCGAAGGGAACAAAACTTACTTTAGCTACTCTTTCCTCTATATATTTATAGAAGCTTTTACTGTCTGTTTTTATATTTCTTGCTAGTTTACTTTCATACTTTAATTTCTCCCTCTTCATTATTTTTTTTGTTATGCATTGCATCTGAAGGACAGTCCTGGTCTTCAAAGATGAGCTGATATAAAAGATTTGAAGAGGTCAAAGGTGGAAAATTCCTCAGGTTTGATGTGACACAACTGCAATATTCCAACAGTAACCACAGGAAATCCCAATGTAGAATTGGAGAATACAGCAACATATCTCCAGAGGCTGAATGTACGTTTTGATGAGACTCTTGCCTTGAATAGTTTTCCCATTGAATGTTTTGTTCCTATCAGTATCTGTAGAAGTATGTGTACAAGAGAAAGTGACAGAATAACGATGGGTTCACCAGCCTCCAGGGATGTCCTGATCCATCCTGATATCGTGCAGAATCCGGCATTGAACCTCATCATTCTTTGGGACAATAATCTAAAACTTGAATGTAGGATAATAAAACAGAACTTTCCCCAGGGATGGAAGAGAAATAATAGGGAAAATTAGATGTTTGTACTGAAAAAGGAATGGAATCTGCTCCATTCTAGAGTTTGAGTGTCTGGTTTTAGTGTTTCATGGATTGTGAAAAGTGTTTGTACTTTGTCTTTACAGCCATCAGTCACTTATTTCTGGACTGGAGACTTCTGACTGCTGTTTTTATTCACACCCACATATCTAACAAAGGTCCAAGGTCACACACCATCCTGACTTGGAAATATATACAGGGAGAGGTTCTTCTGATTTAAAATGGGACCAGTGGGAATTGGAATTGACCTTTAGATTTGAAATTAGTTGGGAGTTCGGAGACAGTGAATGTTATAAAGGATATGTACTCAGATTAGCGGGGAGACTGGGAGTTGGGAAAAGTCAGGAACAGCAGAGTTCTCTGAGAAAATGGGCTGTGTGAATCACCTGAGAACAAGGTCCTGTTTCATCATCAGACAGGTGACATTTCCCATTGTTCACAGGAACCGACTCTTTCAAGATGAACATGACTGACTGACAATTTCTATAATCATTTTCGAAATTAAATACAGATTCTTAAAACAACAGGATGTGGAACTGACAAGAGAACAGGATTTACTGGATATAACAATGAGTACTGAGTAGGATTTAATTAATATTCTGACAGTAAATGAACATCTAACAATGAGTGACCACACTCTGTTCGAGACAGACATTCAGTTCATGGAGAAATGTCCCCCACATGCTATGGTTTTAACCTTAGCAAGGCTGACTGGGACAGAATGAGACATAAACTGAACACGTTAAACTGGGCTGAGCTGTTAACAGACAAACATGCAGTAAAACATTGGGAGGCTCTTAATGAAGTATTTATGATAATAAGTATGGAATCAGCTTGGTGAATTACTGCAGTGTGTCCTGTAGATCAGACATAGTTCAAACCTGCCTCTTTCTCTCAGTGCCTGGTGTGTCAGCTCAGCTCAGTCTGTGAATTCGACTGCTGCTGTGACCCTGACTGCTTCACCATGGACATCAATGTCTTCTGTGTGCCTGGCAGTGAACTGTAAGTGTCTGTTAGTGAGTTGTTACATTAGATCCCAGTCTGGTAATGGCTCAATTTTAGCATTCTCATCCTCCTGTTCAAATCCCTCCATGGCCTCACCGCCTCCGATCACTTTCACCTCCTCCAGCCCTACAATTCTCATCCTCATCTTCAAATTCCCCAGCCTTTTCCCCCTCCCTATCTCTGCTGTCTTTTCCAGCCTTACAACACAACCGAGATCTCTGCACTCCTCCAGTTTTGGCTTCTTTCACATCTTCAATGTTCTTCGCTCCGCCATTGGCTGCTCTGCTTCCACCTGCCAAGACCCCAATCTCTTGAATTCCCTCCTAAACTTCTCTTCCTTTAAGACCATCCTTACAATATAACTCTTTGACCAAGATTTCGGTCACGTCCCCTGATATGTCCTGACAAGGCTGGATGTCAAATTTTCCTTTTAAACGCTCCTGTAGAGCACCTTGGGACATTTGACAATGTGAAAAATGTAATATCAGAGAGTGGTTACAACACAGAAGGAAGCCATTTGGCCCATCATGTTTGTACTAGCTGTCTGCAAGTGCAACTCATCTAGTCCCACTCCTCTGCCTTCTCCCTGCCGCCCTGTGATTTTTTCTCTCCAGATTATTAACCAATTCTCTTTTGAAGGTCTCAATTGAATCTGCCTCCACTGCACTCCCAGACAGTGCATTCCAGGTCTGAACCACTCGCTGTGTAAAAATGGTTTTCCTTATGTCACTGTTGCTTCTTTTGCCAGTCCCCTTAAATCAGTGTCCTCTGGTTCTCGATCCTTCCACCAATGGGAACAGTTTCTCCCTATTGACTCTGTCCAGATCCCTCATAATTTTGAACACCTCTATTAAATCTCCTCTTAATCTGCTCTTCTGTAAAGAGAACAGCCCCAGCTTCTCCAACCTATCCATGTAACTGAAGTTCCTCATCTCCAAAACCATTCTCGGGAATCTTTACTGCACCCTCTCAAATGCCTTCACCTCCTTCCTAAAGTGTGGTGTCCAGAACTGGACACAATATTCCAGTTGAGGCCGAACAGTATTTTATACAGGTTTAGTATAAATTCCTTGCTTTTGTACACAATGCCCCTATTTCTGAAGCCCAGAATCCAATGTGTTTTATTAACCAGTTTCTGGAATATAATGTGGAAAATGTGAAGGTATCCACTTTGGGAGGAAAAACAGAAATGCAGAGTATTTCTGAAATAGTGAGAGATTGAGAAGTGTTGATGTACAAAGGGACCTGGTTGTCTTCATCAATAAATCACTGAACACTAACATGCAGGTGCATCAAGGAATTAGGAAGGCAAATGGTCTGTTAGCATTTATTGCGAGAGGATTTGAGTACAGGAATAAAGGAATCTTGCTGCAATTATATATAACCTTGGTGAGACCACACCTGGAGATTGTGTACAGTTTTAGTCTCCTTACCTAAGGAAGGATATACTTGCCATAGAGGGATTGCAACGAAGGTTCAACAGACTGAACCTGGGATGGCAGGATTGTCTTATGAGGAGAGATTGTGGAGGCTGGGCCTGTATTCTCGAGAGTTTAGAAAAATGAGAGGTGATCTCATTGAAGCATAGAAAAGTCTTACAAGGCTCGACATGGTGGATGCAGGATGGATGTTTCCGCTGGCTGGGAGGTCTACAACCACAGAACACAGACTCAGAATAAGAGGGAGGCCATTTAGGACTGAGATGAAGAGCGATTTCTTCACTCAGAGGGTGGTGAATCTTTGGAATTCTTTACACAGAGGGCAGCGGAGGCTCACTCATTGAGTATGTTCATGACAGAGATTGATAGATTGTTAGATATTAAAGATATCAATGGATATGGGGATAGAGTGGGATAAAAGCATTGAGGTAGAAGATCAGCCATGATCTGGTTGAATGGTGGAACAGGCTCGAGGGGCCGGACGGCTTACTCCTGCTCCTATTTCCTATCTTGCTATTTTCCTATGTTCACCCTGCCCTGCCACCTTCAATGATTTGTGTATATATATTCACAGGTCCCTCTGCTCCTTCGTCCCTTTATATTGTCTCTCCTCATTCATCCTACCAAAATGAAGCACTTCACACACTTCTCTGCGTTAAATCTCATCATCCATTCCACCAGCCTGTCGATGTTCTCTTGAAGTTTATCACTATCCTCCTCACAGTTCACAATACTGACAAGTGTTGTGTCATCCACATATTTTGAAATTATACCCTGTACACTCAGGTCTAGGCCATAAATATATACATCAAGAAAAACAGGGGTCCCAGTCCCAACCTCTGGGGAACCCCACTATATACTGTCCTCCAGTCTGAAAAGCAACAGTTTACAGCTATTCTCCATTTCCTGTCATTCAGTGAATTTTGTATCCATGCTGCTCTGTTCCTTTTATTCCATGTGCTCTAACTTTGTTGACAAGCCTGTTAGCTTTATCAAATGGCACTTTATCAAATGCCTTTTGGAACATGCCACGTATACCACTTCAACCCCATTACCCTCATCAACCCTCTCTGTTACCTCATCAAAGAACCCAAGCAGGTTAGTTAAACTCAATTGGCCCTTAACAAATCTATGCTGCCTTTCCTGAATTAATCCACATTTGTCCAAGAGACAGTTAACTTTGTCCCGAATTATCATGTTGAAAAGCTGTCCCACCATTGAGGTTAAACTGACTGACCTATAGTTGCTAGGCTTATCCTTACACCCCTTTTTTAATAAGGGTGCAACAGTTGAAATTCTCCGTCCTCCGGCACCTCTCCCGCATCTAAGGAGGATTGGAAGATTATGGCCAGTGCCTCCGCAATTTCCACTCCGCTGTGTTGTGGAGAAGATGCAAAGTGGCTTCAAGGGGATTTGGACAGACTTAGTGAGTGGACAAGAACGTGGTAGATGGAATGTCATGTGGAAAAATGTGAGGTTATCCATGTTGGTAAGAGGAATAGATATGCAGAGTATTTCTTAAATGGTAAGAGGTTAGAAAGTGTCGATGTACAAAGGGACTTGGGTGACCTCGTCAATAAGTCACTGAAAGCTAACATGTAGGTGCAACAAGCAATTAGGAAGGCTCATGGTATGTCAGCCTTTATCGCAACAGGATTTGAGTACAGGACTAGTGAAGTCTTGCTTCAATTGTATAGAACCTTGGTTAGATCGCACCTGGAGTACGTGCCAGTGAGGCTAGAAATAGGAAGATAATGCAGCTAAACATGTGGCTAAACAGCTGGTGTAAGAGAGAGGGTTTCAGATATCTGGATCATTGGGATCTCTTCCGGGACAGGTAGGACCTGTACAAGAAGGACGGGTTGCATCTAAACTGGAGGGGCACAAATATCCTGGCTGCGAGGTTTGCTAGCGTCACTCGGGAGGGTTTAAACTCGTGTGGCAGCGGGGTGGGAACCAGAGCAGTGGGACAGCAGGTGAAGTAACTGAGGGGGAACTAGTAAATAAGGCCAGTAAGACTAAGAGGAAGAGCAGGCAGAGAGATGTTGTTGAGCACAGTGGGACTGGTGGTCTGAAGTGCATTTGTTTCAATGCGAGAAGGCAGATGAATTTAGAGCTTGGATTAGTACTTGGAACTATGATGTTGTTGCTATTACAGAGACTTGGTTGAGGGAAGGACAGGATTGGCAGATAAACGTTCCGGGATTTAGAAGCTTCAGGTGGGATAGAGGGGGATGTAAAAGGGGTGGGGGAGTTGCATTACTGGTTAAGGAGAATATCACAGCTGGACTGAGGGAGGACACCTTGCGGGGGTCATGCAGCGAGGCAATATGGGTAAAGCTCAGGAATAGGAAGGGTGCAGTCACGATGTTGGGGGTTTACTACAGGCCTCCCAACAGCCAGCGGGAGATAGAGGAGCAGATATGTAGACAGATTTTGGAAAGATGTGAAAGCAACAGGGTTGCAGTGGTGGGTGATTTTAACTTCCCCTATATTGACTGGGACTCACTTAGTGCTCGGTGCTTGGATGGGGCAGAATTTGTAAGATGCATCCAGGAGGGCTTCTTGAAACAATATGTAGATTGTCCAACAAGGGATGGGGCCATACTGGACCTGGTATTGGGGAATGAGCCCGGCCAGGTGGTCAAAATTTCAGTAGGGGAGCATTTCAGGAACAGTGACTACAATTCCAAAAGTTTTAAGATACTTGTGGATAAGGATAAGAGTAGTCCTCGGGTGAAGGTGCTAAATTGGGGGAAGGCTAATTATAACAATATTAGGCAGGAACTGAAGAATTTAGATTGGGGGCAGCTGTTTGAGGGTAAATCAACATCTGACATGTGGGAGTCTTTCAAACGTCAGCTGATTAGAATCCAGGACCGGTATGTTCCTGTGAGGAAGAAGGATAAGTTTGGCAGGTTTTGGGAACCTTGGATAATGAGGGATATTGTGAGCCTAGTCAAAGAGAAAAAGGAAGCATTCGTAAGGGCTAGAAGGCTGGGAACAGACGAAGCCCTTGAGGAATATAAAGAAAGTAGGAAGGAACTTCAGCAAGGAATCAGGAGGGCTAAAAGGGGTCATGCAAAGTCATTGGCAAACAGGATTAAGGAAAATCCCAAGGCTTTTTATATGTATATGAAGAGCAAGAGGGTAGCCAGGAAAAGGGTTGGCCCACTCAAGGACAGAGGAGGGAATCTATGTGTGGAGCCAGAGGAAATGGGCGAGGTACTAAATGAATACTTTGGTTCAGTATTCACCAAAGAGAAGGACTTGGTGGATGATTAGTCTAGGGAAGGGAGTGTAGATAGTCTGGGTCATGTCAATATCAAAAAAGAGGAGGTGTTGGGCGTCTTGAAAAACATTAAGGTAGATAAGTCCCCAGGGCCTGATGGGATCTACCCCAGAATACTGAGGGAGGCAAGGGAGGAAATTGCTGGGGCCTTAACAGAAATCTTTGTATCCTCATTGGCTACAGGTGAGGTCCCAGAGGGCTGGAGAATAGCCAATGTTGTTCCTTTGTTTAAGAAGGGTAGCAAGGATAATCCAGGAAATTATTGGCTGGTGAGCCTTACGTCAGTGGTAGGGAAATTATTGGAGAGGATTCTTCGGGACAGGATTTACTCCCATTTGGAAACAAAATTAACTTATTAGCGAGAGGCAGTGTGGTTTTGTGAAGGGGAGGTCGTGTCTCACTAATTTGATTGAGTTTTTTGAGGAAGTGATGAAGATGATTGATGAAGGAAGGGCAGTGGATGTTGTCTACATGGACTTCAGTAAAGCCTTTGACAAGGTGCCTCATGGCAGACTGGTACAAAAGGTGAAGTCACACGGGATCAGAGGTGAGTTGGCAAGATGGATACAGAACTGGCTCAGTCATAGAAGACAGAGGGTAGCAGTGGAAGGGTGCTTTTCTGAATGGAGGGCTGTGATTAGTGGTGTTCCACAGGGATCAATGCTGGGACCTTTGCTGTTTGCAGTATATATAAATGATTTGGAGGAAAATGTAGCTGGTCTGATGAGCGGATGACACAAAGGTTGGTGGAGTTGCGGATAGTGATGAGGATTGTCAGAGGATACTGCAGGACATAGATAGGTTGGAGACTTGGGCGGAGAAATGGAGTTTGTTCCGGACAAATGTGAGGTAATGCATTTTGGAAGGTCTAATACAAGTGGGAAGTATACAGTAAATGGCAGTACCCTTAGGAGTATTGACAGGCAGAGAGATCTGGGCATACAGGTCCACAGATCACTGAAAGTGGCAACGCAGGTGGATGAGGTAGTCAAGAAGGCATATGGCATGCTTGCCTTCATCGATCGGGGCATAAAATATAAAAATTGGCAAGCCATGCTACAGCTGTACAGAACCTTAGTTGGGCCACACTTGGAATATTGCATGCAATTCTGATCGTCACACTACCAGAAGGATGTGGAGGCTTTGGAGAGGGTACAGAAGAGGTTTACCAGGATGTTGTCTGGTCTGGAGGGTATTAGCTATGAGGAGAGGTTGGATAAACTGGGATTGTTTTCACTGGAACGACGGAGGTGGAGGGGCGACATGATGGAGGTTGACAAAGTTATGAGCGGCATGGACAGAATGGATAGTCAGAAGCTTTTTCCCAGGGTTGAAGAGTGAGTTACTCGGGGAGATAGGTTTAAGGTGCGAGGGGCAAAGTTTAGAGGGGATGTGCGAGGCAAGTTCTTTACACAGAGGGTGGTGAGTGCCTGGAACTTGCTGCCGGGGGAGGTGGTGGAAGCAGGTACGATAGCAACGTTTAAGAGGCATCTTGACAAATACATGAATAGGATGGGAATAGAGAGATACGGACCCTGGAAGTGCAGAAGGTTTTAGTTTAGACAGGCATCAAGATTGGCGCAGGCTTGGAGGGCTGAATGGCCTGTTCCTGTGCTGTACTGCTCTTTCTTCTTTGTCCTAGCTGAGCTGTGACATTCACCTCCAACGCCAGCCAGTTTCTGGCCATGCTTCCTCAGCAGGGCTCAGGTGGACTCCCAGATAAAGGACATGCATGGCTAACTCCTCCAGCAAGTCATCCACCTGCCACTGACCCACCAGGAGTCCGGAACATTTCTCCCAATTCCTCTCAGAGAACACGGCAGAAAAGGTTTGCTGGCACTCACGCATATTCTGCAAGTCAACGGGATCTGTGACCATGAGGAGCACATCTATGGTGTAAGCCGAGAGGACAACCACACAGAGCCAAACCCACCAATCTCCTCCAAGGCAGGCACAGGAATGGCTCCACACAGATGGTATATAATTGACCAGACATGGGGCATCCCTGAAGTACACATCTGTCAAAGTGAAGGGACACCGTCAAGGACCTGTTAACTTTGACCAGACACTCTGTGGCAGTGTAGAAAAGTCAGAACCGGGCCACAAATTGCAGCCTGAGTACGAACGTGTGCAGAGTCTAGAAATAATATTTGTGATCCACATTGTCGAGTCCCTTTTCCTGATCGAAGGAGGGAAAGGTGACTGACAAACCAGTCCTCTTAGAAAGATGGATCATGTCCAGGACCAGGTGGATGCTGTCCTGGATGGACCGGTCCGGGACCCTGTAGGACTGGTCAGGTTGGATCTTGTGGGCCAACAGGGAGCCCAGACAAGTAGACCTAGCCAGGGAAAAGATCTTATAATCCATGCTGAGGAGGGAGACCAGGCACCAGTTCCCAAGCAGGTGGAGATCACCCCTCTTTAGCCCTGCGCCATGAGAAGGGCATCTCCCTGGTCACCAGGCTTTCCCCCTGGATCTGTACATAATGGCGCCCCCCCCAGGATTTCCCAGAACCCCCTGAGGAAGTCCATGGTCAGCCTGTCGAGCTCTGTAGATTTTCCCTTTGAGAGCTGGTGGAGGGCGCTGGTCAGCTCTGCCAATGTTAGCAGAGCCTCCAGTCGTCCAGCACCCTCTGGGCTGACCTTCAGCAGGTCCTCTCAGAAAACTCTGCACGCATCCTCGCTGGTCAAATCCGGAGAGAACAATGTGCTGTAATAAGTATGTACCAAAAAGCCCATTCCCTCCGGATCTGTGATGGAGGATCCGTCATCAGCCATCAGCTCTGACCATTGCACCAACTGCATGGAGGCCATCGAGACACACGTAACATATGCCTACAAAATGTAGAGGTTGTCAATTCGGGAGCCTCCTCCTCCAGACCTGCAGCCGAAGGCATTGGAGTCGGGATCGAGATTCCACCAGACGTTCACCAAGGCGAGGGTGCTGATCAGTTCCCTCAACTTCTCCAAGGCAGTTGCAGCAAGTGTTAGATGAAGTAATGCTCATTGTACACGTCCCCATCAGTGACTCTTCAAAACATAGATTTTTATGAAAGAACAGGGTTCTGCTGCATTGCCGTCTGCACATGGAGTGTAAGACTCCCTCTACACTTTCCCATCAAACACTCCCAGGGCAGCTGCAGCTCTGATTGGTTGGTGCATTTGGAGCATTTCCTGTCTGCAATCAGGTGAAACAGCTGCACCTGTGCAGACTGGTGGGAGCTGAGATTGGAGAGAGCTGAAACATTTACAACATACAAATGTGGAACTGATTCCATCCATTGCAGAGAAACAGGATCTGTGAGTTATTTTGGAGAGGTGGGTGTTGGAGCACTGGAGAACTGTTTTGCTTGGACCGTTGGGGGAGGGAGGAGATACCAGAATATCCAGGGGTGGGCCACAAAGATTCTATCGGGAGCCCTTGTATTTGCTCTTGTGCTTTCCTCCTTTTGGCACAAATGGAGCACCCTCCCCACCCCAACTGCGTGGCTCGGGACAGCTGGAGCCACCTGGGTGAAGAAAGTCTTTGTCACAACAGCAGCAAGTGGAAAGAACAGGACGGTTCCAGCCGACCCTGGCGAAGAATTCTCCCATCGCCCCCCCACTGGAAGATTGAGCTTTGTACTATTTCCAGTAGGGTGCTCCAACCACCTATTCAAGAGGAACATCCTTGCAGCCTTTCTCTCCCTTCCACCACTCAGCCACCTGTTCTCTCCTTTTCCATTTCCTTTTCACCTCTATCTCCTCTACTCCCACCCCCTCATCATATCCTTAAAGTTTAAAAAAAACTGCTATTTTCTTTGTTTCTCGGGTGGGCATGGCTCTTCGACCCCAGGGCAAGCCCCTCTTAACTGGTGACGGGGCCTTCTCACACACATGCTGCTGCAGCTGCACCTGTTGCCCCGTCACCATTTACGCCATTAACATCAAAGCATGGGGTCGAGAGCTACGTCCACCCCAATATGTCAATAGAGGCACGTGTACAAGCAATGGCTGAGGTTGTCGGCCCCTCGGCCATTGTTGAAGGCTCGAAAAGTGTTTTTCCAGAATAGCGAGTGGGTGGTGTCCTTGGCCCTGAGCAAGGGGCTCACTGTGGGCGGGACCTTTCTGCCAGAGGACCTGCTAGAGGCCAATGCGCAGCGGGTCACCTTGTCAAATGTCCCACGCTTCATTCCTGGTGAGCTCCTCCTCCCCCATCTGGGGGAGATAAAGACGGGGCTTACCCCAGATCTGCTCGGTCTTTGGGAGAACTGCGTCCGGCATGTATACTCCTTCCATGGACAGCTCTTTATGCAGCTGGCCCGGGAAGAGGTCACGGAATGCCAATTTATTATGGAATTCTGGGGACGGCCAATCGAGTCTTCTGGAACTCGGACGGAGTGCGGTGCCACGCCTGTAACGGGGTGGGGCATGTTCGTCAGAGCTGCCACAACCTCCAGGTCGCCAGCTCTACCTCGGCAGCGCAGGGTGGCACTGCTGCACCTCCCCTTACTCCCCCGACCCCTGCAACAACTGCCGCTCAGGCGGTCCCGGAGGCCGTGGTTTTCATAGCCTCTGGTGGGGAGGGGGAGACCCGTCCAGGTGGAAGGAAGGCACGGTGCAAGTCAAAACACCCAAAGGCGTGCTGCCTGGACACAAAACAACAACCTGAGCCTCAGGTTAGCGCTCGGCCCAATACAGGGGACCCCACCTGCCCTGCGGCAGAGCTCGGGCCCAAGTGATCTGGGCAGGGGGGTGCAGAGGTAGAAGCAGTGACCACTACAAAGAAGGAGGTCTCAGAGCCTCTGTGCTCCTCCTGGAATAAGAAAAGGAGGTGCCCCTCCTCTGAAGAGGACCCTGAATTACAGGGTCCATCACCTGGCGCGGGTCCTCAGGCTCCCCCCGCCACCAGCAGGATCAGCGCCTCGAAACATGAACGGGAACTACCTATCACTTAGAAGGGCAGGGGGAGAGATGCCCCTGTAAATTTGGCAACTCCCAAGGTGGGGGGCCCTCCCATTGGTGGGGGAGCCTGTGGACCCACCAGCAGGAAATACTCCATCTGCCACTGGGACGGATGTTCTGCGTGGGGACAAGACCCATGAGGGTCAAACCCCCAGCAGCTTGATGCTGCCATCCAGGATGTTCCAGACCCAGAGGCCATTTTCCATAGTGCACCGTCTGCTGGGCCGGTAGGCGCTGGCGGGGCGGAGATGGCCTCTGCTCTCCGCGTCCGGTCGTGGCTCCAGCTGGATTTCCAGTGTCGGGAACTCTTAAAGTGCATACAGGAGAGCTTTTTGAGCCAGTATGTAGAAAGTCCTACAAGAAAAGGAGCAGGACTGGACCTAATCCTAGTGAATGAAGCTGGACAAGTGGTAGAAGTGTCAGTGGGGGAACATTTCAGGGGTAGTGACCATAACTCTATAAGATTTAAGATAGATATGGAAAAGGACAAAGATAGACCGGAAATAAAGGTACTGAGTTGGGTGAAGGCTGATTTCAATATGATAAAACAGGATCTGGCCAAAGTGGACTGGGAGCAGCTACTTGTAGGAAAGTCAACATCACATCAGTGGGAGTCATTCAAAGAGGAAATTGTGAGAGTTCAAAGCCAACATGTGCCCATTAAGGTGAAGAGTTGGACTAACAGGCCCAGGGAACCCAGGGATGTCGAGGGGTATAGAGGATTGGATCAGGAAAAAGAAGGAAGCTTATGGTAGATCCCGAGCGCTGACAACAGAGGAGGCATTAGAGGAGTATAGAAAGTGTAGGGTGGCACTTAAAAAGGTAATTAGGGGAGCAAAGAGGGGACATGATAAAACACTGGCGGGCAAGATAAAGGAAAATCCCAAAGATTTTTCTAAGTATATTAAGGGTAAGAGGATAACCAGGGAAAGAGTAGGGCCCATTAGGGACCAACATGGCAATCTTTGTGTGGAGCCAGAGGACATAGGTAAAGTTTTAAATGATTACTTTTCATTGGTGTGCCCTTTGGAGAAGGATGATGTAGGTGCAGAGATCAGGGAGGGGGATTGTGATATACTTGAACATATTAGCATTGAAAGAGAGGAAATATTCGCTGTTTTAGCGGGCTTAAATGTGGATAAATCCTCAGGCCCAGATGAAATGTATCCCAGGCTGTTATGAGAGGCAAGGGAGGATATAGCAGGGGCTATGACACAAATTTTCAAATCCTCTCTGGCCACAGGAGAGGTGCTAGAGGACTGTAGGACAGCGAATGTGGTACCATTATTCAAGAAGGGTAGCAGGGTTAAACCAGGTAATTACAGGCCGGTGAGTCGAACATCAGTGGTTGGGAAAATATTGGAAAAAATTCTGAGGGTCAGGATTGAATTCCACTTGGAGAGGTAGGGATTAATCAGGGATAGTCAGTCGGCAGGGCTTTGTCAGGGGGAGATCGTGTCTAACTAACTTGATTGAATTTTTCGAGGAGGTGACTAGATGTGTCAATGAGGGTAAAGCTGTTGATGTAGTATACATGGATTTCACTAAGGCTTTTGATAAGGTCCCGCATGTAAAATTGGTGAAGAAGGTAAGAGCCCATGGGATCCAGGGTGATGGCAAACACGAGGGGACATAGCTTTAAGTTGAGGGGTGATAGATATAGGACAAATGTTGGAGGTAGTTTCTTTACTCAGAGAGTAGTAGGGGCGTGAAACGCCTTGCCTGCAGCAGTAGTAGACTCGCCAACTTTAAGGGCATTTAAGTGGTCATTGGATAGACATATGGATGAAAATGGAATAGTGTAGGTCAGATGGTTTCACAGGTTGGCGCAACATCGAGGGCCGAAGGGCCTGTACTGCGCTGTAATGTTCTGAAAATAAATAAATAAATTTGGCAAATTGGATCTAAAATTGGCTTAGTGGCAGGAGACAGAGGGTAATAGTCGAGGGCTGTTTTTGTGATTGGAAGCCTGTGACCACTGGTGTACCACAGGGATCAGTGCTGGGGCTCTTGCTGTTTGTAGTGTACATTAATGATTCAGACGCGAATATAGGAGGTATGATCAGTAAGCTTGCAGATGACACGAAAACTGGTGGTATTTTAAATAGTGAGGAGGAAATCCTTCGATTGCAGGGAGATATAGATGGGCTGGTAAGATGGGCGGAGCAATGGCAAATGGAATTTAATCCTGAAAAGTGTGGGGTGATGCATTTTGGGAGGACTAACAAGGCAAGAGAATATACAATGGATGCTAGGTCCCTCGGAAATACAGAGGGTCAGAAGGACCTTGGTGTACTTGTCCATAGATCACTGAAGGCAGCAGCACAGGTAGATAAGGTAGTTAGGAAGGCATATGGGATACTTGCATTTATTAGCCAAGGCATAGAATATAAGAGCAGGGAGGTTATGATGGAGATGAATAAAATGCTAGTTAGGCCACAGCTGGAGTATTGTGTACAGCTCTGGTTGCCACACTATTGGAAGGATGTGATTGAACTGGAGAGGGTGCAGAGGAGATTCACCAGGATGTTGCCTGAGCTGGAGCATTTCAGCTATGAAGGTAGACTGAAAAGACTAGGGTTGTTATCCTTGGAGCAGAGAAGGCTGAGTGGGGACATGATTGACGTATACAAGGTTATGAGGGGCATAGATAGGTTAGATAGGAAGAACAGTTTTCCCTCAGCGGAGGGGTCAAGATCCAGCGGGCATAGATTTTGGGTAAGGAGCAGGAGGTTTGGGGGGATTTGAGGAAAAATGTTTTCACACAGAGGGTGGTTGGAATCTGGAACACACTGCCTGAAGAGGTGGTGGAGGCAGGATCCCTCACAACATTTAAGAAGTATTTAGATGAGCACTTGAAATGCCATCGCATATAATGCTACGGGCCAAGTGCAGGAATGTGGGATTAGAATAGTTGGGTGCTTGATGGCCGGCACAGATACGATGGGCCGAAGGGCCTGTTTCTGTGCTGTTTAACTCTATGACTCTAAACTGTCCCATCAAACACTCCCAGGACAGGTACAGCACGGGATTGGCTGGGCAATTTGTGAAGCACTTTCTGTCTGCAATCAGGGGGAGCAGATGCAACTGGAGACTGGAGTAACTGGAGAGAGGTGACTGTAGAGTGGAGAGAGCTGCAATTTACAACTTTAACTGTGGAACTGTTGCTATCTTACAAAAACAAAGAGCTACAAGTTATTTTGGAGAGGTGGGTGTTGGAGCACCAGAGAACTGTTTGTTGTTTGGACTGTTGGGGGAGGGAGGAGGCAGCGGAAGATCCAGGGGTGGGGCTGCCAAATTCTATAGGGAACCTCTGTATTTGCTCTTATGTTTATCTTCCATCCTGCACAAAAGGGGCTCCCTCCCCACCCCCAACTCTGGCTCGGGATGGCTGGAGCTGCCTGGCTGAAGACAATCTTTATCGAACTGAAGGAAGAGAGAACTGGGCGGCTCTAGCCGACCGGGCGAAGAACCCTCCCCTGACTGGAAGATTGAACTGTAGACTCTGCAGCAAGGTGCTCCAACCACCAATTGAACAGTAACACCCTCGCAGCCCTTCTCTCCCTTCCATCACTCGGCCACCTATCTTCTCCTCTCCTTGTCCTTTTCAGCCCTCTCCTCCTCTACTCCATTTCGCTCCCCATCCCCTCCCCTCCCCCACAACCCCGCGCCATCATATTGCTTGTGTTTAAAAGAAAACTGTTGTGTGCTTTATTTCTTAGAGGTGGGTGTGACTCTTCGACCCCATGGCAAGCCCCTGCTGCAGCTGCACTTGTTGCCCTGTCACCATTTGCGCTAGTAATATTGAAGCATGAGGTCAAGAGTTACATCAATCCCAATAAGTCAATAGAGGCATGTATGAAAGCAATGACCGAGGTTGTCGGCCCTCCAGCCATTTTTGCTTCCTCTAAAATGTACGGGAAGGCTGTGATTTTCCTGAAGACCGAGCGGGCGGTATCGCTGGCTCTGAGCAAGGGGCTCACTGTGGGCGGGACATTTCTGCCAGTGGACCCCCTGGAGGCCACTGCGCAACGGGTCATTCTGTTGAATGTCCTGCTCTTCATTCCTGGTGAGCTCCTTCTTCCCCACCTGCACCTTTTGGGGGGAGGTAAAGACAGGGCTCACCCCAGTCCCGCTCAGTCTTCGGGAGAACAGCCTCCGGCACGTGCACTCTTTCCGCCGCTAATTATTTATGCAGCTGGTGCGGGAGGAGGTTACGGATGGCCATTTCAATGTGGAGTTCCAGGGGGCGGCCTACCACGTCCTCTGGACCTTGGACAGGGCGCGGTGCCATGTCTGCAAGGGTGTGGGGCATGTTCGTAAGAACTGCCCCAACCTCCTGGCTACCAACTCAACCTTGGCGGCCCAGGCTGGTGCTGCTGCACCTCGTCCCACTCCCCCTACACCTCCACCAGACACCGTTCAGTTGGTGCTGGAGGCTGTGGTTTTCACAGCCTCTGGTGGGGAGGGAGGTGCCCGTCCAAGTGGAGGGAAGACGCGGAGGGAAAATAAACATCGAGAGGCGCATCCCCTGGACACTGTGGTACAACCCCAGCCTGAGATCAGCCCAAGGCCCGTTCCCGGGGAATCTACCTGCCCCAGGGCTGGCTCAGGCCCAGGGTGACCAGGCAAAAGCTGGGCGCAGAGGCAGAGGCCCCTGATGACATGGAGGTCTCTGAGCCTCCGCGCCCCTCCTGAAACAGGAGAAGGAGAAGTCCCTCCTCTGAAGAAGGCCCTGAACCACGGGATCCATCTCCTAGCGTGGGTCCTCAGGCTCCCCCTGCCACCCGCACGATCAGGGCCTCGAGCCCTGGGTGGGACCCCTCCACCCCTCAGAACGGAGGTGGGGAAGATGGCCCTGAAATCTTGTCAACTCCTGAGGTGGGGGAACCGCCCCTAATAGGGGAGTCTGTGGACCGTACGGGAGAAATCATTCCTTTGGCCGATGGGTTGGGTGTCCTGGGTGAGGGCGAGGCCGTGAGGGGCCGCCTTCCCAACAGCCTGACTCTGCCGCCCGGGATGTACCTGGCCCAGAGGCCAATCTGTGTAATTCCCTGTCTGCTGGTCCTATGGGCACTGACGGGATGGGAAATCGCCTTCTCTCTCCGCCTTCGGTCCCGGCTCCGGCTGGATTCCTGGAGTCGGGCACTTCCATCTCCCCTGGACCACTCATTGGCATGGGGACGGAGGTGCAGGGGGGTCCTGAACCGCTGGCACCCACAGGCTCCAGTTCCATTCTAGAACCCAGAGAGAACTCCTCCGCCATCGATCCTGGGGGTGAGATCATGATGGAGGTCCGCCCCACAGTGTGTGGTGGGTGTGTCGGCCGCTGGCGGTGATGACGCGGAGGAGGATGGGGACTCGGTGTGGGGCACGGAGGACGATCTTGATTCCATCGCCAATGAGATGGTGATGTCCCTCGTGCCTCCCACCGAGTCTCCTCTCATCCCCACAGCGAAACTACGGGATTTCCTCGTGGCATGCGGGGGTTGCCGCAACAAAGTTCAGCTGGCCCTCGGCTGTTGGTTGAATCTGGTGCTGATCATCCAGTCTGTCCGTGCTGCCCTCAAGAAAGTGGGGAAGGATGCGGGCGTGAAACTGGTTGAGAGGCGCTGATTTAATATGTTCCTCAATGGGATGCTGGGGGAGTGGAAGGCCAGGTGCACTTCCACTCCCTCCTCAAAGTGAGGTGTTGGTGACAGGTTTTAAGCACCTTTGACATGAAGATAACCATAGCCAGCCTCAACAAGAACGACCGCAAGGCGTCTCACAATCTCTCAGTCCTCAGGGAAGGGAGATATGTGATGAGCTTTCTGCAGGAAACCCACACCGTTCCGGGAGACGAAGCTACCTGGCTCCTGGAGTGGCAGGGTGGGGTCTACATGAGTCTCCTCACCCCTATTTCTAGCTGGGTGGCTATCTTGTTGGCCCGACTTTTCAGCCGGAGATCTTGGGGGTCAAGGAACTTGTGCCGAGCTGCTTGCTCCACCTCGCCGTTTGTCTGGGTAGTGTGCCGCTCCAGTTTGTGAACATGTACAGCGCGTTGCAAGCCAGCTTCTTTGAAGAAGCGTCCGCTCTCTTGAACTTCATCGATAGCGGCGAGTACATCATTCTCAGGGGCGATTTTAACTGTACCATTCAGGTGGGGGATTGTTCTGGTCCCCAGCGCGGCTAAGCGTCAGGGGAGAAGTTTTGGGAACTGATCAGCTCCCTCAACTTGGTGGACGTCTGGCGGAATCTCCATCCCGACTCCAGTGCCTTCACATGGCGGTCTGGAGGAGGAGGGTCCCGAATCGACCGCCTCTAGTTTTCGCAGGTGAACGTCTCCTGTGTCTCGGTGGCCTCCATGCGGCTGGTGCCGTGCTCGGACCACCAGCTGGTGTGGGCGGAGGTCACTTCACTCTGCACGCAGGTGGGGTCCACGTGCTGGCAGTCTAACAACCGGCTGCTGGAAGAAGAGCGATTCCAGGACTCATTCCATCGATTCTGGGCTGACTGGAGAAGGAAGCTTCCCCTCTTTGAGTCTATGGTGGGATGTGGGCAAGATTCACATCCGTGTCTTCTGTCAGGAGTACGCGAAGGGGTCGACCAAGAGAAAGGAAGCCAAGATCGGGCACCTAGCGAGGGAGGTGCTCGACTTGGAGTCCCGCCTCGGTCATGCCATTGCGGATCCGGCCCTGTGGCAGGCCCACAAAGAGAAGAAGGGTGCGCTGAGGGACCTGCAGCTCATAGGGTCCCGAAGCACATACGTGAGGTCGTGGATGCAGATCCTGGAAGATTTGGACCGCTCCTCACCCTTCTACTCGCTGGGAAAATTGCGCAGGGTCCGTAAGCAGCTCATTGAGCTGCTGGCTGACAACGGATCCTCCATCATAGATCTGGAAGGAATGGGCCTCCTGGTCCGTACATATTCCAGTGCGTTGTTCTCTCCGGATCCGTCCAGCGAGGACGCGCGCAGACATTTGTGGGAGGACCTGCCGGAAGTCAGCCTGGAGGGCATCGAAGGATTGGCGATTCCGCTCACGTTAGCGGAGCTGACCGGTGTCCTCCACGAGCTCTTGAGGGGCAAATCCCCGGGGCTGGACAGGCAGACCGCGGAGTTCCTCAGGGCATTCTGGGACATCCTGGGGGACGATTACATGCGGGTCCTGGGGGAACGCCTGGCGACCAGGGAGATGCCCCTCTCTTTGTGCAGGGTGGTCATCGTCCTGCAGCTGAAGAGGGGCGATCTCTGCCTGCTTAAAAACGTGTGTCCGGTCTCCCTCCTCAGCATGGATTATAAGATCTTTGCCCGGGCTATGTCTACTCGCCTGAGCTCCCTGCTGGCCCACATGATCCACCCTGACCAGTCCTACACGGTCCCGGGCCGGTCCATCCAGGACAACATCCACCTGGTCCTGGACCTGATCCATCTTTCCAAGAGGACTGGTCAGTCGGTCGCCTTTCACTCCCTCGATCAGGAGAAGGCACTCGACAGGGTGGATCACAAATACCTTTTCGGGACTCTGCGCACTTTTGGACTCAGGCCGCATTTGGTGGCCTGGGTCTGAATTTTATACCCTGCTGCAGAGTGTCTGGTCAAAGTTAACGGGTCCTTGACAGTGCCCCTTCGCTTTGGGAGAGGAGTGCGTCAGGGATGCCGCATGTCCAGCCAATTGGATACCATCTACGTGGAGCTGTTCCTGTGCCTGCTTCGCAGGAGGTTGACGTGATTGGCTCTGCGCGAGCCGGCCATCTGGGTCATCCTCTCGGCTTACGCCGATGACGTGCTCCTCGCGGTCACAAATCCCGTTGACTTGCGGAAGATTTGCGACTGCCAGCAGACCTTCTCTGCTGCGTCCTCCGCGAGGATCAATTGGGAGAAATGTTCCGGACTCCTGGTGGGTCAGTGGCAGGTGGACTCCCTGCCGGAGGAGATGACACCTTTTGCGTGGAGCACCACGCACCTCCTCTATCTGGGAGTCCACCTAAGCCCCACTGAGGAATCCTGGCTGGCAAACTGGCAAGAGTTGGAGGCGAAAGTCACCACTGGGCTGGGGCGCTGGACAGGACTGCTCCGAGTGCTTTCCTACAGGGGCCGAGCGTTGGTCATAAACCAACTGGTGGCCTCCATGCTGTGGTACCGGTTGGTCACTTTGGCCCCGCCCCCTGTATTTGCCACCAAGATCCAGAAGAAACTCGTCGATTTCTTCTGGGGCAAGAGGAAACACTGGGTCTCTGCCGCGGTCCTGAGTCTCCCGATCGAGGAGGGCGGTCAGTCGCTGGTGTGCGTCCGCACCCAGGCTGCGACTCTCCGCCTTCGGACCCTGCAGAGATACCTGTACGTCGAGCGTCCTCCCAGATGGTGTGCGCTGGCGACGTATTTTTTCCGCCAGTGTCACTGCCTTCAAGACGACACGCAGCTCCCGGTGGAGTCCGTTAGCCGCGCCTCTCTGAGGGAGTTGCCTGTCTTTCACCGGGATCTTTTCCGAGTCTGGAACATGGTCGCCTCCAGTCAGGGCGCTCCCCTGCCGGCGGAGGAGAGCGCCTCGGCTGTCCGGGCGGCCGACTCCGGGGACGGTCCGGCGGGCGGAGGAGTAGCCGAAACCCCCGGGACGCCGCTCACTGCGGGTGGCGAGGGGGCTCGGGAGTGCGGAGCGATCCCGGCCGAGCTGACCCCCGCTCGGCTGGAACTGCTCATCGGACCCAGGCCCTGAAACCCTCCTCGGGAGCCGGTCCCGCACAACCCGAGCCGCCTCTTGGAAATGCCCTCCGTGCCATTCCAATCGGCGCGGAGGGGTTTCCTGTACGGATGGCTCCTGCACACTCTCCACTTCCTCGCCCTCGTCAGCCGACCGGACACGCCCTGGCGGTCCGCGTTGCCATCTGGCGGCGAGGGGAAACCCCGATGGAGGTCTCTCTACGCGGGAGTCTTCCCCCTTTACATCGGGGACCTGGGGTGTAGGGTGCTGCACAGAGCAGTCCCGTGCAATAGGCTTTTAAGTAGGTTCACGGACTCCCAGGCCACCTGTACTTTCTGCGGCCTGGACGAGTCCGTGTTCCACATTTATACGGAGTGTGCGAGGTTGCAGCCCCTATTTGAGTATCTGAAGGGGCTGCTCCTCAAATTCTGGCTGCACTTCAGTCCCACGCTCCTGATCTTTGGGCACCCGGTGCGGAGGGGCTTGGGCCGGGAGGAGGATCTCCTCGTTGGTCTGCTCCTGGGCCTGGCCAAGGTGGCAATTCACAGGTCCAGGTTGCGGGCCGTCGGGGGGTCCGTCCTCTCCGATTGCCTGCCCCTCTTCCGCGGTTACGTTCGCGCCCGGGTGTCCCTGGAAAAGGAGCATGCGGTGTCCGCCGGTACGCTTGAGGCCTTCCGCGACCGGTGGGCACCGCAGGGACTGGAGTGCATTGTCGACGCCGAGAATGGCGTTTTAATTTGAGTTTTTTGTTTATTTATCTGGTTTTAATAAAGTTATTTTAAAAATATAAGTATGTATATAAAGGGGACCAGAGGAATAAAGGCCCCCTCGACATATAAAATATATATAATGGGGGCCTGAGGAATAAAGGCCCCCTCGACATAAAAAATATATATAAAAGGGGCCTGGGGTATAAAGGTCACCTTAAAAAAAAACAAGAAAAAAACAAAAAAAAAAAAACGGGGATTGGCTCCTCTGTAATTGGGAATACTGAGTGCCTCAACAAAAAGGAAAAAAAAAAAGGGCCGAGCACTGGTCATAAACCAACTGGTGGCCTCGATGCTGTGGTACCGGTTGGTCACTTTGGCCCCGCCCCCTGCATTCGCCAGCAAGATCCAGAAGAAACTCGTCGATTTCTTCTGGGACAAGAGGAAACACTGGGTCTCTGCCGCGGTCCTGAGTCTCCCAATCGAGGAGGGCGGCCAGTCGCTGGTGTGTATCCGCACCCAGGCTGCGACTCTCCACCTTTGGACCTGCAGAGATACCCGCACATTGAGCGTCCTCCCAGTTGGTGGGCGACGTATTTTTTCCGCCAGTGTCACTGCCTTCAAGACGACACGTAGCTCCCGGCGGAGACCATTAGCTGTGCCTCTCTGAGGGAGTTGCCTGTCTTTTACTGGGATCAATTCAGAGTCTGGAACATGGTCGCCTCCAGTCAGGGCGCTCCCCCACCGGTGGAGGAGAGCGCCTCGGCTGTCCGGGTGGCCGACTCCAGGGATGGACCGGCGGGCGGAGGAGTAGCCGAAGCCCCCGGGACACCCCTCACTACGGGTTGCGAGGGGGCTCGGGAGAGTGGAGCACTCCCAGCCGACCTCACCCCTGCTCGGCCGGAACTGCTCATCGGACCCAGGCCCCGAAACCCTCCTCGGGTGCCAACCTCGCACAACCCGAACTGCCTCTCGGAAATGCCCTCTGTGTCATTCCAATCGGCGCAGTGGGGTGTCCTGTACGGGCTGCTCCTGCACACACTCCACTTCCTCGCCCTCGACAGCCGGCCGAAGATGCCTCGGCCATCTGGCGGGGAGGGGAAACCCTGATGCAGGTCTCTCTACGTGGGAGTCCTCCCCCTTTACATCGGGGACCTGGGGTGGAGGGTGCTGCACAGGGCAGTCCTGAGCAATAGACCTTTAAGTAGGTTCACGGACTCCCAGGCCACCTGTACTTTCTGCGGCCTGGACGAGTCCGTGCTCCACGTATATATGGTGTGTGTGAGGTTGCAGCCCCTCTATGATTATTTGAAGGGGGTGCTCCTCAAGTTCTGGCTGCAATTCAGTCCCATGCTCCTGATCTTTGGGCAGCCGTTACGGAGGGACATGGGCTGGGAGGAGGATCTCCTCGTCGGTCTGCTCCTGTGCCTGGTCAAAAGGTGGCAATTCACAGGTCCAGGCTGCGGGCCATCAGGGGGTCCATTCTCCCTGATTTCCTGCCCCTCTTCCACAGTTACATTCACGCCCAGGTGTCCCTGGAGAAGGAGCATGCGATGCCCGCCGGTACGCTTGAGGCCTTCCGCGACCGGTGGTCACCGCAGGGAAAGGAGTGCGGAATCGACGTCGAGAAAGGCATTTTAATTTGAGTTTTTTGTTTATTTATTTGATTTTTATAAATTTATTTTTAAAAATATGTATATAAAGGGGCCTGAGGAGTAAAGGCCCTCTCGACATAAACTATATAAAAGGGGCCTGGGGTATAAAGACCACATTTTTAAAAAAAATTTAAAATGGGGTTAGATCCAGAGTAAAGCTCCCTTTAAATAAACAGGTTATATACAGATTAAAGTTCTCTCTTCACTGTCTGATCACACATTACCAGAGCAGGTACAATACGGGTTAGATACAGAGTAAAGCTCCCTCTACATTTCCACATCAACCAGTCCAGGGAGCAAATAGGCCCTGGAGTTCACTTCAGTTATCATTTTCAAAACTATGGTCAATAGTGTCTGGATCACTGAAACCCAAGGCTGCTGGTTCCTCACACTCTGAGCCCTCACATTTACTCACTCTTCAGCTGGGACTAGATTACTAGGCCCCGAGGCTGCTGGTTCCTCACACACTGAGCCCTCACATTTCCTCACTTTACAGCTGGGTCTAGATTACTAGGCCCCGAGGCTGCTGGTTCCTCACACACTAAGCCCTCACATTTACTCACTCTTCAGCTGGGTCTAGATTACTAGGCCCCGAGGCTGCTGGTTCCTCACACACTGAGCCCTCACATTTACTCACTCTTCAGCTGGGTCTAGATTACTAGGCCCCAAGGCTGCTGGTTCCTCACACACTGAGCCCTCACATTTACTCACTCTTCGGCTGGGTCTAGATTACTCGGCCCCGAGGCTGCTGGTTCCTCACACACTGAGCCCTCACATTTCCTCACTTTACAGCTGGGTCTAGATTACTAGGCCCCGAGGCTGCTGGTTCCTCACACACTGAGCCCTCACATTTACACACTCTTCAGCTTTGTCTGGATCACTGAAACCTGAGGCTGCTGGTTCACTCAGATCATGGTCCAGGTTCAATGTGAAGACGTTGGCCTTGGCAGTGAGTGAACTCTCCAGCGACCAATACATGGCTACTGAAAGCTGGAAGAAGTTCTGTGACTTTCCAGAAGAGCTCACATTAAGCTGAGAGGAAAATGTAAAGACACTGTAAAGGGATATAGACAGGTTCAGTGAGCAGACAGGGACATGGCAGATGGAATATAATGTGAGGAAGTGTGAAGTTATCCACTTTGGTCGGAAGAATACAAAAACAAGATGTTTAAATGGTTTGTGATTTTGAAATGTTATTATTCAGTGGGTCCTGGATGTCATTGCACAAGGATCACAGAAAGTTCGTGTGTAAACAAAGCAAGCAATTAGGGAGGAATGTTCAATGTTAACCTGTATAATAACGGAATTGGAGTATCAGAGTAATTGCATTTACAATTACCTGGGATCTTGGTGTGACAACACCTGGAGTACTGCATGTGATTTTGGTCTCCTTACCTCAGGAAGGATAGACTTGTCTTAGAGGGGGAGTGCAACAAAGATTCACTGGTCCGATTCGCGGATCGAGAAAATATCTTATGAAGAGAGATTAAGTAGATGAGGAAAATTTTCCTGGAATTTAGAAGGATGAGAGATGATCTCATTGAAGCAGATCAGTTCCTTAACGGGCTTTACATGGTAGATGCTGGAAGGATTTTTCACCTGGCTACACCTCGGTGTCACAGTCTCCGAATTAGGGGTCGACCATTTTGGACTGAGAGGAGGAGAGATATCTTCACTAAAAGGGTTGTGAGTCTTTGGAATTCTGTGTCCCTGAGGGCTGTGGATGTTCAGGTGCTGAGTGTATTCAAGACAGAGATTGATAGATTTTGTGCACTGATGAACTTCAGGAACATGGGGATTGTGTGGGAAGGTGGAGTTGATGTATATGATCAGCTCGGAACATAGGAGCGGGGGTAGACCATTCAGCCCATCCAGCCTGTTCTGACATTCAATTAGATCACAGTGAATCATCTACCTCAATACCACTTGCCTGAGTTATCCCAATATTCTTTGATGTCATTAGTATCTACATATCTTTCGATTTCTGTCTTGAGCATGCACAATGATTGAGCTTCCACAGAACTCTAGGGTAGAGAGTTCCAAAGATTCACAGACCTCTGAGTGAAGAAGTTCTAAGTTTTAAATGGTCTACTCCTTATTCAGAGACGATGTCCCATGGTTCTAGACTCACCAGCCATGGGGAACATCCTATCTACATTAACCCTGTCACGTCCTGGAAGAATTTTGTAAGATTAAATGAGATCATCTCTCATTCTTCTGGACTCTAGAGAATACAAGCCCAGTTTTCTCAATCTTTCCTCATAAGACAATCCCACCATCCCAGCTCTGATCTTATTGAATGGCAGAGCAGGATGACAAATGGTAGAAGTGTCAGTGGGGGAGCAATTCAAGGACAGTGACCATCACTCTAAGATTTAATGTAGTTATGGAAAAGGACAAAGATGGACCAGAAATAAAGACACTGAATTGGGGGAAGGCTGATTTCAATATGATAAAACAGGATCTAGCCAAAGTGGACTGGGAGCAGCTACTTGCAGGAAAGTCTACATCAGACAAGTGGGAGCCATTCAAAGAGAAAATAGCGAGAGTTCAGGGCTAACATGTTCCCGTAAAGGTGAAGGGTAGGGCAAAAAAGTCCAGGGAACCCTCGATGACAAGGGATATAGAGGATTGGATAAGGAAAAAAAAAGGAGACATACAGCAGATTCAGAGGGCTGAAAATGGCGGAGATCTGAGAGGAGTATAGAAAGTATAGGGGTGTACTTAAAAAAGTAATTAGGAAAGCAAAGAGGGGGCATGAAAAAACACTGACGGGCAAGATAAAGGGAAGTCCCAAGGTGTTTTATAGGTATATTAGGGGCAAGAGGATAACCAGGGAAAGAGGAGGGGTCAGTAGGGACCAAAGCGGCAATCTGTGTGTGGAGCTGGATGACGTAGTGAGATTTTAAATGATTACTTTTCATCTGTGTTCACGATGGAAAAGGACAATGTTGGTATAGAGATCAGGGAGGGGGATTGTGATATACTTGAAAAAAATAGCATTGAAAGGGAGGAGGTATGAGGGGTTTTAGCGGGCTTAAAAGTGGATAAATCCCAAGCCCAGATGAGATGTATCACAGGCTGCTATGTGAGGCAAAGGAGGAGATTGCAGGGGCTCTGAAACAAATTTTCAAATCCTCTCTGGCCACAGGAAAGGTGCCAGAGGACTGGAGGACAGCAAATGTGGTACCATTATTCAAGAAGGGTAGTAGGGTTAAACCAGGTAATTACAGGCCAGTGAGTCTAACATCAGTGGTAGGGAAACTATTGGAAAAACTTCTGAGGGATAGGATTAATCTCCACTTGGAGAGGTAGGGAATAATCAAGTATAGTCAGCATGGCTTTGTCAGGAGGCGATCATGTCTCATAAATGTGATTGAATTTTTTGAGGAGGTGACTAGGTGTGTAGATGAAGGTAAAGCTGTTGATGTAGTCTACGTGGACTTCAGTAAGGCTTTTGATAAGGTCCCGCATGGGAGATTGGTCAAGAAGGTAAGAGCCCATGGGATCCAGGGCAATCTGGCAATTTGGATCTAAAATTGGTTTCGTGGCAGGAGGCAGAGGGTGTTGGTCGAGGGTTGTTTTTGCGATTCGAAGCCTGTGACTAGTGGTGTACCACAGGGATCGGTGCTGGGACCCTTGCTGTTTGTCATGTACATTAATGATTTAGACGTGAATATAGGAGGTATGATTCGTAAGTTCGCAGATGGCACGAAAATTGGTGGTGTCGTAAATAGTGAGGAGGAAAGCCTTAGGTTACGGGACGCTATTGGTGGGCTGGTAAGATGGGCAGAGCAGTGGCAAATGGAACTTAATTCTGAGAAGTGTGAGGTGATGCATTTTGGGAGGACTAACAAGGCAAGGGAATATATAATGGATGGTAGGGACCTAGGAAGGACAGAGGGACCTTGGTGTACTTGTCCATAGATCACGGAAGGCAGCAGCAGAGGTAGATAACGTAGTTAGGAAGGCATATGGGATTCTTGTCTTTATTAGTCGAGGCATAGAATATAAGAGTAGGGAGGTTATGATGGAGCTGTATAAAATGCTAGTTAGGCCACAGCTGGAGTACTGTGTACAGTTCTGGTCACCAGACTAGAGGAAGGATGTGATTGAACTGGAGAGGATGCAGAGGAGATTCACCAGGATGTTGCCTGGGCTGGAGCATTTCAGCTATGAAGAGAGACTGGATCGGGTAGGGTTGTTTTCCTTAGAGCAGAGAAGGCTGAGGGTAGGGTGGGGGGCTGATTGAGGTATACAAAATTATGAGGGGCACAGATAGGGTAGATAGGAAGAAACTTTTTCCCTTAGTGGAGGTGTCAATAACCAGGGGGCATAGATTTAAGGTAAGGGGCAGGAGGTTTAGAGGGGATTTGAGGAAAATCTTTTTCACCAAGAGGATGTTTGGAATTTGGAACACACTGCCTGAAGGGGTGACAGAGGCAGGAACCCTCACAAAAGTTAAGTATTTAGATGAGCAATTGAAACGTCATAGCATGCAAGGCTTTGGGCCAAGTGCTGGGAAATGGGATTCGAATAGATAGGTGCTTGATGGCCGGCACAGATACGATGGGCAAATATACAGAAGTATTTCCTTTCATTTCTGCAGAATTGACTGGATATGGAGAATTGAATGATAATGTCAATAGGTAAATTGGCCATTATAAATTGTCACTAGTATAGGTAGGTGGTAGGGAAATATAGGGACAGGTGGGGATGTTTAGTGTAGGATTAGTATAAATGGGTGGTTGATGTTCGGCACAGACTCGATGGGCCGAAGGGCCTGTTTCAGTGCTGTATCTCTAATTTAATCATGACAGTATCCCAGTGAAATGGAGAGTCAGAATGTTTTTGCTAACTGAAACCTCAGTAACTGTTGAGGAGAGCTCGGTGCTAGTGTAACTGTTTTATTGCTCACATTGCTCGGATGTTATTGTTGTCACGGTGCACACCCTCTCCCACAACCCACCCCATCCGAGGATCACAGAAACCTGACAGTGGGCCCTGGACGAACTAGTCCACTTCTTCCTGAAGTGAAATTCAGCTGCCGTCTCCCCCTGCTGCTGCTCAGCATTTCACACTTCTTCTCCTCATTGACACAAATACAGGAAGTGCACTGTTGAAAGCATCACTTTTCATTGACAACGATGCAGGGACTCACTGCTGCAAACATGGACACAGAGACAGGTGACAATCTATCACATACACCACTGATAATAGACACAGATACAGGGGACTCACTGCTGCAAACACCACTGATAACAGACACAGATAGAGGGGACTCACTGCTGCAAACATAGACACAGATACAGGTGACAAGCTATCACAGACACCACTGATAATAGACACAGATACAGGGGATTCACTGCTGCAAACATAGACACAGAAACAGGTGACAAGCAATCACATACACCACTGATAATAGACACAGATACAGGGGACTCACTGCTGCAAACATGGACACAGATACAGGTGACAAGCTATCACAGACACCACTGATAATAGACACAGATACAGGGGACTCACTGCTGCAAACATAGACACAGATATAGGTGACAAGCTATCACAGACACCACTGATAATAGACACAGATACAGGGGACTCAATGCTGCAAACATAGACACAGATATAGGTGACAAGCTATCACATACACCACCGATAATAGACACAGATACAGGGGATTCACTGCTGCAAACAACACTGATAATAGACACAGATACAGGGGATTCACTGCTGCAAACACCACTGATAATAGACACAGATACAGGGGATTCACTGCTGCAAACACCACTGATAATAGACACAGATACAGGGGATTCACTGCTGCAAACACCACTGATAATAGACACAGATACAGGGGACTCACTGCTGCAAACACCACTGATAATAGACACAGATACAGGGGATTCACTGCTGCAAACACCACTGATAATAGACACAGATACAGGGGACTCACTGCTGCAAACACCACTGTTAATAGACACAGATACAGGGGACTCACTGCTGCAAACACCACTGTTAATAGACACAGATACAGGGGATTCACTGCTGCAAACACCACTGTTAATAGACACAGATACAGCGGACTCACTGCTGCAAACACCACTGTTAATAGACACAGATACAGGGGATTCACTGCTGCAAACACCACTGATAATAGACACAGATACAGGGGACTCACTGCTGCAAACACCACTGGTAATAGACAAAGATACAGGGGACTCACTGCTGCAAACACCCCTGATAATAGACACAGATACAGGGGATTCACTGCTGCAAACACCCCTGATAATAGACACGGATAGAGGGGATTCACTGCTGCAAACACCACTGATAATAGACACAGATACAGGGGATTCACTGCTGCAAACACCACTGATAATAGACACAGATACAGGGGATTCACTGCTGCAAACACCACTGTTAATAGACACAGATACAGGGGATTCACTGCTGCAAACACCACTGATAATAGACACAGATACAGGGGACTCACTGCTGCAAACACCACTGATAATAGACACAGATACAGGGGATTCACTGCTGCAAACACCACTGTTAATAGACACAGATACAGGAGATTCACTGCTGCAAACACCACTGATAATAGACACAGATACAGGGGATTCACTGCTGCAAACACCCCTGATAATAGACACAGATACAGGGGATTCACTGCTGCAAACACCACTGATAATAGACACAGATACAGGGGATTCACTGCTGCAAACAACACTGATAATAGACACAGATACAGGGGATTCACTGCTGCAAACACCACTGTTAATAGACACAGATACAGGGGACTCACTGCTGCAAACACCACTGATAATAGACAAAGATACAGGGGACTCACTGCTGCAAACACCACTGATAATAGACACAGATACAGGGGATTCACTGCTGCAAACACCACTGATAATAGACACAGATACAGGGGATTCACTGCTGCAAACACCACTGATAATAGACACAGATACAGGGGATTCACTGCTGCAAACAACACTGATAATAGACACAGATACAGGGGATTCACTGCTGCAAACACCCCTGATAATAGACACAGATACAGGGGATTCACTGCTGCAAACACCACTGATAATAGACACAGATACAGGGGATTCACTGCTGCAAACAACACTGATAATAGACACAGATACAGGGGATTCACTGCTGCAAACACCACTGTTAATAGACACAGATACAGGGGATTCACTGCTGCAAACACCACTGATAATAGACACAGATACAGGGGACTCACTGCTGCAAACACCACTGATAATAGACACAGATACAGGGGATTCACTGCTGCAAACACCACTGTTAATAGACACAGATACAGGAGATTCACTGCTGCAAACAACACTGATAATAGACCCAGATACAGGGGATTCACTGCTGCAAACACCACTGAGAATAGACACAGATACAGGGGATTCACTGCTGCAAACACCACTGATAATTGACACAGATACAGGGGATTCACTGCTGCAAACACCACTGTTAATAGACACAGATACAGGGGATTCACTGCTGCAAACACCACTGATAATAGACACAGATACAGGGGATTCACTGCTGCAAACAACACTGATAATAGACACAGATACAGGGGATTCACTGCTGCAAACACCACTGATAATAGACACAGATACAGGGGATTCACTGCTGCAAACACCACTGTTAATAGACACAGATACAGGGGATTCACTGCTGCAAACAGCACTGATAATAGACACAGATACAGGGGACTCACTGCTGCAAACAACACTGATAATAGACACAGATACAGGGGACTCACTGCTGCAAACACCACTGATAATAGACACAGATACAGGGGACTCACTGCTGCAAACACCACTGATAATAGACACAGTTACAGGGGATTCACTGCTGCAAACACCACTGTTAATAGACACAGATACAGGGGATTCACTGCTGCAAACACCACTGTTAATAGACACAGATACAGGGGATTCACTGCTGCAAACACCACTGTTAATAGACACAGATACAGCGGACTCACTGCTGCAAACACCACTGTTAATAGACACAGATACAGGGGATTCACTGCTGCAAACACCACTGTTAATAGACACAGATACAGGGGATTCACTGCTGCAAACACCACTGATAATAGACACAGATACAGGGGATTCACTGCTGCAAACACCACTGATAATAGACACAGATACAGGGGATTCACTGCTGCAAACACCACTGATAATAGACACAGATGCAGGGGATTCACTGCTGCAAACACCACTGTTAACAGACACAGACACAGAGGATTCACTGCTGCAAACACCACTGTTAATAGACACAGATACAGGGGATTCACTGCTGCAAACACCACTGTTAATAGACCCAGATACAGGGGACTCACTGCTGCAAACACCACTGTTAATAGACACAGATACAGGGGATTCACTGCTGCAAACACCACTGTTAATAGACCCAGATACAGGGGACTCACTGCTGCAAACACCACTGTTAATAGACACAGATACAGGGGATTCACTGCTGCAAACACCACTGTTAATAGACACAGATACAGGGGATTCACTGCTGCAAACACCACTGTTAATAGACACAGATACAGGGGATTCACTGCTGCAAACACCACTGTTAATAGACACAGATACAGCGGACTCACTGCTGCAAACACCACTGATAATAGACACAGATACAGGGGATTCACTGCTGCAAACACCACTGATAATAGACACAGATACAGGGGACTCACTGCTGCAAACACCACTGATAATAGACACATTACAGGGGACTCACTGCTGCAAACACCACTGATAATAGACACAGATACAGGGGATTCACTGCTGCAAACACCACTGATAATAGACACAGATACAGGGGATTCGCTGCTGCAAACACCACTGTTAATAGACACAGATACAGGGGATTCACTGCTGCAAACACCACTGTTAATAGACACAGATACAGGGGATTCACTGCTGCAAACACCACTGTTAATCGACACAGATACAGGGGACTCACTGCTGCAAACACCACTGTTAATAGACACAGATACAGGGGATTCACTGCTGCAAACACCACTGATAATAGACACAGATACAGGGGATTCACTGCTGCAAACACCACTGATAATAGACACAGATACAGGGGATTCACTGCTGCAAACACCACTGATAATAGACACAGATACAGGGGACTCACTGCTGCAAACACCACTGATAATAGACACAGATACAGGGGATTCACTGCTGCAAACACCACTGATAATAGACACAGATACAGGGGATTCACTGCTGCAAACACTACTGATAATAGACACAGATACAGGGGACTCACTGCTGCAAACACCACTGATAATAGACACAGATACAGGGGATTCACTGCTGCAAACACCACTGATAATAGACACAGATACAGGGGATTCACTGCTGCAAACACCACTGATAATAGACACAGATACAGGGGACTCACTGCTGCAAACACCACTGTTAATATACACAGATACAGGGGACTCACTGCTGCAAACACCACTGTTAATAGACACAGATACAGGGGACTCACTGCTGCAAACACCACTGATAATAGACACAGATACAGGGGATTCACTGCTGCAAACACCACTGATAATAGACACAGATACAGGGGATTCACTGCTGCAAACACCACTGATAATAGACACAGATACAGGGGACTCACTGCTGCAAACACCACTGATAATAGACACAGATACAGGGGACACACTGCTGCAAACACCACTGTTAATAGACACAGATACAGGGGACTCACTGCTGCAAACACCACTGATAATAGACACAGATACAGGGGATTCACTGCTGCAAACACCACTGTTAATAGACACAGATACAGGGGATTCACTGCTGCAAACACCACTGATAATAGACACAGATACAGGGGATTCACTGCTGCAAACACCACTGATAATAGACACAGATACAGGGGACTCACTGCTGCAAACACCACTGATAATAGACACAGATACAGGGGACACACTGCTGCAAACACCACTGTTAATAGACACAGATACAGGGGACTCACTGCTGCAAACACCACTGATAATAGACACAGATACAGGGGACTCACTGCTGCAAACACCACTGTTAATAGACACAGATACAGGGGATTCACTGCTGCAAACACCACTGATAAAAGACACAGATACAGGGGATTCACTGCTGCAAACAACACTGATAATAGACACAGATACAGGGGATTCACTGCTGCAAACACCACTGATAATAGACACAGATACAGGGGATTCACTGCTGCAAACACCACTGTTAATAGACACAGATACAGGGGACTCACTGCTGCAAACAACACTGATAATAGACACAGATACAGGGGACTCACTGCTGCAAACACCACTGATAATAGACACAGATACAGGGGACTCACTGCTGCAAACACCACTGATAATAGACACAGATACAGGGGATTCACTGCTGCAAACACCACTGATAATAGACACAGATACAGGGGATTCACTGCTGCAAACACCACTGACAATAGACACAGATACAGGGGATTCACTGCTGCAAACACTACTGATAATAGACACAGATACAGGGGACTCACTGCTGCAAACACCACTGATAATAGACACAGATACAGGGGATTCACTGCTGCAAACACCACTGATAATAGACACAGATACAGGGGATTCACTGCTGCAAACACTACTGATAATAGACACAGATACAGGGGACTCACTGCTGCAAACACCACTGATAATAGACACAGATACAGGGGATTCACTGCTGCAAACACCACTGATAATAGACACAGATACAGGGGATTCACTGCTGCAAACACTACTGATAATAGACACAGATACAGGGGATTCACTGCTGAAAACACCACTGATAATAGACACAGATAAAGGGGATTCACTGCTGCAAACACCACTGATAATAGACACAGATACAGGGGACTCACTGCTGCAAACACCACTGTTAATATACACAGATACAAAGGATTCACTGCTGCAAACACCACTGATAATAGACACAGATACAGGGGATTCACTGCTGCAAACACCACTGTTAATAGACACAGATACAGGGGATTCACTGCTGCAAACACTACTGATAATAGACACAGATACAGGGGACTCACTGCTGCAAACACCACTGATAATAGACACAGATACAGGGGACTCACTGCTGCAAACACCACTGTTAATATACACAGATACAGGGGACTCACTGCTGCAAACACCACTGATAATAGACACAGATACAGGGGATTCACTGCTGCAAACACCACTGATAATAGACACAGATGCAGGGGATTCACTGCTGCAAACACCACTGATAATAGACACAGATCCAGGGGATTCACTGCTGCAAACACCACTGATAATAGACACAGATACAGGGGATTCACTGCTGCAAACACCACTGATAATAGACACAGATACAGGGGATTCACTGCTGCAAACACCACTGATAATAGACACAGATACAGGGGACTCACTGCTGCAAACACCACTGATAATAGACACAGATACAGGGGATTCACTGCTGCAAACACCACTGATAATAGACACAGATACAGGGGATTCACTGCTGCAAACACCACTGTTAATAGACACAGATACAGGGGATTCACTGCTGCAAACACCACTGATAAAAGACACAGATACAGGGGATTCACTGCTGCAAACAACACTGATAATAGACACAGATACAGGGGATTCACTGCTGCAAACACCACTGATAATAGACACAGATACAGGGGATTCACTGCTGCAAACACCACTGTTAATAGACACAGATACAGGGGACTCACTGCTGCAAACAACACTGATAATAGACACAGATACAGGGGACTCACTGCTGCAAACACCACTGATAATAGACACAGATACAGGGGACTCACTGCTGCAAACACCACTGTTAATAGACACAGATACAGCGGACTCACTGCTGCAAACAACACTGATAATAGACACAGATACAGGGGACTCACTGCTGCAAACAACACTGATAATAGACACAGATACAGGGGACTCACTGCTGCAAACAGCACTGATAATAGACACAGATACAGGGGACTCACTGCTGCAAACAACACTGATAATAGACACAGATACAGGGGACTCACTGCTGCAAACACCACTGATAATAGACACAGATACAGGGGACTCACTGCTGCAAACACCACTGTTAATAGACACAGATACAGCGGACTCACTGCTGCAAACACCACTGTTAATAGACACAGATACAGGGGACTCACTGCTGCAAACAACACTGATAATAGACACAGATACAGGGGACTCACTGCTGCAAACACCACTGATAATAGACACAGATACAGGGGACTCACTGCTGCAAACTCCACTGATAATAGACACAGTTACAGGGGATTCACTGCTGCAAACACCACTGTTAATAGACACAGATACAGGGGATTCACTGCTGCAAACACCACTGTTAATAGACACAGATACAGGGGATTCACTGCTGCAAACACCACTGTTAATAGACACAGATACAGCGGACTCACTGCTGCAAACACCACTGTTAATAGACACAGATACAGGGGATTCACTGCTGCAAACACCACTGTTAATAGACACAGATACAGGGGATTCACTGCTGCAAACACCACTGATAATAGACACAGATACAGGGGATTCACTGCTGCAAACACCACTGATAATAGACACAGATACAGGGGATTCACTGCTGCAAACACCACTGATAATAGACACAGATACAGGGGATTCACTGCTGCAAACACCACTGTTAATAGACACAGATACTGAGGATTCACTGCTGCAAACACCACTGTTAATAGACACAGATACAGGGGATTCACTGCTGCAAACACCACTGTTAATAGACCCAGATACAGGGGACTCACTGCTGCAAACACCACTGTTAATAGACACAGATACAGGGGATTCACTGCTGCAAACACCACTGTTAATAGACCCAGATACAGGGGACTCACTGCTGCAAACACCACTGTTAATAGACACAGATACAGGGGATTCACTGCTGCAAACACCACTGTTAATAGACACAGATACAGGGGATTCACTGCTGCAAACACCACTGTTAATAGACACAGATACAGGGGATTCACTGCTGCAAACACCACTGTTAATAGACACAGATACAGCGGACTCACTGCTGCAAACACCACTGATAATAGACACAGATACAGGGGATTCACTGCTGCAAACACCACTGATAATAGACACAGATACAGGGGACTCACTGCTGCAAACACCACTGATAATAGACACAATACAGGGGACTCACTGCTGCAAACACCACTGATAATAGACACAGATACAGGGGATTCACTGCTGCAAACACCACTGATAATAGACACAGATACAGGGGATTCGCTGCTGCAAACACCACTGTTAATAGACACAGATACAGGGGATTCACTGCTGCAAACACCACTGTTAATAGACACAGATACAGGGGATTCACTGCTGCAAACACCACTGTTAATAGACACAGATACAGGGGACTCACTGCTGCAAACACCACTGTTAATAGACACAGATACAGGGGATTCACTGCTGCAAACACCACTGATAATAGACACAGATACAGGGGATTCACTGCTGCAAACACCACTGTTAATAGACACAGATACAGGGGACTCACTGCTGCAAACACCACTGATAATAGACACAGATACAGGGGATTCACTGCTGCAAACACCACTGATAATAGACACAGATACAGGGGATTCACTGCTGCAAACACCACTGATAATAGACACAGATACAGGGGATTCACTGCTGCAAACACTACTGATAATAGACACAGATACAGGGGACTCACTGCTGCAAACACCACTGATAATAGACACAGATACAGGGGATTCACTGCTGCAAACACCACTGATAATAGACACAGATACAGGGGATTCACTGCTGCAAACACTACTGATAATAGACACAGATACAGGGGACTCACTGCTGCAAACACCACTGATAATAGACACAAATACAGGGGATTCACTGCTGCAAACACCACTGATAATAGACACAGATACAGGGGATTCACTGCTGCAAACACTACTGATAATAGACACAGATACAGGGGACTCACTGCTGCAAACACCACTGATAATAGACACAGATACAGGGGATTCACTGCTGCAAACACCACTGATAATAGACACAGATACAGGGGATTCACTGCTGCAAACACCACTGTTAATATACACAGATACAGGGGACTCACTGCTGCAAACACCACTGTTAATATACACAGATACAGGGGACTCACTGCTGCAAACACCACTGTTAATAGACACAGATACAGGGGACTCACTGCTGCAAACACCACTGATAATAGACACAGATACAGGGGATTCACTGCTGCAAACACCACTGATAATAGACACAGATACAGGGGATTCACTGCTGCAAACACCACTGATAATAGACACAGATACAGGGGACTCACTGCTGCAAACACCACTGATAATAGACACAGATACAGGGGACTCACTGCTGCAAACACCACTGTTAATAGACACAGATACAGGGGACTCACTGCTGCAAACACCACTGATAATAGACACAGATACAGGGGATTCACTGCTGCAAACACCACTGATAATAGACACAGATACAGGGGATTCACTGCTGCAAACACCACTGATAATAGACACAGATACAGGGGATTCACTGCTGCAAACACCACTGATAATAGACACAGATACAGGGGACTCACTGCTGCAAACACCACTGATAATAGACACAGATACAGGGGATTCACTGCTGCAAACACCACTGATAATAGACACAGATACAGGGGATTCACTGCTGCAAACACTACTGATAATAGACACAGATACAGGGGACTCACTGCTGCAAACACCACTGATAATAGACACAGATACAGGGGACTCACTGCTGCAAACACCACTGATAATAGACACAGATACAGGGGATTCACTGCTGCAAACACCACTGATAATAGACACAGATACAGGGGATTCACTGCTGCAAACACCACTGATAATAGACACAGATACAGGGGATTCACTGCTGCAAACACTACTGATAATAGACACAGATACAGGGGACTCACTGCTGCAAACACCACTGATAATAGACACAGATACAGGGGATTCACTGCTGCAAACACCACTGATAATAGACACAGATACAGGGGATTCACTGCTGCAAACACTACTGATAATAGACACAGATACAGGGGACTCACTGCTGCAAACACCACTGATAATAGACACAGATACAGGGGATTCACTGCTGCAAACACCACTGATAATAGACACAGATGCAGGGGATTCACTGCTGCAAACACCACTGATAATAGACACAGATACAGGGGATTCACTGCTGCAAACACCACTGATAATAGACACAGATACAGGGGATTCACTGCTGCAAACACCACTGATAATAGACACAGATACAGGGGATTCACTGCTGCAAACACCACTGATAATAGACACAGATACAGGGGACTCACTGCTGCAAACACCACTGATAATAGACACAGATACAGGGGATTCACTGCTGCAAACACCACTGATAATAGACACAGATGCAGGGGATTCACTGCTGCAAACACCACTGATAATAGACACAGATACAGGGGATTCACTGCTGCAAACACCACTGATAATAGACACAGATACAGGGGATTAACTGCTGCAAACACCACTGATAATAGACACAGATACAGGGGATTCACTGCTGCAAACACCACTGATAATAGACACAGATACAGGGGACTCACTGCTGCAAACACCACTGATAATAGACACAGATACAGGGGATTCACTGCTGCAAACACCACTGTTAATAGACACAGATACAGGAGATTCACTGCTGCAAACAACACTGATAATAGACACAGATACAGGGGATTCACTGCTGAAAACACCACTGATAATAGACACAGATACAGGGGATTCACTGCTGCAAACACCACTGATAATAGACACAGATACAGGGGATTCACTGCTGCAAACACCACTGTTAATAGACACAGATACAGGGGATTCACTGCTGCAAACACCACTGATAATAGACACAGATACAGGGGATTCACTGCTGCAAACAACACTGATAATAGACACAGATACAGGGGATTCACTGCTGCAAACACCACTGATAATAGACACAGATACAGGGGATTCACTGCTGCAAACACCACTGTTAATAGACACAGATACAGGGGATTCACTGCTGCAAACAGCACTGATAATAGACACAGATGCAGGGGACTCACTGCTGCAAACAACACTGATAATAGACACAGATACAGGGGACTCACTGCTGCAAACACCACTGATAATAGACACAGATACAGGGGACTCACTGCTGCAAACACCACTGATAATAGACACAGTTACAGGGGATTCACTGCTGCAAACACCACTGTTAATAGACACAGATACAGGGGATTCACTGCTGCAAACACCACTGTTAATAGACACAGATACAGGGGATTCACTGCTGCAAACACCACTGTTAATAGACACAGATACAGCGGACTCACTGCTGCAAACACCACTGTTAATAGACACAGATACAGGGGATTCACTGCTGCAAACACCACTGTTAATAGACACAGATACAGGGGATTCACTGCTGCAAACACCACTGATAATAGACACAGATACAGGGGATTCACTGCTGCAAACACCACTGATAATAGACACAGATACAGGGGATTCACTGCTGCAAACACCACTGATAATAGACACAGATACAGGGGATTCACTGCTGCAAACACCACTGTTAATAGACACAGATACAGGGGATTCAATGCTGCAAACACCACTGTTAATAGACACAGATACAGGGGATTCACTGCTGCAAACACCACTGTTAATAGACACAGATACAGGGGACTCACTGCTGCAAACACCACTGTTAATAGACACAGATACAGGGGATTCACTGCTGCAAACACCACTGTTAATAGACCCAGATACAGGGGACTCACTGCTGCAAACACCACTGTTAATAGACACAGATACAGGGGATTCACTGCTGCAAACACCACTGTTAATAGACCCAGATACAGGGGACTCACTGCTGCAAACACCACTGTTAATAGACACAGATACAGGGGATTCACTGCTGCAAACACCACTGTTAATAGACACAGATACAGGGGATTCACTGCTGCAAACACCACTGTTAATCGACACAGATACAGGGGATTCACTGCTGCAAACACCACTGTTAATAGACACAGATACAGCGGACTCACTGCTGCAAACACCACTGATAATAGACACAGATACAGGGGATTCACTGCTGCAAACACTACTGATAATAGACACAGATACAGGGGACTCACTGCTGCAAACACCACTGATAATAGACACAATACAGGGGACTCACTGCTGCAAACACCACTGTTAATAGACACAGATACAGGGGATTCACTGCTGCAAACACCACTGATAATAGACACAGATACAGGGGATTCGCTGCTGCAAACACCACTGTTAATAGACACAGATACAGGGGATTCGCTGCTGCAAACACCACTGTTAATAGACACAGATACAGGGGATTCGCTGCTGCAAACACCACTGTTAATAGACACAGATACAGGGGATTCACTGCTGCAAACACCACTGTTAATAGACACAGATACAGGGGATTCACTGCTACAAACACCACTGTTAATAGACACAGATACAGGGGACTCACTGCTGCAAACACCACTGTTAATAGACACAGATACAGGGGATTCACTGCTGCAAACACCACTGATAATAGACACAGATACAGGGGATTCACTGCTGCAAACACCACTGATAATAGACACAGATACAGGGGATTCACTGCTGCAAACACCACTGATAATAGACACAGATACAGGGGATTCACTGCTGCAAACACTACTGATAATAGACACAGATACAGGGGACTCACTGCTGCAAACACCACTGATAATAGACACAGATACAGGGGATTCACTGCTGCAAACACCACTGATAATAGACACAGATACAGGGGATTCACTGCTGCAAACACCACTGATAATAGACACAGATACAGGGGACTCACTGCTGCAAACACCACTGTTAATATACACAGATACAGGGGACTCACTGCTGCAAACACCACTGATAATAGACACAGATACAGGGGATTCACTGCTGCAAACACCACTGATAATAGACACAGATGCAGGGGATTCACTGCTGCAAACACCACTGATAATAGACACAGATACAGGGGATTCACTGCTGCAAACACTACTGATAATAGACACAGATACAGGGGATTCACTGCTGCAAACACCACTGATAATAGACACAGATACAGGGGATTCACTGCTGCATACACCACTGATAATAGACACAGATACAGGGGATTCACTGCTGCAAACACCACTGATAATAGACACAGATACAGGGGACTCACTGCTGCAAACACCACTGATAATAGACACAGATACAGGGGATTCACTGCTGCAAACACCACTGATAATAGACACAGATACAGGGGATTCACTGCTGCAAACACCACTGATAATAGACACAGATACAGGGGATTCACTGCTGCAAACACCACTGATAATAGACACAGATACAGGGGATTCACTGCTGCAAACACCACTGATAATAGACACAGATACAGGGGATTCACTGCTGCATACACCACTGATAATAGACACAGATACAGGGGATTCACTGCTGCAAACACCACTGATAATAGACACAGATACAGGGGATTCACTGCTGCAAACACCACTGATAATAGACACAGATACAGGGGACTCACTGCTGCAAACACCACTGATAATAGACACAGATACAGGGGATTCACTGCTGCAAACACCACTGATAATAGACACAGATACAGGGGATTCACTGCTGCAAACACCACTGATAATAGACACAGATACAGGGGATTCACTGCTGTGAGTCACGCCACTGTTCACAGGCGCTGGTAAAGGGAACATATTCCAGGAAACATCACTGTTTACAGACACTGGTAGATGGGACATATTCCTCAAAACATCACTGTTCATACATAGCAGGACAGGGGACTGCTGGAAACATCACTGCTCATAAATACAATTCCTGAGGACTCACGACCAGAAAGGCCATTGTTCAGAGACACAAGCCGAGGAGTCTTACTGCAGGAAACACCACTGTTTACAGACTCAAGTGCAGAGGATCACAACTGGAAAAGCCGCTGTTCATAGACACATGTTCAGAGGAGTCATTGTTCTAACTTCAATACTGAGTGTCCAAAAATTCACAGAGCTGATTCTGAAAGATAGGCTGTTTCCGAAATCTAGAGAGAAAAAGTCCAAACGGCAAATTCCCTTCACTATAATGATCTGTTTATTTTTCTGCAAGTAATTCACAGACATTTGCCCTTCATCTCCTTATTTTATTGAGATATCAATCGGGGAGGGGCTTATTCTACTTTCACATGCCCCTAGTATTTCCCACATGTTCTGATGCAGATTCTTTATTTACCCGGACATTTTTCAACCAGCCTAAGCCTCAGTGCTGTGTCTTTTATCTCCATGGGTTCATGACTAGGATTTAATCCAGTGAAATGCCTACCCCTATTACCATCTGGATATTGCCTTTATCACTGATTCCTACATTGAAAATACAGCCTGTGTCAGATATTGCCCAGCATTATATCTGGAGCAGAGTGAAGCAGAGATGGAATCCGTTCAGTTCAGCCATGAGACACAAATAACATTGGAATGGGATATGAGATGCAATTCAGATTCAATGCTGGGAATTCCTGTTATTTTCTATGTTTCAATAATTTAAATATTATTCTCACTGGAGATGTTATGCCATTCTTCAGCTCCTCTCTGAATTTAGTCTGGGTCACTGCATAAATACATGTGTTTGTGCAGCAGCTTAAAAGCAGGAGCATGTAGCTGGTATAGTCTGCGATAGTCATCGGGTCATTGAAACCTGTTAAATAATATTGCTTTGTAATTTGCATTAATAGGAAATATATCACATACGTCATCCATAACAGTATGAAGTTTCCGGATATAGCGAACAGTAAAATGATAGATTTCCTTCTGCTCTCCATCTCCGGATCATTATGATCCATTTCATTCTTTCTGCCTCTCAGCCTCCTGCGGACTCGATTGGCCGCCAAAATGTGTCCTATGGTCAGAGCATTGAGCAGTAATATCAGGAATGTTGGGAGCAGTGGGGTGAGACAGCGGTCAATCCAGCTAAATGCTACCCATGCAGTTAATGTGTAATACTGCAGCTTTTGATGGCAGCCCCAGGGTATGTTGTCGATTGTAATGGAGGGTTCAAATATGAAGTACCAGGGAATGTTTTTAAAACAGAACAGCAGACACACAGTTCCTATAACTACAGCTGCCGTTTTCTCGGTGCAATATTTAGTCCTCAGCTTCTGGCAACAAATGGTAACAAAACGATCAAAAGTGAAAGCGACTGTTAACCAGACAGAAATATCAGTGGCAGCACGAGCCAGGACGGTGTGGAAAGAGCACACAGGGGTGAGTAACAGGAAGGTAGTCGGGAAATAATAATCATTAATCCGACCTAACACTACGTCAGTTATAACGACCAGTAGATCCGCCCCCGACATGGCGACCAGGTAGTGAGTGATACATCTGGAGAGACCGCACTTTCCCCGGGACAGGATCACAATTGTCATCACGTTAGCTGTAAAAGGGAAACGAACAGAAATAGGGAATCACCCACCTGGTTAAAACAAAATAGTCTGATGGTATTTGATGTGAAATATACTTTACTGCAGGAACTGGGGATGGGAACTGAACTCTTTACAGCTGCTAGAATTGTGTAATTGATTGAATTTTACTATCAAATTGCCATGTGATGTATAGAGTTTGGAGTGAATACATTTAAATCTTTTAGAAAAGACCATAGACTGATCAAATACATACTTTTGAAATTCCAGTTGAGCTGCTTTTGTTCCATTACAAACTCTATCTAAAGTGCGGTGGAAACACAGCAGAGCTCTGGGTAAATGTCCGGTCATTTAACTATACGAGTAAATGAACAGCGAGGTAATGAAATATAAATAATTGTCAGAAGTAGCAGCTCAGTGAAGGAAACACAAATAAACCAATAAAAAGAAAACACAAGGAAACTAACTGAAAATAAGTAATACATTATCAATTATAAATTGGGAGATAAATGGTCGATGGGGAGCAATGAAAAATAAAAAGGCTCAAAACGTGTTCAATGCTAAACGGAGAACAGCAAGAATGAGATCAAACGGCAGGGTTTAGTTCCTGAGTCGGAGAGGGGAGTAGATACCTGGTGAGGGAACTGGCTCAGAGTCGTTAGGTTCTATTCTTAGACTAGTTGTAATGACTAAAGACAGGTGAAGAAAACAGCTGGTAAACAACATATTAGATAAATAATTGGTATGATTGAACTCGGTCACTTAGCACCAAATTAACAATACAGATGGTGACACGATTTTCCCTCTCTGTAAATCCCAGACACTCCCATCAGCGACCTGAACAGTGCAAAACCATCTGGACAAAATCCAACAATGGCTACAAGGTGGGGAAGCTGAGAGTTGAGCAGCAACAAACAACAATACTTTACCTGTGGATCCCAGGAACAAAGGAACTTTCGAAAGCAGACGATCGAGGAAGGACAACAATCCCGTCCTCGCTGTCCTCACCTCTGATATTGCAGGAAAATTCAGAGGCAGATGACGGTGACTATCTCGAGATCCCTGCAAAGATCAGTTCAAGTGAAAACAGAGCTTACATAGCAAGCTAGGTACCGACCTAGAGTCAGCTTCAGGGAGAATGACTAAGAAGGAGTTCCATCTGAACTGGATGAATCACTCTGTCATATTAAACAGGTACATCAGTTAAATGGAGAATCCCTCTCCCTGGTGTGAAAGACTGTTCTGAAAGCTATTCCAGAGGATCAGGACAATATATATAACTGAGCTCCAGAACAAACAATCAACAATGTAAGAGATACTTTGAATAGTTTGACTCGGATACATTTGATGTGCAGGATAGTGTGAAATATAACAGTTGGTCAATTTGCTATGTGTAAAGAGTGTCATTGATTAATTTGTATAGAAAGAGGTTAAACCGGAGAGTGAGATTGAGAGAGAGTACAACATAGTCCAGAGACATCCCTGTACTGAATATACATCCTGAGCAGTATAGGGCAGCTGGTGCAGAAATAATTAACTGTATTCCTCTAGAAAGGAAGTTGATAGTAAACTCTTAGATGCAAATTATATCGCATGCGTTTCGGAGTGTATAAACTTAATCTAATGTTTTGGTGTGTGTGTATGTGTTTGTGTGTCTGTGTATGTATGTATTTGTGTGCGTGTTTGCATGTGTGTATGTGTTTGCGCATGTCTGTGTATGTGTTTGCGCGTCTGTGTGTCTATGTTTTTAGCATGTGTGTATGTATGTGTTTGTGTGTGTGTTTTTGTGTGTTTGTGTCTATGCGTTTGTGTTTGCATGTGTGTGTTTGCACGTGTGCGTGTATGCTTGCGTGCGTGTGTGTGTATGTATGTGTTTGTGTGTGTGTTTTTGTGTGTTTGTGTCTATGCGTTTGTGTTTGCATGTGTGTGTTTGCACGTGTGCGTGTATGCTTGCGTGCGTGTGTGTGTATGTATGTGTTTGTGGTGTGTGTTTGTGTGTATGTATATGTTTGCATGTTTGTGTGTATGTGTGTTTGCTGTGTGGGTATGTCTGTGTCTATATGTGTTTGTGTGTGTGTATATATGTGTTTGCGTGCATGTGTGTATATATGTGTTTGCATGTCTTTATGTGTTTGTGTGTGTGTTTGATTGCATGTGTGTGTGTTTGCATGTATGTGTGGGCGAGCGCTGGGCGCGGGGGGGAGGTGGTGGATGTTGGTGTGTGCGCGCTGTGGGGGGGGAGGTGGTGGGTTGTTGTGGGTGCGTGCGCGCTGGGCGGGGGGAGCTGGTGGATGTTGTGGGTGCGTGCGTGCTGGGCGGGGGGGAGGTGGTGCTTGTTGTGGGTGTGTGTATGTGCTGGGCGGGGGGAGGTGGTGGTTGTTGTGTGTGTGTGTATGTGCTGGGTGGGGGGAGGTGGTGGTTGTTTGTGTGTGTGTGTGTGCTGGGTGGGGGGAGGTGGTGGTTGTTGTGGGTGTGTGTGCTGGGTGGGTGAAGGAGGTGGTTGTTCTGTGTGTGTGTATGTGCTGGGTGGGTGGAGGAGGTGGTTGTTGTGTGTGTGTGTGCTGGGTGGGTGGAGGAGGTGGTTGTTCTGTGTGTGTGTATGTGCTGGGTGGGTGCAGGAGGTGGTTGTTGTGTATGTGTGTGCTGGGCGGGGGGAGGTGGTGGTTGTTGTCTGTGTGTGTGCTGGGTGGGGGGAGGTGGTGGTTGTTCTGTGTGTGTGTGTGTGCTGGGCGGGGGGAGGTGGTGGTTGTTGTGGGTGTGTGTGTGCTGGGTGGGTGGAGGAGGTGGTTGTTGTGTGTGTGTGTGTGCTGGGCGGGGGGAGGTGGTGGTTGTTGTGTGTGTGTGTGCTGGGCGGGGGGAGGTGGTGGTTGTTTGTGTGTGTGTGCTGGGCGGGGGGAGGAGGTGGTTGTTCTGTGTGTGTGTGCTGGGTGGGGGGAGGTGGTTGTTGTGTGTGTGTGTGTGTGCTGGGTGGGGGGAGGTGGTGGTTGTTGTGGGTGTGTGTGCTGGGTGGGTGGAGGAGGTGGTTGTTCTGTGTGTGTGTGCTGGGTGGGTGGAGGAGGTGGTTGTTGTGTGTGTGTGTGTATGTGCTGGGCGGGGGGAGGTGGTGGTTGTTGTGTGTGTGTGTGCTGGGTGGGGGGAGGTGGTGGTTGTGTGTGTGTGCTGGCCGGGGGGTGTTGGTGGGTTGTTGTGGGTGTTTGTCTGCTGGGCAAGGGGAGGTGGTGGTTGTTGTTGTGGGTGTGTGTGTGCTGTGCCGGGGGGGGGAGGTGGTGGGTTCTTGTGAGTGTATGTGTGCTGGCCGGGGGCAGGTGGTGGGTTGTTGTGGGTATGTATCTGTTGTGCCGGGGGGGGAGGTGGTGGGTTGTTGTGTGTGTGTCTCTGCTGGGCCAGGGGAGGTGGTGGGTTGTTGTGGGTATGTGTGTGCTTGCCGGGGGGAGGTGGTGGGTTGTTGTTGGTGTGTGTCTGCTGTGCCGGCGGGGAGGTGGTGGGTTGTTGTGGGTGTGTGTGTGCTGGCCGGGCGGAGGTGGTGGGTTAAACAAAGAACAAAGAACAAAGATAATTACAGCACAGGAACAGGCCCTTCGGCCCTCCAAGCCTGCGCCGATCCAGATCCTCTCTCTAAACATGTCGCCTATTTTCTAAGGTTCTGTATCTCTTTTCTTCCTGCCCATTCATGTATCTGTCTAGATACATCTTAAAAGACTCCATCGTGCCCGCATCTACCACCTCCGCTGGCAATGCGTTCCAGGTGCCCACCACCCTCTGCGTAAAGAACTTTCCACGCATATCCCCCCTAAACTTTTCCCCTTTCACTTTGAACTCGTGTCCTCTAGTAATTGAAACCCCCACTCTGGGAAAAAGCCTCTTGCTATCCACCCTGTCTATACCTCTCATGATTTTGTACACCTCAATCAGGTCCCCCCTCAACCTCCGTCTTTCTAATGAAAATAATCCTAATCTGCTCAACCTCTCTTCATAGCTAGCGCCCTCCATACCAGGCAACATCCTGGTGAACCTCCTCTGCACCCTCTCCAAAGCATCCACATCCTTTTGATAATGTGGCGACCAGAACTGTACGCAGTATTCCAAATGTGGCCGAACCAAAGTCCTATACAACTGTAACATGACCTGCCAACTCTTGTACTCAATGCCCCATCCGATGAAGGAAAGCATGCCGTATGCCTTCTTGACCACTCTATTTACCTGCGTTGCCACCTTCAGGGAACAGTGGACCTGAACACCCAAATCTCTCTGGACATCAATTTTCCCCAGGACTTTTCCATTTACTGTATAGTTCACTCTTGAATTGGATCTTCCAAAATGCATCACCTCGCATTTGCCCTGATTGAACTCCATCTGCCATTTCTCTGCCCAACTCTCCAATCTATCTATATTCTGCTGTATTCTCTGACAGTCCCCTTCACTATCTGCTACTCCACCAATCTTAGTGTCGTCTGCAAACTTGCTAATCAGTCCACCTATACTTTCCTCCAAATCATTAATGTATATCACAAACAACAGTGGTCCCAGCACGAATCCCTGTGGAACACCACTGGTCACACGTCTCCATTTTGAGAAACTCCCTTCTACTGCTACTCTCTGTCTCCTGTTGCCCAGCCAGTTCTTTATCCATCTAGCTAGTACACCTTGGACCCCAAGCGCCTTCAATTTCTCCATCAGCCTGCCATGGGGAACCTTATCAAACGCCTTACTGAAGTCCATGTATATGACATCGACAGCCCTTCCCTCATCAATCAACTTTGTCACTTCCTCAAAGAATTCTATTAAGTTGGTAAGACATGACCTTCCCTGCACAAAACCATGTTGCCTATCACTGATGAGCCCATTTTCTTCCAAATGGGAATAGATCCTATCCCTCAGTATCTTCTCCAGCAGCTTCCCTACCACTGACGTCAGGCTCACCGGTCTATAATTACCTGGATTATCCCTGCTACCCTTCTTAAACAAGGGGACAACATTAGCAATTCTCCAGTCCTCCGGGACCTCACCCGTGTTTAAGGATGCTGCAAAGATATCTGTTAAGGCCCCAGCTATTTCCTCTCTCGCTTCCCTCAGTAACCTGGGATAGATCCCATCCGGACCTGGGGACTTGTCCACCTTAATGCCCTTTAGAATACCCAACACTTCCTCCCTCCTTATGCCGACTTGACCTAGAGTAATCAAACATCTGTTCCTAACCTCAACATCCGTCATGTCCCTCTCCTCGGTGAATACCGATGCAAAGTACTCGTTTAGAATCTCACCCATTTTCTCTGAGTCCAAGCATAACATTCCTCCTTTGTCCTTTAGTGGGCCAATCCTTTCTCTAGTTACCCTCTTTCTCCTTATATATGAATAAAAGGCTTTGGGATTTTCCTTAACCCTGTTTGCTAAAGATATTTCATGACCCCTTTTAGCCCTCTTAATTCCTCGTTTCAGATTGGTCCTACATTCCCGATATTCTTTCAAAGCTTCGTCTTTCATCAGCCGCCTAGACCTTATGTATGCTTCCTTTTTCCTCTTAGCTAGTCTCACAATTTCACCTGTCATCCATGGTTCCCTAATCTTGCCATTTCTATCCCTCATTTTCACAGGAACATGTCTCTCCTGCGCGCTAATCAACCTCTCTTTAAAAGCCTCCCACATATCACATGTGGATTTACCTTCAAACAGCTGCTCCCAATCTACATTTCCCAGCTCCTGCCGAATTTTGGTATAGTTGGCCTTCCCCCAATTTAGCACTCTTCCTTTAGGACCACTCTCGTCTTTGTCCATGAGTATTTTAAAGCTTACGGAATTGTGATCACTATTCCCAAAGTAGTCCCCTACTGAAACTTCAACAACCTGGCCGGGCTCATTCCCCAACACCAGGTCCAGTATGGCCCCTTCCCGAGTTGGACTATTTACATACTGCTCTAGAAAACCCTCCTGGATGCTCCTTACAAATTCTGCTCCATCTGGACCTCCAACACTAAGCGAATCCCAGTCAATGTTGGGAAAATTAAAATCTCCTATCACCACCACCCTGTTGCTCCTACATCTTTCCATAATCTGTTTACATATTTGTACCTCTATCTCACGCTCGCTGTTGGGAGGCCTGTAGTACAGCCCCAACATTGTTACCGCACCCTTCCTATTTCTGAGTTCTGTCCATATTGCCTCACTGCTCGAGTCCTCCATAGTGCCCTCCTTCAGCACAGCTGTGATATCCTCTTTGACCAGTAATGCAACTCCTCCACCCCTTTTACCTCCCTCTCTATCCCGCCTGAAGCATCGATATCCTGGGATATTTAGTTGCCAATCATGCCCTTGACTCAACCAAGTCTCAGTAATAGCAATAACATCATACTCCCAGGTACTAATCCAAGCCCTAAGTTCATCTGCCTTACCTACTACACTTCTTGCATTAAAACAAATGCACCTCAGACCACCAGTCCCTTTATATTCATCATCTGCTCCCTGCCTGCTCTTCCCCTTAGTCACACTGACTTCATTATCTAGTTCCTTACAGGCTTTTGTTACTACCTCCTTACTGTCAACTGACCTCAATTGGTTCCCATCCCCCTGCCACATTAGTTTAAACCCTCCCCAACAGCGTTAGCAAAAGCACCTCCAAGGACATTGGTTCCAGTCCGGCCCAGGTGTAGACCGTCCAATTTGTAATAGTCCCACCTCCCACAGAACCGGTCCCAATGTCCCAAAAATCTGAACCCCTCCTTCCTGCACCATCTCTCAAGCCACGCATTCATCCTGACTATTACTTCATTTTTACTCTGACTATCACGTGGCACTGGTAGTAATCCTGAGATTACTACCTCTGAGGTCCTACTTTTTAACTTGGCTCCTAACTCCCTAAACTCTGCTTGTAGGACCTCATCCCGTTTTTTACCTATATCATTAGTGCCTATGTGCACAATGACAACTGGCTGTTCACCCTCCCCCTTTAGAATGTTCTGCAGCCGATCTGAGACGTCCCTGACCCGTGCACCTGGGAGGCAACATACCATTCGGGAGCCTCGTTTTCGACCACAGAACCGCCTATCTACTCCCCTTACAATCGAATCCCCTACGACTATAGCCCTTCCACTCTTTTTCCCGCCCTTCTGAACAGCAGAGCCAGCCACGGTGCCATGGACCTGGCTACTGCTGCCTTCCCCTGGTGAGCCATCTCCCTCAACAGTATCCAAAACGGTATACTTGTTTTGGAGGGAGATGACCGCAGGGGACTCCTGCGCTGCCTTCCTGCTCTTTCTCTGCCTTTTGGTCACCCATTCCCTTTCTCCCTCAGCAATCCTAATCTGCGGTGTGACCAATTCACTAAACGTGCTATCCACGACCTCCTCAGCATCGCGCATGCTCCAAAGTGAGTCCATCCGCAGCTCGAGAGCCGTCATGCGGTCTAACAAGAGCTGCAGCTGGACACACTTCCTGCACGTGAAGGAGTCAGGGTCATCAGCCATGTCCCTGAGCTCCCACATTGAGCAAGGGGAGCATGATACGGGTCTGAGATCTCCTGCCATTTTTAACCTTAAGTTTAAACTTAGTTAAATGAAAAAGGAATGAAAAGTTTTTACCAATCACAATAAAACCAGAGAAATCGAAAAAGCCTTACCTTATAAACACCCCACCGAGTCCTTTTTTTTTGGTTAGAGGAGGAGGGCGGGTGGGAGACACTACAAGTGTGGTGTCTCTGGTTCAGAAACCGCCCAAATATATAGTGTTTTACTTACCCAGCAGCCCCCTGGCCTCCGCCGAAAAACAAAAGGAAATTAAATTTACTTTCAAACTGACTTTCCCAGCTGCTCACTCGCTCACACTCTGCTCCCGAAAAAGCTGCTGCACTGAAAGGAAAGTTATTTTAAACCGCCCAAATATATAGTGTTTTACTTACCCAGCAGCCCCCGGCCTCCGCCGAAAAACAAAAGGAAACTAAATTTACTTTCAAACTGACTTTCCCAGCTGCTCACTCGCTCACACTCTGCTCCCGAAAAAGCTGCTGCACTGAAAGGAAAGTTATTTTAAACCACCCAAATATATAGTGTTTTACTTACCCAGCAGCCCCCTGGCCTCCGCCAAAAAACAAAAGGAAATTAAATTTACTTTCAAACTGACTTTCCCAGCTGCTCACTCGCTCACACTCTGCTCCCGAAAAAGCTGCTGCACTGAAAGGAAAGTTATTTTAAACCGCCCAAATATATAGTGTTTTACTTACCCAGCAGCCCCCTGGCCTCCGCCAAAAAACAAAAGGAAATTAAATTTACTTTCAAACTGACTTTCCCAGCTGCTCACTCGCTCACACTCTGCTGCCGAAAAAGCTGCTGCACTGAAAGGAAAGTTATTTTAAACCGCCCAAATATATAGTGTTTTACTTACCCAGCAGCCCCCTGGCCTCCGCCGAAAAACAAAAGGAAATTAAATTTACTTTCAAACTGACTTTCCCAGCTGCTCACTTGCTCACACTCTGCTCCCGAAAAAGCTGCTGCACTGAAAGGAAAGTTATTTTAAACCGCCCAAATATATAGTGTTTTACTTACCCAGCAGCCCCCTGGCCTCCGCCGAAAAACAAAAGGAAATTAAATTTACTTTCAAACTGACTTTCCCAGCTGCTCACTCGCTCACACTCTGCTCCCGAAAAAGATGCTGCACTGGGACGGGGGAGGTGGTGGGTTGTTGTGGGTGTGTGTCTGCTGGCCGGGAGGACGTGGTGGTTGTTGTGGGTGTGTGTCTGCTGGCCGGGGGGAGGTGGTGGGTTGTTGTGGGTGTGTGTCTGCTGGCCGGCGGGAGGTGGTGGGTTGTTGTGGGTGTGTGTGTGCTGGGACGGGGGAGGTGGTGGGTTGTTGTGGGTGTGTGTCTGCTGGCCGGGAGGACGTGGTGGTTGTTGTGGGTGTGTGTCTGCTGGCCGGGGGGAGGTGGTGGTTGTTGTGGGTGTGTGTCTGCTGGCCGGGGGGAGGTGGTGGGTTGTTGTGGGTGTGTGTCTGCTGGCCAGCGGGAGGTGGTGGGTTGTTGTGGGTGTGTGTGTGCTGGGACGGGCGAGGTGGTGGGTTGTTGTGTGTGTATGTGTCTGCTGGGCGGGGGGAGGTGATGGTTGTTGTGTGTGTGTGTCTGCTGGCCGGGTGGAGGTGGTGGTTGGTGTGTGTTTGTCTGCTGGCCGGGGGGAGATGGTGGTTGGTGTGTGTGTGTCTGCTGGCCGGGGGGAGGTGGTGGTTGTTGTGTGTGTGTGTGCTGGGAGGGGGCAGGTGGTTGTTATTGTGTGTGTGTGTCTGCTGGGCGGGGGGAGGTGGTGGATTGTTGTGGGTGTGTGTGTGCTGGGCAGGGGGAGGTGGTGGTTCTTGTGTGTTTGTGTGTCTGCTGGGCGGGGGGGGGTGGTGGATTGTTGTGGGTGTGTGTGTGCTGGGCGGGGGGAGGTGGTGGTTATTGTGTGTTTGTGTGTCTGCTGGGTGGGGGGAGGTGGTGGTTTGTTGTGGGTGTGTGTGTGCTGGGCGGGGGCAGGTGGTTGTTGTGTGTGTGTGTGCTGGGTGGGGGGAGGTGGTGGTTGCTGTGGCTGTGTGCGCTGGGCGGGGGAAGGTGGTGTTTGTTGTGTGTGTGTGTGTGCTGGCCGTGGGGAGGTGGTGGGTTGTTGTGTGTGTGTGTCTGCTGGTCGGGGGGAGGTGGTGGGTTGTTGTGGGTTTGTGCACTGGGCGGGGGGAGGTGGTGGGTTGTTGTGGGTGTGTGCCTGCTGGCCGGGGGGAGGTGGTGGTTGTTGTGGGTTTGTGCGCTGGGCGGGGGGAGGTGGTGTTTGTTGTGGGTGTGTGCCTGCTGGCCGGGGGGAGGTGGTGGTTGTTGTGGGTTTGTGTGCTGGGAGGGGGGAGGTGGTGGGTTGTTGTGGGTTTGTGTGCTGGGCGGGGGGAGGTGGTGATTGTTGTGGGTGTGTGCCTGCTGGCCGGGGGGAGGTGGTGGTTGTTGTGACTGTGTGCGCTGGGCGGGGGGAGGTGGTGGCTTGTTGTGTGTTGCTGGAGCAGTTACAATTGATGCAGAAGTATGGTGGAAATGTTCCAACAAAAAAGTTGAAGTAACCCGAAAACAGAGAGAAGAGATAGGGCGAGCTTTCCAGTTTCCCCGAGAGGTGGAGATGGGCCATTTTCTTGAACCATTGCTGTCCCCCTGGTGAAGCACTCTTACAAACCAGTTAGGTGGGGTGTTTCAGAATTTTAAACTAGTGAGATGCAACAAATGTGAAAGTATAATATTTCTGGATGTTACAAACATTTTTAGTTTGGTCACTAACTTATCTATCTAAAATATTCAGAAATACACATTGCTAAAATCATGTCACAATATTCATTATTCATCAAAAATTAATTGATAAACAATTGGATCAGCGTTTCAAGGATTTATTAATGATGGTCTCTGTCTTACTTAAAGAGAATCACAGTGAAAGAAGTGGTGACACTTAATGAACAATTTAACTCAGGTTTGTCCAATTTTTTAGCGAGGGGGCCTCATGCTCATTTCATCTCATCTTGCATAGGCAGCCGGTGAGAGATAATTTCAGAAAGATAAAGGCATGAAATATTTTTTAGAATTAGAATTAGAACATTACAGCGCAGTACAGGCCCTTCGGCCCTCGATGTTGCGCCGACCTGTGAAACCATCTGACCTGCACGATTCCATTTTCATCCACATGTCTATCCAATGACCACTTAAATGCCCTTAAAGTTGGCGAGTCTACTTCTGCTGCAGGCAGGGCGTTCCACGCCCTTACTACTCTCTGAGTAAAGAAACTACCTCTGACATCTGTCCTATATCTATCACCCCTCAACTTAAAGCTAAGTCCCCACGTGTTTGCCATCACCATTCGAGGAAAAAGACTCTCACTATCCACCCTATCTAACCCTCTGATTATCTTATATGTCTCTATTAAGTCACCTCTCCTCCTCCTTCTCTCCAATGAAAACAACCTCAAGTCCCTCAGCCTTTCCTCGTCAGACCTTCCCTCCATACCAGGCAACATCCTAGTAAATCTCCTCTGCACCCTTTCCATAGCTTCCACATCCTTCCTATAATGCGGTGACCAGAACTGCACGCAATACTCCAGGTGCGGTCTCACCAGAGTTTTGTGCAGCTGCAGCATGACCTCGTGGCTCCGAAACTCGATCCCCCTACTAATAAAAGCTAACACACCATATGCCTTCTTAACAGCCCTATTAACCTGGGTAGCAACCTTCAGGGATTTATGCACCTGGACACCAAGATCTCTCTGTTCATCTACACTACCAAGAATCTTGCCATTAGCCCAGTACTCTGCATTCCTGTTACTCCTTCCAAAGTGAATCACCTCACACTTTTCCGCATTAAACTCCATTTGCCATCTCTCAGCCCAGCTCTGCAGCCTATCTATGTCACTCTGTACCCTACAACATCCTTCGGCACTATCCACAACTCCACCGACCTTAGTGTCATCTGCAAATTTACTAACCCACCCTTCTACACCCTCTTCCAGGTCATTTATAAAAATGACAAACAGCAGTGGCCCCAAAACAGATCCTTGTGGTACACCACTAGTAACTAAACTCCAGGATGAACATTTGCCATCAACCACCACCCTCTGTCTTCTTTCAGCGAGCCAATTTCTGATCCAAAGCTCTAAATCACCTTCAACCCCATACTTCCGTATTTTCTGCAATAGCCTACCGTGGGGAACCTTATCAAACGCCTTACTGAAATCCATATACACCACATCCACTGCTTTACCCTCATCCACCTGTTTGGTCACCTTCTCGAAAAACTCAATAAGGTTTGTGAGGCACGACCTACCCGTCACAAAACCGTGCTGACTATCTCTAATGAACTTATTCTTTTCAAGATGATTATAAATCCTGTCTCTTATAACCTTTTCCAACATTTTACCCACAACCGAAGTAAGGCTCACAGGTCTATAATCACCAGGGCTGTCTCTACTCCCCTTCTTGAACAAGGGGACAACATTTGCTATCCTCCAGTCTTCCGGCACTATTCCTGTCGACAATGACGACATAAAGATCAAGGACAAAGGCTCTGCAATCTCCTCCCCAGCTTCCCAGAGAATCCTAGGATAAATCCCATCTGGCCCAGGGGACTTATCTATTTTCACACTTTCCAAAATTGATAACACCTCCTCCTTGTGAACCTCAATCCCATCTAGCCTAGTAGCCTGAATCTTAGTATTCTCCTCAACAACATTTTCTTTCTCTGCTGTAAATACTGACGCAAAATATTCATTTAACACTTCCCCTATCTCCTCTGATTCCACACACAACTTCCCACTACTATCCTTGATTGGCCCTAATCTAACTCTTGTCATTCTTTTATTCCTGATATACCTATAGAAAGCCTTAGGGTTTTCCCTGATCCTATCCGCCAATGACTTCTCGTGTCCTCTCCTTGCTCTTCTTAGCTCTCCCTTTAGATCCTTCCTGGCTAGCTTGTAACTCTCAAGCGCCCTAACTGAGCCTTCATGTCTCATCCTAACATAAGCCGCCGCCTTCCTCTTGACAAGCGCTTCAACTTCTTTAGTAAACCACGGCTCCCTCGCTCGACAACTTCCTCCCTGCCTCACAGGTACATACTTATCAAGGACACACAGTAGCTGCTCCTTGAATAAGCTCCACATTTCGATTGTTCCCATCCCCTGCAGTTTCCTTCCCCATCCTACGCATCCTAAATCTTGCCTAATTGCATCATAATTTCCTTTCCCCCAGCTATAATTTTTGCCCTGCAGTATATACCTGTCCCTGCCCATCGCTCATGTAAACCTAACCGAATTGTGATCACTATCACCAAAGTGCTCACCTACATCTAAATCTAACACCTGGCCGGGTTCATTTCCCAGTACCAAATCCAATGTGGCATCGCCCCTGGTTGGCCTTTCTACATACTGTGTCAGAAAACCCTCCTGCACACACTGGACAAAAACTGACCCATCTAAAGTACTCAAACTATAGTATTTCCAGTCGATATTTGGAAAGTTAAAGTCCCCCATAACAACTACCCTGTTACTCTCGCCCCTGTCGAGAATCATCTTCGCTATCCTTTCCTCTACATCTGTGGAACTATTCGATATGAATCCCTCATCTCTGAAATATATCCGCAGGCCGGATGGAAACCTTTGGCGCCCAGATCCTGGCCAGCGGGCCGATGTTGGATAACACCTATTTATCTACTTATAAAACAATTACAGTCCTTTCTGCTGGCAGCTGTTTGCAAGTGTCAGGGCCCAAAGCAAAGCAAAGAATGTCCATCGTTCACAGAATACAACCACCAATGTCGCCAGTTAAGTATAAAAATCTAATTGGAACTGTGTGTTAATGCCTATCTGTTCACAGCTCTGGATTCCTTCAGCCTCAGGGTTTACAGCCCATACAATGTACAGGATATAAACATCTCAATGTGTTTTACAACTGACTGTAGAATTATTATCATACACTTTTGTGACGATAGATCTGAACTTGAATTAGTGCAGTATAGAAGCATTGAATATGATGCATTTCCAGTGTGGTTTCAGGATACCATTGACAATGCAACAATGTTACCAGCGACATCAACACAGGGATCCTTTAATTTTCCAGAAATTCCATGGAAAATAACACTGGTAAATTTCACTCACACTGTGTTAATAAGGGCCTTCACCTTCTGTCCGCAGATAGTTACTTTGGCTTCCCAGCGCACCTTGTAAAACAATTAAATGTGAATTTGCACACAACAAGGTCCCACAATATCATAATCCATTGACATGATGTCGGTTTGGAACACTTTAATCAAAACAGTGCCATAGGAAAGACATCACATTCAGCAGTGCAACTGACTGGTCAACACATAAATGCTGGCCTAGCCAGCGACGCCCACATCCCATGAACAAACATAATAAAATATATACTGATTTTCTGTAATCCAGTTGTGCAGCATAGCACCAGTACTTCACTGAACTATCAACCTGCACTTCCAAAGGCTGCTGAAACCATATCCTCCTGACTCAGAGGGGAGAGTGGAACCACTGAACCATGGCTGCTGCAGTGAAGAGTGAGGAAGATAAAGTGACCAGAGAATGTTCACAGGAGAACATTCACCAAAGGCCCCTGTCGCTGCTGCAGATTAACTGGAACTACTACATAATCTGAGAATATCCCATTGTGTGAATGGTGTTCACATTGTTCAATAAAACCGCAACAGTCTATCAATGTAAAAAACCATTGGAAGTTTAGTTGGAATTCGAAAGAACATTATCCTATCAACAAATACACCACAAAAGGAAGAGGGAGGAAAGGTAATGCATGATATTCTCGTAATTTCTGTTTTAGACCTGAAATCAGCGAAATAATGACTTTAGGACGAAGAGAGCAAATGAACAGAGGCACAGGGAGAGCAGTCATAGAGAGACACACAGATTTATACCATCAGTAACAAGTTACAAAGACTGACAGGAACTCAAAGGGTCCAAGAATAACGTCAGAAACCAGTTATCCCAATAGTTACACTGAACCTGGACATGTGATTAATGCAAGTCTCATTTCAGAAGAGATGATGATCTCCTGGTCATTGATGCAGAGGAATATAGGAACACAGGAGGAAGTCGATCAGCACAATAAGTCTTTTCCATCATTCAATTAGAGTCATAGGGTCATTGAGTTATAGAGTTATACAGCACAAAAACAGGCCCTTCGGCCCATCCTGTCTGTGCGGGCCATCAAGCACCTATCTATTCTAATCCCATTTTCCAGCACTCGGCCTGTAGCCTTGTCTGCTTTGACGTTTCAAGTGCTCATCTAAATACTGATTAAATATTGTGAGGGTCCTGTCTCTACCACCACTTCAGGCAGTGTGTTCCAGATTCCAACCATCCTCTGGGTGAATATTTTTTTACCCTCAAATCCCCTCTAAACCTCCTGCCCCTTTCCTTAAATCTATGCCCCCGGGTTATTCACCCCTCAGATAAAGGAAAAAGTTTCTTCCTATCAATCCTATCTAAGCCCCTCATAATTTTGTATACATCAGTCAGGTCCCACCTCATCCTTCTCTGCTCTTAGGAAAACTTGAGAAAACTTAAGAAGACTTGCAGGTTGATAGGTAAATTGGCCATTATAAATTGTCACTCGTATAGGTAGGTGGTAGGGAAATATAGGGACAGGTGGGGATGTTTGTTGGGAATATGGGATTAGTGTAGGATTAGTGTAAAATGGGTGGTTGATGTTCGGCACAGACTCGGTGGGCCGAAGGGCCTGTTTCAGTGCTGTATCTCTAATCTAATCTAATCTAAACTAAACTAAAACAACACCAGCCTATCCAATCTCGCTTCATAGCTAAAATGCTCCAGCTCAGGCAACATCCTGGTGAATCTCCTCTGCACCCTCTCCAGTGCAATCACATCCTTCCTAAAGTGTGGCAACCAGAACTGTACACAGTACTCCAGCTGTGGCTTAACTAGCATTTTATACACCTTATCTACCTGCGCTGCTGCCTTCCCTCTGACCCTCTGTACTTCCTAGGGTCCTACCATCCATTGCATATTCCCTTCCCTTGTTAGTCTGCTCAAAATGCATCACCTCACACTTCTCAGGATTAACTTCCATTTGCCACTGCTCCGCCCATTTTACCAGCCTATCGATATCGTCCTCTAATTTAAGCCTTTCCTCCTCACTATTTACGACACCACCAATTTTCATGTCATCTGTAAACTTACTGATCATACCTCCTATATTCACATCAAATTCATTAATGTACACTACAAACAGCACAAACAGCACGATCCATGTGGTACACCACTGGTCACAGGCTGCCACTCGCAAAATCAACCCTCGACCATTACCGTCTGCCTCCTGCCACGACGCCAATTTCGGATCCAATTTGCGAAATTGCCCTGGATCCCATGGGCTCTGACGTTCTTAACCAATCTCCTATGCAGGACATTATCAACAGCAATTAGATCCTGGTAAATCTGCTCTTTATCTCCACTCAGCCGTCTTCGTTCCATATGTTTTGACATTCTTACCTTAAAAGTTCCATTGTTTTCAGTCCTGAAAACATTCATTGAGCAAGCAGTACTAGACTTCAAAGAGAAGGTGTTCTGGATTTCCGCTAACCCCTGTATGAAAAATTGCTTCCTGCTTTTTCTGCTAAATGGCATAACTCGAATTTTAATAGCATTTCCCCTTGTTTTTGATTGCACGGCACCAAGAAACAGTTTCCTTCCTGTACCATTCTTTTATCAATTTAAATACTTCAGTCATATCACACATAACCTTCTAAAAGCGAGGGAACATAAGCCAAATTTATGAAACAGGCTTCTGGATTTGACCGTTTGAGTCCTGACATCATTCTATTGAATCTACACAGACCCTGGATCCCCTCCCCGCCCTGTCCCACCACCTGTGACCCCCGGTCCACTCCCCACCCTCCCCAAATCCAATACATAGTCCCAGTAGTGCAGTGCTTAAAACTGAAAGCATGAATGCAGCAGGGGTCTGACCAAGGCTCTGTACAACTGAAATAAAAACAAGAAATGCTGGAACCACTCAACAGGTCTGGCAGCATCTGTGGAAAGAGAAGCAGAGTTAACGTTTCAGGTCAGTGACCCTTCTTCATAGCTATGTGGCCTTGTCCAATCTACACTTTCTCCTTTGTTATCTCTTGCCCCACCCCCGCCTCACTTGCTTATAACCTTTGACATTTGTAATATTTGTCAGTTCCCAAGAAGGGTCACTGACCTGAAACGTTAACTCTGCTTCTCTTTCCACAGATGCTGCCAGACCTGCTGAGTGGTTCCAGCATTTCTTGTTTTTATTTCAGATTTCCAGCATCCGCAGTATTTTGCTTTTATTTTATCTGTCCAACTGAAGCAGCTCTTGCTCACTTTGTCATTCAAACACCAGTGAGATAAAGAAAAACACTACATTATCATGGTTCCCCCAAACTCTGTATCATAGCTTGCAAACAATTACCTCCAATTCTGTATCTTTTCATTGTTGGTAATAATCTCTGTGTGAACGCTTAACAAGATACTGGACAGAAACGCTTTTGGAATACGATTTGAGAATATAGGAACGGAAAACCATTGAATCATGAACTGAAGATAGTTGAAATTAAATTTACACCAGATGATAGGACATTGCATGAAGCTAACAATTGGGAGCTTTCAGCAACAAGAACTATTTATATCGCGTCTTCGAGGTAATTAAACGTCCTAAGGTGCTTCACAGGAGTACTATAAAGCAACGATGATACAGAAACACAGACAGAGATAGTAAGTCAGATGACAAAAAGGCTTGGTAAAAGCTGTAGGCTTTAAAGAGTTTCTGAAAGGAGAACAGCGGGGGAGAGAGGCAGAAAGTGTAGGGAGGTTATACCAGGGTGGAGGAAGGGTCTTTCGCTGAATATTTTAACTACACTATGATCTCAATGAACATATCACACAGGTAAAGTGGCGGAATGGGATAATGTAATACGCAATTAAACTCTGACCTTGAATGAGAAAGAGCAAAATAAACACGTCAGAAGAAACAAAACTATATTAGAACACGGACCAAGAGCGCTAAGACAATTAAATCATTAAATAGGCTCAGCAGAATGTCAAGAATAAAACCTCGAACTGTATCGTTGATATTTTCATTTGCTGTCAATGTGAAACTGTAATTGACATGACAATTGTGAAACGGAAGGGTTGGGAAGAAACTCATGACAGTATTGAAGGAAACTGATCTCCCTTGCAATGTTTGTATTTTTTGGTGCTGTTTGAAACTGTTTGGCAATGTAATTTTTGCAGATTTTTATGAATAAAGTATATTTTGGAAATTTAAAAAAAATTTCAAGAATAAAAGCCGGAGCATTGGAGTTTAATGTCGGTCGTATTTCTTCAAAAATAAATCTGGAAGGGTTCAGTGTCCTCTGGAGGTGGGGACTCGTTTCACTGATTGTGAGATTTTACTTTCACAACTCAAGTGGGGAATTTGAGTCCGTGGTACAGTAAGGGTTAAACTGCATCATTTTCACACACTGGGCTCTGTCACATTAAACTGTAAATGTGAGGGAGAAGAAAGTAACAGCGACATAGATTACAGGACGATATAATGGAAGTGTTTAAAGTTATGGAAGAGTGGGAGAAGGTGGATGGAAGAACATTGTTTCGAAACAATGAGACGGTGAAGAAGGAGGCAGCAGAGTTGAAAGATTAAATGGAAGATATTTGGAACAGAAAACAGGAGAAATGTCTTCACAAAGAGAGTTGGGAAACGGTGCAGTTCAGTTCCAGGATTAGGGGTTGAGGCAGAAACTATATCCAGATACAGAGTAGATTGAACAGGTGGATGGAGGAAGAGGTGGTGAAGGTTTCGGGGGACAGGGTGTGTAAATATGATTAGGATATCTTCTATGTACAAGAATCTGGAGTTAAATTACATGGTATTTGAGAGGACCAGTGATTTGACTGGGTGGACGGACATGCTCAGAGTGCAGCGTTTTTGTATCAACCTGAAGCGTGAGATTGGTAAAATCCGGATGGTGAAAGCTGAAACGAGTTTCTCAACTGGGGTAACGCAGGACAGTTTCGCAGAGTCCCGCTGCAGTGTTTAAATCACTCTTTCATTGCATTGAATTCCCTGCCCCACCTGCAGGAAGGTCTGGAACAGAAACCAGCTGCCTCCCACCGGCTGAAGGGAACAGAATACCCGCTCGGTGGGAGAAGAGGTAACTGAGAACAGGCTGGTAACCGGCCAGGAGAGAAGATCAGAGGGAGAGTCTGTGTTCGTTCACGGAGCACAAATCCACACTCGGAGTAGATTGTTATCATCAGGAATAAGATCCAACACATTGTGGAAACAGACCGAGAACAGTGAGAATATCTGAATAATGGGACTGAACAAATCCCGGTGTTCACTGTCCGTACTCACAAGTATATATCTGTCAGCAGATCTGTCCCCAGCAGAAATCAGAGGGGGAGAAACTGGGGCATTTTATAAAGCAGTGAAAGAAGAGTAAAAGTTATTGCTTGTCAGATATTACTGACTGTTACTGGAATGAAGGAGAGGAGAGTGAGTCTGTTGGGCAATGGAAAAATTAAACTGAAATAGTGCGTTTTATCACACACTGCACTGATTCTCAGTTCAGACGGAACCAGTTTGAAGATGTTAAATGAAGAAAATAAGCTGCAGGCTTTGATAGAGATTTAAAAGAACATTTTAACGTCAACAAATAATCTGTCAATGAGTAGAGGAGAGTGGACAATACAAGGACTGAGGTTCTGCTTTTGGATTGGCGTGAGAGAGAAAAAGTGAAAAGGAACAGTTCCCGAGATAAGAGCAGGAATACAGTTAACCTCTGCTTTATACATTTAGTGACTGAATATAATCACTTACCTGGGATTCCAATTGCTGCTATAATCGGATAGTAAATCATTACTGTCTGTAACATTGGTGGTAACATTTTAAATGGATAAAAGCTGTATGGAACTCTCATTCTGTCTGAGAAGTGATGGTGACTCTTGCCGCTGGACACGAAACTCCAACGAACTGTGGGATGAGAGATTAAGAGAAATCCCATATTTATAATTGAGAGACACCTCCCGTGAGATCCTGAAGCAGGGGAGCATTGACATTATTTCCAGTCATTTGAACAAGCAGCCAACACCCTTCAATGTAATAAAAGCAAAATACTGCGGATTTGGGCTGCTCTCGTTATACTGGCAAATAGACATTGTAATTGTTTTTGTTTAAAGAAACAGGCCAGAATCGGAATTACATTTTCTTCACATTTCTATCTAACAACATACTGAATGCCCGGCCCTGACTGCATCACTTCTGTGCGTTAAACAAAAGCAGCTTTGGTTTCTGTTGTTATGTGAATCGGTTCATCTTTGTCGATGCACCCACCATGTGAATTCTCAAACTGATTTCAAGGTTTTACACCAGTTCGGCGATGGAAACTTATCCGTATTTTCAAGCGGGTAGAGGAGCCGTAACTGAATTAGAAAGTTATGTGTTCTGACTGTGAACAGTTCTGGCTTTGCACTAACTCATGAAATACAATAAATCTAAAATATCAGGTAGAAATAGATCATCATGAACACTGGCTTGGGAAATCCAGTTTCATTGATATTTACATTCTGTGAAGGTTGCAGCTGATGTTAAAAGAGATCCCATTCAGTTCTAAGAAGCTATAGGGAGTTGTACAATACTGAAATAGGGTCTGACACATTTGAAGGAAAATCTCTTTGAAAATCTACATCCCCCCGGATACTCTTTCCGGTGGTGGGGATTCGACTTTCTGCTCAGTTTATTAGTTTCTATTGTTGTCCAATCCAGTTAGTTTTACTTTGAACTTTCTGGTGAAGTAATAGAAGATGAAGACTTGTAACATGAGCACATTAAGACCATTAGCAGGCCATTCAGCCTCTCAGTCCTGCTCCGCCATTCTATTAGATCATTGTGATCTGCAGTTCAGCTCCATTCCCCTCTGCCCCCTCCCCGCCCCCACCTTTGCTCCATTTCGTTTGCTCCCTACAGCTTAAAAAAAAATCACTGCCCTGAAAAGCTACAAATGAACCCGCAGCATTCACAGCTTTTTGACAAGAGGGTTTTAAATTTTAGCTCCCTTCGTGTCAAAAAGTGCTTCCTGATATCACTTTTGAAGGACGTCACTCGCATTGAACATTCATTGTACAGAATGATATAGAATTTCCAGCACAGAAGCAGACCACTCGGCCCATCTGGTCTCTGTTTATCCTCTACAGGAGCTTCCTCTCACCTCTCTTTATCTAACACTATCACTATGACCTTCTATTACTATTACACACATTTCATCTGAAAAAATGAGCTTCCTTTTAAATACATCGATGATATTTGCCTCAACTGCTCCTTGTGATGTGAAATCCACAATATGTTCCATTGTGCTTTATTCTTCCAGCAGAGGAAAGAGTTCTCTGTATCTACCCTATAGAAACATTTAACATTTGTATTCACTTCTCAATGAGCAGCCCTCAATCTCTTCCACTGAAGGAAATATAAATCAAATGTTTTCCACCTGTTCTCATAATCTAACCCGTTTTAACCCGGTATCATTCTGTTGAATCTGTGCTTCATCCACGACAAGGTTATTATATCCTTCCTGAACATTGATTCCCAGAACTATAAGCAGTGTTCCTGATTGGTTCTGAACAAGTCTGTCTATAAATGAAGAACTGAATAATTGCATTTGTATTCCAGCCAGCATTCTGTTGGCCATTTTGATAACCTTTTTATACTTGTTTTTAATGATTTTTGCATTTGGACTCCCAAATCTTTCTGTTGTCTGCAGCCTGAGGCTGACCCAGATTTTTATTCTTTGTGCATGGGGTGTAGGCGTTACAGACAAGGACAGCATTTGTTCCCATCCCTAATTGCCCTGAACAATCTGAAGTCCATCCATTTTAGCTATAGGACTGTTAGGAAGGCATTTGACCCAACGGCAGTGAAGGAACAGCGATATATTTCTAAGTCTGGATGGTGTGTGACTTGAAAGGGGAAGGCAGATGGTGTTCCCATGTATTGGGGTGAACGCTGTGGGTTTGGAATGTGCTGTTGAAGGAACCTTCATGAGTTTCTACAGTGTATCCGGTAGATAGTATACACTGCAGCCACTGTGCACCAGTGATGGAAGGAGTGAATGTTAAAGTTTGTGGATGGAGTGTTGATCAAGCGGGCTGCTTTGTATTGGATGGTGTTGTAGGTAGATTTGGGGAGTCAGATTTGAGCTTAACTTGACCATTTTTATATTGTATCCATTGTAATGAATAACAAGGTCAAGGAAGCCGTTTTAATACTAACAAGTGACCAAAGTGACGAAATACAGAGCGAGTATATACCAATGAGAGGAAGAAGCTCCACTTCACAGAAAAAACGGCCATGGACAACTAAAGAGATTTGGGATTGCATAAAGCAAAAAGAAATGGCTTACAGAAATGCAAAACGCAGCACAGATCCGGCCGAAGAGGATCGACACAAAGACCAGCAAAGGGTCACAAAGCAGCTTATAAGAGCTACTAAAAGTAATTATGAAAGGAAACTTACAAGGAACATCAAAATCAATAAGAAGAAATGTTATAGTTACATAAAGGGAAAACGGGTGGGCAAGAGCAATGTCGACCCACTAAAAGCTGAAACTGGACATATTGTCATTAATAATGGGGAAATGGCAGACATGGTGAACAACTACTTTGCCTCAGTATTTACAGTTGAAAAGGAGGATAACTTGCTGGAAGTCCCGAAAAAATTAATAGCCGCTAGGGGACAGGGACTTAATACAATTAATGTAAGTTAATCATCAGTAACAAGGAAATTAATGGAACTAAAGAGTGAGAAATCCTCAGACCTGATGGTTTCTATCCGAGGGTGTTAAAGTAAGTAGGCGTGCACATTGTCGATGCCCTAACTATAGTCTTTCAGAGTTCCCTAGATTCAGGAGTGGTCCCTCTGGATTGGAAAGTTGCACATGTCACTTCACTTTTTAAGAAGGGTGAAAGGGGGATCCAAGGAAATTACAGACCAGTTAGCCTGACATCTGTGGTGGGCAAGTTTCTGGAGTCTATAATCAAGGTTAGGGTGACTGAACACCTCGGAAAATTTCTGTTAATTAGGGACATCCAGCATGGATGGTCATGCCTGACAAATGTCATTGTATTTTTTTGAAGAGGTGACAGGGGAGTGTCCATGGATGTTATTTATATGGACTTCCAGAAGACATTTGATAAAGTCTCACATAAGAGACTGTTAACTAAGGTAGAAGCCCATGGAGTTGAGGGCAAATTATTGACATGGTTAGAAAGTTGGTTGAGTGGTAGGCAACAGAGAGTGGGGATAATGGCTAAGTACTCCGATTGGCAGGATGTAACTAGTGGTGTCCCACAGGGATCTGTGTTGGGGCCTCAATTATTCACATTATTTATTAACGACTTGGATAATGGCATAGTAAGTCATATATCCAAATTTGCTGATGATACAAAGTTAGGCGGCATTGTAGACAGTCTAGATGATAGCATAAAATTGCAGAGAGATATTGACAGACTAGGTGAGTGGGCAAAACTGTGGCAGATGGATTTCAATGCGGGAAAGTGTGAGGTTATCCATTTTGGACCAAAATAGGATAGAGCAGGGTACTTTCTAAATGGGAAGAGGTTAAGTACAGTGGATATCCAAAGAGACTTGGGGGTTCAGGTGCATCGATCTTTAAAATGCCACGAACAAGTGCAGAAAATAATCAAAAAGGCTAATGGAATGCTAGCCTTTATATCCAGAAGATTGGAGTATAAAGACACAGAGGTTATGCTGCAGCTGTACAAAACCCTGCTTCGACCCCACTTGGAGTACTGAGAGCAGTTCTGGGCACCACACCTTAGGAAGGATATATTGGCCTTGGAGGGAGTGCAACGTAGGTTTAGAACATAGAACATAGAAAATAGAACAGTACAGCACAGTACAGGCTCTTCGGCCCACGATGTTGTGCCAAACCTTTAACCTATTCTAAGATCAAACTAACTACCTACCCTTCATTCTTCTATCATCCATGTACCTATCCAAGAGTCGCTTAAATGCCCCTAATGTATCTGCTTCTACTACCACCGCTGGCAGCGCATTCCACGCACCCACCACTCTCTGTGTAAAGAACCTACCTCTGACATCTCCACGGAACCTTCCTCCAATCACCTTAAAATTATGCCCCCTGGTGATAGCCCTTTCCACCCTGGGAAAAAGTCTCTGACTATCCACTCTATCTATGCCTCTCATCATCTTGTACCTCTCTATCAAGTCACCTCTCATCCTTCTTCGCTCCAATGAGAAAAGCCCTAGCTCCCTCAATCTTTCTTCGTAGGACATGCCCTCCAGTCCAGGCAGAATCCTGGTAAATCTCCTCTGCACCCTCTCTAAAGCTTCCACATCCTTCCTATAATGAGGAGACCAGAACTGAACACAATATTCCAAGTCTGGTCGAACCAGGGCCTTATAGAGCTGCAGCATAACCTCACAGCTCTGAAAATCAATCCCCCTGTTAATGAAAGCCAACACACCATACGCCTTCTTAACAACACTATCAACTTGGGTGGCAACTTTGAGTGATCTATGGACATGGACCCCAAGATCCCTCTGTTCCTCCACACTACCAAGAATCCTGTCTTTAAGCCTGTATTCCGCATTCAATTTCGACCTTCCAAAATGAATCACTTCACACCTTTCCAGGTTAAACTCCATCTGCCACTTCTCAGCCCAGCTCTGCATCCTGTCAATGTCCCGTTGCAACCTACAACAGCCTTCCACACTATCCACAACTCCAGCAACCTTCGTGTCATCGGCAAACTTGCTAACCCAGCCTTCCACTTCCTCATCCAAGTCATTTATAAAAATCACAAAGAGCAGAGGTCCCAGAACAGATCCTTGTGGAACACCACTAGTCACCGAGCTCCATGCTGAATACTTTCCATCTACTACCACCCTTTGACTTCTATGGGCCAGCCAATGTTGTATCCAGACAGCCAAATTTCCCTGAATCCCATGCCTCCTCACTTTCTGAATGAGCCTACCATGGGGAACCTTATCAAACGCCTTGCTAAAATCCATATACACCACATCCACTGCTCTTCCTTCATCAATGTGTTTTGTCACATCTTCAAAGAATTCAATAAGGCTTGTGAGGCATGACCTGCCCCTCACAAAGCCATGCTGACTGTCTCTAATCAAACCATGCTTTTCCAAATAATCATAAATCCTGTCTCTCAGAATCCTCTCCAATAATTTTCCCACTACCAACGTAAGACTGAATGGTCTATAATTCCCAGGGTTATCCCTATTCCCTTTCTTGAACAAGGGAACAACATTTGCCACCCTCCAATCATCCGATACTACTCCAGTGGACAGTGAAGATGCAAAGATCATCGCCAAAGGTGCAGCAATCTCTTCCCTCGCTTCCCGTAATATCCTTGGGCATATCCCATCTGGCCCCGGGGACCTATCTGCCCTCATATCATTCAAAATTTCCAGCACATCCTCCCTCATAACCTCAACCTATTCGAGCATATCAGCCTGTTCCACACTGTCCTCACAAACGACCAGGTCCCTCTCACGAGTGAATACTAAAGCAAAGTATTCATTTCGGACCTCCACTACCTTCTCCGACTCCAGGCACAAGATCTCTCCACTATCCCTGATCGGCCCTACCCTCACTCTGGCCATCCTCTTGTTCCTCACATAAGTGTAGAACGCCTTGGGATTTTCCTTAATCCTACCCGCCAAGACTTTTTCATGTCCCCTTCTAGCTGATACCTGGACTACAGGGGTTAAGTTACAAGGCGAAATTACACATATTACACCTGTTTTTGCTAGAATTTGGAAGGTTAAGGGGTGATCTGATTAAAGTCTTCAAGATATTAACAGGAAAAGACAGGCTCGATAAAGATAAACTATTTTCACTGGTTCGAGATTCTAAAACTAGGGGGCATAGTCTAAAAATTAGGACCAGACCATTCAGCAGAGATATTAGGAAGCACTTCTTCATGCAAAGGGTGGTAGAGGTTTGGAACTCACTCCCACAAACAGCAGTTGAAGCGAGAACAGTTGTTAATTTTAAATCTGAGATAGATAGATTTTTGTTAAGAAAAAATATTAAGGGATATGGGCCAAAGGCAGTTATATGGAGTTAGGCCATGGATCAGCCAAGATCTCATTGAATGGCGGGACAGGCTCGAGGGGCTGATTGGCCTACTCCTATTCCTATCTTCCTCTGTTCCGATGTTGCTAAGAAGCTATTTTGTATTGTGTGTTAACTGATGACGAGTTACCCATCAGGAAAAAAGATGATTGTAAAAGTAATGAACTTCGATTTAGTTATAATTAATGAATCAATAATCATTTTAGATAGAATGGGTTTTCATTTAAAGCTTATTAAATTTACTTACTGTAATTTTCTATTTCTGTGTCAGTGCAGTTTCAGCCAAAAGTGATTAAACATTGGACTTTTCTAGGATCCTGATAAAGCCCAAGAGATGGTACATCGTGACTTTCAAAAGTCTGGCTTTAATGAATAAGATCAGATTTGGAGACAGTTTCAAACCAGTCCATTGTACTCGAACGAACACAGGATGCCGTTAGTGGAAGACATCATTAAAAAACAATTAAGTTTACCCAGCAACAACTGGAACCAAATATTGTTTAACAAGAGCCTGACTGAGATGGTGTGATGATCATTCAGGGGTTAAAAACAGGGGTCTACAAGGGACACTGGAAGAGCTCGGAGGTAAAGGCACAGACCATCAGCCACGTTCTCCACCTGAGGAGAGATCTGGATCAAAGAAAGAGAACATCCTCACTCTGTAACCAAGTTCACCTGCTAGAGCTGGAAAGTTATATTCCCAAGTCTGTTAAATATAATTTTACTTTCAATTGTTAAATATTGTTTTACTCTCAATATAAACATTCTGGATTTATTAATCAAATATCCACTTGTATGAATTGGTTAATTTCGTGCCTGAAGTGATTGTCCGCAACAGAGATTTCAGACTTTCAGGGGCGATCATGGCAGGACTAGAATAAACAGGAGAACTCTATTAATAAAGAATAATGCTGTCTCATCAAGGAGAGTACTACAGAAGGAAGGAAGAGGGTGTCTTTTAGGGAAGTGATCACCTTTATTGAAGGACGATTGGAAAATAAGAAGTTGAGGGCAGGAAGACTCCGGGCCTTCAGGCATTTGGAACGTACTTTGGTGTCAGGAGAAAGAATCGAAAGATCCAGGAGTTACAGCAGCTGCTGGAAAAACAGAGAGAGCAAAATGGTCAGGTGTTAGAGGCCTTAAGTATCCAAATGGATCAGCAGATGTTAAGTCTGTAGACCCGTGTTCGCGACCGAGAAAGAGATACCGACAGAACGGCTGATATGCTACAACAACAGAGCTATTCAATTGTGACTGCTGGGGCAGTGGATGTTGAAGCACAACATCTAAGACAGGAACTTGCCGAGTGCAAGGCAGAAAATGAAAAGCTTCAGTTAGACCCAGGGGACGCTGGAGGTGTCCTTAGGGAATACATTAACCAGTGAGAGCTGGAGGTAGATTATACTCAGTGTCAGTTATGGATTTGTGAACTAGATTGACAGTTAGGTAGACAGCGGGCTGTGGTCACTACCGTTACCAGGGGAAGTGAGATACCTGATATATGACAGTATGACCCAGAGCGTGTGTGTCTGACTGGGAATGGCCAGATCCGTCACCACCCGCAGGGATGACCTGTACACCACTGATAGGAAGAAGGAGCAATCCTGTGGTACCTTTATTTGCAGCTCCCGTGGAATATACTTTTGTCAAATACTGCGTTAAGAGCATCTGAATGTCGAGGTTGCAGGACTTGTCCAACCACTCCTCATACTGAGAGACTGGTGAAGTCATTTTAATCCACCCAGTTACCAAGGTTCACCATTTCTGTTGTACCCTCCTAACCTGGTAGTTCATCAGACAACACACAGTAACATCCTTCTTTATTAACTGAGTAGTCCCGTGTCCCGCTTCCCCTTCCCACTGAAGAGAAAGTAGAATCAGTTCTGTCGCTGTCGTATCAAAGAAGACAGTGAAATATCCAAACAGTGACGTGATGCATGAGGAGGAGCAATCCGTTCCGCTCATCACCTCTGAGATACAAGCGTGAGAGAGAGCAAATGTCATGGTACAAGTGTAGGAGAGTTGGGAACAGTACAAGATGGAGATGATCCCTTGAGGTAAATAGGCGCTGGCAGATTTTAGACGGGGTGATTCAGAATTCGAGGATTTGGACCTTGGGCGAATTCCTTTATCTGCCTGTACAAGGGCTCTAAAGGATAATGCAGGCCCATATGTTTATAATCCATAGACCAATGCGGAAATGGTAGATCACATTTTATGCGTCCTCGGGATTATGGGAGTAAATATAACTGAAAAGATACATCAGACTCAGCAACGCCCAGATGAGTCAGCTCGCACCTTCTCCAACTGATTCTATTCTTTGAATAAACGTTCCCAACATTGTCGCCCCTCGAACCATCCACGGAGAGAAAAATCAGATCAGTTTCAAAAATATGTTTTTGAAGCAACTCCATCCAATGGTTCGGAGCACTCTGGCAATTTTGACCAAAGCGACCGATCCATGACACCAAGGCGAAGCCAATACCATCAAGGTATGGGTGTCCATTAAAGATTCCCTGGCTGCACAATCAAAGGAGCCCCCTCAGGCCAAGAAACCCGCTGCTGCAGTGGAGGCTCTGAAGCAGGTTCCCCACTGACACTTTCCAAACGTCCCAGCAGCGGAAAGGCCGAAGTAACCCGAACACCCACGTGCTCCAAGAGGGGTTAATGGATCCTGTTTCCATTCTGGAAGAACGGGACACATGGCACGAGTCTGTAAAAATCCATGCAAATTTCCCGCAAAGGAGCAAAAGGGACATTCTCCCAATTTAGATCAGGAGATAAAACAGATGTTAGGGAAAAGAGCTATCACAGATGATGTTCTTTATTGGAGACCAATATTCCATTCTGCAGTCGGCAAATACTGTCTGACCAAGTGCACCTGTTGTGAAGAGACACCAATGAAGCGGGTTTGCCCCCTGGTTGGATGTGGGGTTACAGTATGACTGTGATGGGGGAACGATCATTTCTGTTGTTTTTGAGGGGGACCAGCAACAGACTGTGTTAATTGATACGAGCTCCGTCATCACGATCATCCACACCCCACACCCTGAATACTATACAGCAGTGGGAAAGGGTCCACATCACTGACAGGTTTTACCGGGAATGATACTCTGGTGTGTACTGGAAAGGCTTCTGAACTCCGGTTGGGAGGCTTTACCTGCACTTTGCCATCACCAGTATATCTGACCATACCGGCAGGAAAGGGGAATAGTGGGAACTGATGTGTTACATCAGTACGGAGCAATTATTGATTATAACCGTAATTGTATGTGGCACGGATCAGGAAGTAAAAATGTCATGGTAATCTCAGATGTTCAATATGTCTATGCAGTCAAAAAGGCGTGTGAGTATGAACCTCCTAGGCTTGATAATATTCAGATAGATCAGCTGATTCAAAGACATCCCGTTACTTTTGCAACCAACAAACATGATTGAAAGAGAGGAGTCCATCAACAGACCTCCTCACCCATTAATCAAACAATCCCAGATCTCCATAGAAAGTCACTCCTGTATCAGAGAAATGATCCAGTCCCTCATTAATCAGGCCATTGTGAGGCCAGGTATTTTCACAGCGAGCTCACCAATTTGACCCGGAAAGAAAACTGATGGCAGTTGGAGATTAACTATCGACTTTTGTAAACTCAAATCCGTAATCCCAGCCTGTTCCCCTGTTGTGTGAGAAATCCCACTCTTCCATAGAAAATACCAGTTGGTTCGAAGTATTTCTGCACATCTGCATTCCACAATGGCCACACAATTGTTCATAAACGATTGACAGCAGCCCTGAAAGATTTTTCCAGACCAGAGTTCCTGTTGCAGTATGTAGACGATTTGCTGCTAGTAACCAAGACTGCAGACGGGCCTTTGTCATCGCTGGATCAACGGTTAACAATTTTGACTAAGGCGAGTACGTTAACTCTGCTTCTCTTTCCACAGATGCTGCCAGACCTGCTGAGTGAATCCAGCATTTCTTGTTTTTGTTTCAAAGTAAATCTGCTTCAGCTCAGTTATTTCAAGAACGAGTTACATTATTTGGAGTTTGAATCTGTCTGGAGGGAATTGGCCGACATGCCAACAAATTAGAAATCATCCCGAGACTGTCGCTCCCTCAATCTAAAACCGTCCTTTAATCGTTTTGAGGTTTGGTTAGCTATCAGTGAAACTATATCCCTAACTTTCCCGAGATTGCAAAGCCGCTGTATGAACTTCTGATATCCAGTCTGACTGAACAGAGTGCCACATTGAAGACAAAACAAAACTTCAAATGGTCTTTATGCAAGCTCTGAGTTAAATCATGCCTGACCCGACTCAGCCATTCCAAATAGAGGTCACATCTACAGAACAAAGCCCATCAGTTGTGCTTTATCAGAAATATGTGGGAAGACTGCAGCAAATTGCATTTGCGGCAGGGATCCTGAAAGGGATTAAAACTCGGTATTCTGCACGTGAACGTCACCTGCTGGACACGTTTTGGGTCATCCACCACGTTACATACATCACAGTTTTGCAGCAGATCATTTTACACTCACCACACACACCACTAAAGTAACTTATGACGCCAGGAGACTCAGTAGTTTCATCTCAACGATTAAGAAAGTGGACTTTCAAATTACTGAACTGAGATTTTAATACAGCAAAAAAGACATTATTACCACAGTTATTGACTTATGAGGGCGACCCTCATTAGTGTCAACTGCCTCTTATTCATTTTGATTCCCATCCTGTCATGAAGGACCCCATCGAGAGTGCCCTGGATGTACATGTGTGGATGATTCCTCCAACCACTTGCAAGACTGACCACATAATGGCTGAACTTGTTAAAGACGCGAGTTCAGCCTCACGTGTAATGTTGCAGCCAGTTAGGGTGCCGCACTGGAGGAAGGATTTGAAAGCATTGGAGAGAGTACAGAAAAGATTCAAGAGAATTCTTCAGGGGATGAGGAACTTCAATTATGAAAGTAAATTGGAGAAGATATTTTTCTTTGTTCATGGGATGTGGGCGGTGCTGGCTAGGCCAGCATTTATTACCCATCTCGAATTGCCATTGAGCAGGTGGTGGAGAACTGCCTTCTTAAACCATTGCAGTCATTGGGTGGACGTACACTAACAGTGTTGTTAGGAAGGGAGTTCCAGGATTTTGACCGAACAACAATGACATAGTTCTAAGTCAGGATGGTATGTGTCTTGGAGGGGAACTTGCAGGTGGTGGTGTTCCTGTGCATCTGCTGCCCTTGCCTTTCTAGCTGTTAAAGGTCGCCGTTTTGGAAGGTGCTGCCGAAGGAAACTTGGCAAGTTGCTGCAGTGCATCTTGTAGATGGTACACACTGCTGCCACTGTGCGTTAGTGGCGAAGGGAGTGAATGTTGAAGGTGGTGGATAAGTTGCCAATCAAGCAGGCTACTTTGCCCTGGATGGCTTCGAGCTTCTTAAGTGTCATTGGAGCTGCACCTTTCCAGGAAAGTGGAGAGTATTCCATCACACTCCTGACTTGTGCCTTGCAGATGGTGGACAGGCATTGGGGAGAGAAGAGGTGAGTTACTCACCACAGAACTTCCAGCCTCAAACCTGCTATTGTAGCCATAGTATTTATATGATTGATCCAGTGAAATTTATGGTCAAAGGTAACCCCCAGGATGTTGATGGTGAGGATTCAGTGATGGCAATGACATTGAATGTCAAAGGGAGTTGGTTACAGACGGGCAGTAACATGTGAGGAGTTGTGAATGTTACTGAACACTGTGCAATCATCAACAAATATCCCCACTTCAGACCATATGATTGAGGGAAGATCATTTATGAAGCAGCTGAAGATGTTTGGGCCTAGGACACTATCCTGAGGAACTGCTGCAGTGATGAAGCTGAGATGATTGGCCTCCAACAACCACAACCATCTTCCTTTGTACTAGATATGACTCCAACCAGTGGGCAGTTTTCCCCCTGATTCCCACTGACTTCAGTTTTGCGAGGGCTCCTTGATGCTACACTTAGTCAATTGCTCCCTTGATGTCAAGGACTGTTACTCTCACCTCAGCTCTGGAATTCAGCTCTTTTCTCCATGGCTGAACTAAGGCTGCAATAAGGTCTGGAACTGAATTGCCCTGCTGGAACACAAACTCAGCATCAGTGATCAGTTTAGTGATGAATAAGTGCTGCTTGAGAGTACTGTCAATGACATTTTCCATCATTTTGCTGATTATTGAGAGTAAAATCAAGGGGCGGCAATTGAATGAATTGGATGTGTCCTGTAATTCGTGGACAGGATATACCTGGGCAATTTTCCACATTGTCGGGTAGACTTCCAGTGTTGTAGCTGTAATGCAACAGCTTGACTCTGAGTGCAGTGAGCTCTGGAGCAGTGCTCTCAAGCAGCACTTATTCATCACTAAACTGATCACTGATGCTGAGTTTGGGTTTCGGCAGGGCTATTCAGTTCCAGCCCTTATTACAGCCTTCAGTATTACAGCTGGGATACATTCGGGGCCCATAGCCTTTGCTGTATCAAGTGCTTTCAGCCCATTCTTGATATTACGTGGAGTGAATCAAATTTTCTGAAGACTGACCACTACGATGCCTGGGACCCCAGCAGGAGGCCAAGATGGATCATCCACTCGGCAATTCAACGTCATTAATGGGGCCTAACAGCAGACCATGCTTTTTAACATGAGGTCGTCTTTGACCATCATCCATATATCCAACTTTGATAGATTCTCCCAGATAGCGGTGGAGGTTCATGATTTCTGGATACTGATAGACTCTGTGCTGTGTGAAGTGTGATCCATGGTAATTCTGCACACTCCAGCCGGGAGGGGGATTTTAGGAGCCAATGTGTCAGGACAATGCAGTCTCCTGATAGATTCCGTAAATCAATACCTGTGATTTGGCGGTTGGGGGGTGGGGGGAGTGGGTGCAGTCAGGGTGGAGGGTGGGGGTGGGGGGGGGGGCAGTCAGGATGGGGGGTGGGGGGAGGAGGGCAGTCGGGGGGGGTGGGGGGTGGGGGGAGGAGGGCAGTCGGGTTGGGGGGGGGATCTGCCGAGAAATTTCAGATACTCATTCTGTAATTGCGATTAAAAAGGCAAAAAGTGATTGACGCACTCGCTCAAATTTATAACAAGTTTGTTGCTAAATTAACTCATGACTGTGACTCTTCTACAATGAAGAGGCAATAAATGAGCCCCACCATTCCTTCACTGAACAGAACAATATTCTGAAAGACAGTCACCCATGTGCACGCAATGATACGATCTCTATTATAGCAGCATGTTATTAGAAAAGGCATGTTCACCACAAATTCACCAATCTGACCAATTAAAAAGCCTGATGGCAGCTGGCACCTGACCAATGATTATCGGAAGTTGAATTCTGTCACACCAGCATGTGCTCCAGTGGTGCGAGAAACTCAAACCATCCTGTCCCAAGTCCCAATGACTCAGTGTTTTTCCACATTGGAAGTTGCTGATGGTTCCTGGAGCATCCCCGTTCGACGGGAAGACCAGAATAAATTTGCCTTTACATTTGAGGATCAGAGTTATATGCGGATGTGCCTCCCACAAGACTTTCAGAATGTGATGACGTTATTCCAGAAACATATGGCTGCTGCTATTAAAGTATTTTTACAACCACAATGCTTGATACAATATGTGAATGATTTACTGTTGGACCCCAGCACTAAGGAAGAACATGTCCTGCTTTGGAAGATCTCCGACAGTTATTGCAGAAACAGGATTAAAACCCAATCTCCGCAAGGCCCTGTTGATACAGCAGCAACGTGTCACCTTATGGAGAGTGTCAGTGTCAGTTACTGTTCAGGAACCTGATATTCTAAATGTTCAGACTATATAAAGATTACCACATCCCACTTCTAAAACTGTTTGTGATCATTTCTCAGACCAGTCGGTTATCAGAAAATGTTTATCCTGCGGTCTGCCGAATGAGAAAACAAACCTCTATCTGATTTACTGGGAGGGAAGGGAGACAATGTATAGTCCGACTGAACACCGGAACATACTGACACTGTCCTGTCCCTCAAGCAGGCAGGAATGCAGGCGGCATCTCAAATAGCCCTCGACCTTAGGCAGCCTTTCCACCTGAAAGGAGGGTTAACCGACCAAAGTCTGGCTGCAGGTCTCTCTCAGGATGTCCAGGGTAACCTGTTGCCAATTGCGTCACTAATCCTCAGTAAAGTTGAAAAAACCCATGAGCCCTGTGAACGGCATTTGTTCACCACCTTCTGGGAAGTAAAACATTTCACATTTATCACAGACTTGCAGAGTTCACCTTATAGTTATCTCACTGTTCACTGAATTTACTACTGAGATCCGGGGACACGTCAGTCTCTCCTGCTCGAATAAACCATTGGACATTGCCGCTAATGGAGAGTCACTTGGACATTACTCCAAAACACACCACTCTGTAACCTCAAATGATGCAGTATGAGGGAGAGCTGCATGAAAACCCGCTCCCTCTCCTTAACTTCACGGCATATCCAGTCCGGAAGTCTGCAATCAAAAACACTCCTGATATTTACATCCATAGCTCATCATTCCATATGAACGGGATGTCCATGACTGGGTTTTCTGTTATTCTCCACAACCATGTTCTTCAGTATCGATTTATCCTCCATTCCACACAATATACTGAGATGGCAACCCGAGTCATGACATTAATCTAAACTACCGAACAACATGTGAATATTTGATCCGATAGTGCCCATGATATTCACACACTGCTATGCACCACCTGGGGAACCGTCAGCATTACAGGATTGTCTGCTCATTATGGACACATGTAACAAATGGATGGAGGCATTCCCCTGTAAAACCAGCATAACTATGGCAACGGCCCAAGTCTGATGGTGTGAGGTGTTCTGCGGGTAGGAAATACATTTTCAAATGGATAGTGAACAGGGGCCCCATTTTACAGAGCAAATCTTTGCTGAATTATTGAAATTGATGGAAGTCACTCAAAAGCTAGACGTGAGTTATCACTCAGTATCCTTCGGGGTAGTTGAATGAGGCAATCGGAACTTGAAAATGAATGTTGGAAAAGTTTTGTGCCTCTGTGCCTGATGACAATCTGGTCAATATTTCACTCCACCACAGGAATATCCCCTTAACAGGAGCTGATGTGTAAAATAATGCGAGTAAAAGCAAAATACTGCAGATGCTGGAAATCTGAAAAACAGAAAGTGCTGGAAATTCGCAACAGATCTGGCAGTCTGTGAACTTTCAGCAGAACTGATAAAGGTTAGAAAAGTAATAGGCTTTGAGCAAGTGAAAAGGGGAATGGGGGTAGAACAAAAGGGAAGGTGTGTGATAGGGCAGGAGAGAGTAAATGACAAAGATGTCACGGAACAAAGGCAAAGAGAACGATAATAGTTGTATTAAAAGATAGTTATCATAACTCAGAGCCTTCCTTCTCTCTTCTACCCCTTTGTTAGACTCTGGATGGAGCATCATCATTTACAATGCTTTTCATTTCCTGAAGGGGTGGTAGAGGCAGGGACCCTCACAACATTGAAGAAGTATTTAGATCGGCACTTGAAACGTCATAGCGTACAAGGCTACGGGCCAAGTGCTGGAAAATGGGATTAGAATAGTTAGGTGCTTGATGGCCGGCACAGACACGATGGGTCGAAGGGCCTGTTTCTGTGCAGTGTAACTCTATGCCTATATGACTCTAACATGCACAATCTTTAGTGTAAATGGCTGTAACATCAAATTCTAGTGAAACAACATGGGGATCTATGTTTTGAACTTCTTGTAGAAACACAAATGGGTTGTGGTCTGTATAAACTAGTACTTCCCTCGACTATTGGTGCATATACCTCAAACTGTTGAAGAGCCAGTGCAAGACTAAAGCCTCTTTCTTGATGTTTGGGTGTTTTCTTTTATGTTTATTATGCTTCCTAGAAAAGTTGCTAATGGGCTGTTCCATACCAGCTTTATCATCTTGGAGCAGCACCACTCCTACCCCTATATCACTGGTGTCGATAGCCCCTTAAATGTTTTACTGACATCTAGAGCTGCAAGAACTGACTGTTATCAAAATGGCCTTTGACTTCTCAAATGTTGTTTGGCATGCATCTGACTATTCAGACTTCACATTTTCCTTTCACAAATTTGTCAATGGGGTGATAACTATGTCGGAATCAGGGACAAAATTCTTGTAGAACACACATATACCCAGAAATAGTAACACTTCTTTCTTTACCTTGGGTACAGGAAAATCTATTGTTGCCTGAACTTTGTTCTCTTGCAGTAACACTTGACCTTGATGCATGATATGTCTTAAATAAGTGATCTTGGCCTTGGAAATCTTGCTTCTGCCAGGTTTATGACAATGTTAGCTTTGGCCAGCCTCTCAAATGGAGAGCTCAAATGTCTGATATGATCGCTCCAAGTCTCGCTGTACACCAAAAGGTCATCGATGTACACAACACAATTACACAACCCAGCAATCACTTGATTGGTGAAGCTTTGAAATTTAGCTGGTGCATTTTTCATACTAAATGACATGGCATTACATTGGAACAGACCATCTGCTGTCACAAAGAAGAAATTTCTTTGTCTTGGTTGGTCAAGGGAACTTGCCAATATCCTTTATGCAAATAGCTCTTGCTAACAAAGGCCCTTCACCACTAGTACAATCCTCTAGCCTCTGTAATTGATAGGAGACCATCTTAGTTAACAGATTAACCTTTCAGCAATCAATGCAGAATCTTTAAGAACCGTCTGGTTATGTCTCCAGTACCACAGGAGAACTCCAACTACCTTGACAGGGTTCAATTATATCATTATTTAACATGCATGAGGCAGTGACCCCATTCGCCGGCTGAGAAGTCAGGGGCAAGCCCACCTCTGTTGGTCCTGGAAGCCACACTGTAATTTTACATGGCCCAGGTCCTTAAATAGCCTCGGTTGGTGTTTCCACCCCTTGGAGGCAGGACGTCCCACCTCCAGGAGCTGCCGGGTAATCAGAGGGCCAACAGCTCTTCAGTCACAGGAGAAGTGGCCACTGCTGGATGTGCACCCAGCAAGAAGAGGAACAATGGATGTCGCCCTTCCAAGAGGTAAGTTAGGGGGGGAGTCATGCCTCATCGGGGACAATTGGATAGGCCCCAGCAAGGGCAGGGTGGGTTAGAGAGCAGGGCAGGTGGTTAGTTTAATCTGGGAGGCCCGTGCTGCTGTGGGACCCTCCATGGGGCACAGATGGACTGATCAGGAGGGCCCCCCCACAGCCTGCAAGAGGTCACCAGATATTACCAGGCAGCCCGCTCAGGTGTTAATGTGCCTGTCTGCCACTGGTAAATTACAGGCGGTAATGGGAAGAGGCCCTGGAGTGAGACGCAATGAATCGGCCACTTAAGGGCCTCAATTGACCTAGGGTGCGTGGGCTGTTAGCCACCTCCCCTGAAACTGGTAAAATATAACTGGGATGGGTAGGCCACAGGCACTCCTCCCTCTCACCCTCACATGTGATTGTGCCCCTAACTCCTGTCCCGGCGTGCAAAATTAAATTCCAGCCAAAATTTGAGTAGCTGGTGGGTGAGAACAGAGGCTGAGGCTGGTCTGTGTCATTTCGTGATTCTGTGATTCTATGTGGGATCAGAACACAACAGTCCTTGTCTTTATTATCCTGTAGAATATTCAATACCGTTTTCAACAGCTTATTTTACCATTAATTATCAGAAGCTTTAGATTATTGCAATAATCACTGCGACTCTTTTCAATTTGAGCAACTTGCAGCTAATTGAATATCACAAAAGCAGCTGAAGTTTCATTATCAAGATGAAACATACAGTGGTGTGTAGTGATATAAGAACTTAGCTTATAATGTAAGATCATCGACATGAAACATTAACTTTGTATCTGTCCTACAGATGCTGCTTCCTGTGCGGAATATTTGCAATATCCACAGTACTTTGCTTTCAAATGAGAATTTAACTCGTTGAAAGCTGCAATTGTGAAGACGTGATAGCTGACTGGTTAAGAGTTTGGGACATTCATTTTAATGTCCCTTATCCATGCAGTTTCAAACCCTGCTTGCAAAACACCTGTTTCATACTAAATGTGATAATTCAAAGGGCTAATTTTTACTTTTCATAGCACAAGAAATTGAAATTAACTTTCTGAAGAAATTTCAAAGAAGTAAAATGTTATTTTGTTTGCCATGCCCTCTACTGAATTTATGTTACACCCAAATCCTTGTAGTAAAAGCAATTCATTAAATTAGTTTGTTCAGTGGAATGTAACTAATATCCTGCTCATAGTCCCCAGGTAACTGCCTCCATGGAGACTCCTTTGTGATATTAATAAGGGTGCCTCTGATTAAATCTTGAAATTCGCTTGGTCAGGATCTTATGCTTGGCACAGTGAAATTGATGTTGCACATGATAAATGGGCTATCCTGTGATTTACCAAATAGAACTAATTTACTACCCTGTTCTTGCAGCCATCGGTATTCCTGGTAAGACAGTGAAACAGATAGTATAATGTGAATAGCTATATGTGACCATTCATCTTATTTGTTCTCTACTCATTGCTAACAGTTAAGTATAAAGTAATTCCTGTGTTTTCTCAATGTGAATTCTTAATTGAAATAATAAAGTTTCTTCAATTTTTACCACAGACAATGTTGAAGCAACAGCCCCTTCAATGTTTACAGAATTAGAATTAGAATTAGAATTAGAACATTACAGCGCAGTGCAGGCCCTTCGGCCCTCGATGTTGCGCCGATCATCTGACCTACACTATTCCATTTTCATCCATATGTCTATCCAATGACCACTTAAATGCCCTTAAAGTTGGCGAGTCTACTACTGTTGCAGGCAGGGTGTTCCACGCCCCTACTACTCTCTGCGTAAAGAAACTACCTCTGACATCTGTCCTATATCTTTCACCCCTCAACTTAAAGCTATGTCCCCTCGTGTTTGCCATCATCATCCGAGGAAAAAGACTCTCACTATCCACCCTATCTAACCCTCTGATTATCTTGTATGTCTCTATTAAGTCACCTCTCCTCCTCCTTCTCTCTAACGAAAACAACCCCAAGTCCCTCAGCCTTTCCTCATAAGACCTTCCTTCCATACCAGGCAACATCCTAGTAAATCTCCTCTGCACCCTTTCCAAAGCTTCCACATCCTTCCTATAATGCGGTGACCAGAACTGCACGCAATACTCAAGGTGCGGTCTCACCAGAGTTTTGCACAGCTGCATCATGACCTCGTGGCTCCGAAGCTCGATCCCCCTACCAATAAAAGCTAACACACCATATGCCTTCTTAACAGCCCTATTAACCTGGGTAGCAACTTTCAGGGATTTATGTAGCTGGACACCAAGATCTCTCTGCTCATCTACACCACCAAGAATCTTCCCATTAGCCCAGTACTCTGCATTGCTGTTACTCCTTCCAAAGTGAATCACCTCACACTTCTCCGCATTAAACTCCATTTGCCATCTCTCAGCCCAGCTCTGCAGCCTATCTATGTCCCTCTGTACCCTACAACACCCTTCGACACTATCCACAACTCCACCGACCTTCGTGTCATCCGCAAATTTACTAACCCACCCTCCTACACCCTCTTCCAGGTCATTTATAAAAATGACAAACAGCAGTGGCCCCAAAACAGAACTTTGCGGTACACCACTAGTAACTAAACTCCAGGATGAACATTTGCCATCAATCACCACCCTCTGTCTTCTTTCAGCTAGCCAATTTCTGATCCAAAGCTCTAAATCACCTTCAACCCCATACTTCCGTATTTTCTGCAATAGCCTACCGTGGGGAACCTTATCAAACGCCTTACTGAAATCCATATACACCACATCCATGGCTTTACCCTCATCCACCTGTTTGGTCACCTTCTCGAAAAACTCAATAAGGTTTGTGAGGCACGACCTACCTTTCACAAAACCGTGCTGACTATCGCTAATGAACTTATTCTTTTCAAGATGATTATAAATCCTATCTCTTATAACCCTTTCCAACATTTTACCCACAACCGAAGGAAGGCTCACAGGTCTATAATTACCAGGGCTGTCTCTACTCCCCTTCTTGAACAAGGGGACAACATTTGCTATCCTCCAGTCCTCCGGCACTACTCCTGTCGACAATGACGACATTAAGATCAACAACAACGGCTCTGCAATCTCCTCCCTGGCTTCCCAGAGAATCCTAGGATAAATCCCATCTGGCCCAGGGAACTTATCTATTTTCACTCTTTCCAAAATTGCTAACACCTCCTCCTTGTGAATCTCAATCCCATCTAGCCTAGTAGGCTGTATCTCAGTAATCTCCTCGGCAACATTTTCTTTCTCTACTGTAAATACTGACGAAAAATATTCATTTAACGCTTCCCCTATCTCCTCTGATTCCGCACATAACTTCCCACTACTATCCTGCACAGGATTGGAACAGACAATAGATCAGAAATCAATACGCAATTTTTAATGTCGAAGGCTGTTAAGTGAGTTACCGGTGTAATGTGAGGATTTTAATAGTTATTGCTTTTAAGCAGTATTTCATGCTTAACTTCAGGACAAGAAGCCCCAGAACAGGGTGGAGACATCCTGGATTGGTGGAGGTATCCCAGATCTTTGACATTTCTTGACAGCAGAGGAAGAATCATTATAATTAGTAGGGACCCAGGGAGGCAGCTCCAGATCAGATAAAGAGACTGGAGTCTCTATGCAAGAGTGAGGATTGGCTTCCAATGACATACTGTTCACTTCTGGAAATCCACATTGTGTATAATTGGCATGACGAGATCTGCACAGCTTAACCCACTCATGTTTCTGTTCTCTCATACTAATCGACATCAGCAGAAGACTCAACCTGAAGTGGGACAGCCAATAACCACTGAGGAGGAGGAGCACTCAGAGGTTGCACCGTCCCATGATGCTCCAGCATCTTCCACCAGCGCAGATACTTACACCTCAATGGGTTGGCTGCAGAATCAGGGTCACAATCTGGTGATAGTACTGCACACATGCTCGAGCACCTGGCTGAGGCTGAGACAGCTGAAGCCTCAGAAAGTCAGAGGACCTTGGGTGGCCAGGCCCTTGCTGAGTCCCAGGCTGACACACAGATAGCTGGGAAAGTATGTTGCGAAGAGGACATGAGCTTGCAGACCGATATAGATAGGTTGAGTGAGCAGGCAAAATTGTGGCAGATGGAGTATAATGTGGGAAAATGTGAAGTTCTTCACTTTGGCAGGAAAAATAAAAAAAGTGCAGTATTACTTAAACAGATTTTGACTGCAGAATTCCGAGGTGCAGAGGGATCTAGATGTTCTCTTGCATGAGTCACAAAAGGTTAGTATGCAGGTACAGCAAGTAATAAAGAAGGCTCATGGAATGCTATCCTTTATTATGAGAGGAATTGAAACTAAAAATAAGGATGTCATACGTCAGTTATGGAGGGCATTGGTGAGACCATATCTCAAATACTGTGTGCAGTTTTGGTCTCCTATTGAAGGAAGAATGTGAATGTGTTGGAGGTGTTTCAGTGAAGGTTTATTAGATTGATACCTGCAAAGAGCATGTTGTCTTATGAGGAAATGTTAGACAAACTGGGCTTCTTATCACTGGAGCTTAGAAGAGTGAGCGGAGACATGATTGAAACATATACGATCCTGAATGGTCCTGACAAGGTGGATGTGAAAAGGATGTTTCCTCTTGTGGGGGCGTCCAGAACTAGGGCGCACTGTTTTAAAATTTTAGTGCAGCGATCCAGAGCAGTTTTTCTCTCTCAGAGGGTTGTGCGACTTTGGAACTCTCTGCCTCAGAAGGTGCGGGAGACGGGGTCTTGAATAATTTTAAGGCGGGGTGGATAGATTCTTGTTAGGCAAGAGAATCACAGTTTATCTGGGGTAAATGGGATTGTGGAATTCGACACACAAACAGTTCAGCCATGATTTTATCGAATGGCGGAAAAGGCTAGAGGGGCCGAATGGACTACTTCTGCTCCTAATTCGTCTATTCACCTAAAGATGAGCCTCTGGTATCGACAGCAAAGAGCATGCTGGAGCTGCAGAATGAGTTAAGGTAACATCTGACAGAGCTGCAAGAGGCAGTGTGCAGCTATGAGTGGAGGATGGAGGAGTCCATCCATGCCATGAGTGCTGCCATGTCTCCAGAATGTGAGAGTATTGCTTCCTCCATTGAGAGGTTGGCAACACTCATGAAGAGGTGCACAGAGACCTGCACACCATCGCCTTGGCCATTAGCTCTATGCAGTACTGGCAAGGTGAGAGAAGGACCAGGTGCCAGGAGACTTCTCCAACTCCTCGTTCAATTCTGGTCAGCAGGGAGGTTCAAGTGAGCCTTGAAAGGAAGGAGGAGAGGCTCACGTCCACAGCTAGGGGCTCCCCTCAGGGCACTGTGAGTGTGGACATGGGCTCCTATGTCCCTCTGCCAGTGATGCCAGCTCCAGTAGCCAAGATGCCTGAAGAGAGTCCTGTACTGGAGACCTCCAGGCCTCAGGCAGTTAGAGGACGGCCACCACTATCATCACAGGTCAAGTGACAGTCTGATCAGCAGCCTGCCTCCAGCCCAGCTGCTGGCAATGTGTTCACACCTTGTTAAAGCACTCATAAACATATAAAGAAAACCACATAGAGACCCTGGGAGTTTCAGTGGTGATTGAAATTAGACATGTGTGGAATCAAATAAATTCTTTTGTTCAAGAAATTAACCTTCTTTAAGCAAATGTGATTATTCCATCATAAATTAATCGTGAGCTGCTGTCTTCATCCTTCCCCTCACTGGAATCCCAATGTCGGCACAGCCCTCACTTGAATATTTTAAAAATTTAATCATGGGATTTTTTTGGGCATCACTGGCTAGGCCAGCATTTATTGCCCATCCCAAATTGCCCTTGAGAAGTTGATGCTGAGCTGCCTTCTTGAACTGCTGCAGTCCATGTGGTGCAGGTACACCCACAGTGCTGTTAGGAAGGGAGTTCCAGCATTTTGACACAGTGACAGTGAATGAACGGTGATATAGTTCCAGGTCAGGACGGAGTGTGGCTTGGAGGGGAACTTTCAGGTGGCGGTGTTCCCATGCAACTGCTCCCTTTGTTCTTCTAGGTGGTGGAGGTCGTGGGTTTCAGGTGCTGTCCGAGGAGACTTGATGCATTGCTGCAGTGCAGCTTGTAGATGATATACACTGCTGCCACTGTGTGTCGGTGGTGGGGGAGTGAACGTTTGTGGATGGGATGCCAGTCAAGCAGGCTGCTTTGTCCTGGATGGTGTCAAGCTTCTTGAGTGTTGTTGGAGCTGCACCTTCCAAGCAAGTGGAGAGTATTCCATCAAAGTCCTGACTTATGCCTTGAAGATGGTGGACAGGCTTTGGGGAGTCAGGAGATGAGTTGCTCGCCACAGGATTCCTAACCGCTGACATGCTCTTGTAGCCACGGCATTTATATGGCTACTCCAGTTCAGTTTCTAGTCAATGGTAGCCGCCAGCATGTTGATAGTGGGGGATTCAGTGATCGTAATGCCATTGTATGTCAAGAGGAGATGGTTAGATTTTCTCTTGTTGGAGATGGTCAGTGACTGGCACTTGGTGCTGAACATTGTGCAATCATCAGTGAACCTCCCCACCTCTAACATTATGATTGAAGGAAGGTCACTGATGAAGCAGCTGAAGATGATTGGGCCTTGGGCACTATCTTGAGGAACGGCTACAGTGAATGTCCTGGAGCTGAGATGATTGACCTCCAACAACCACAACCATCTTCCTCTGTGATAGGTATGACCCAAACCAATGGAGAGTTTTCCTCCTGATTGCCATTGGTTCCAATTTTACTCGGGCTCCTTGATGCCATACTCGGTCAAATGCTTCCTTGATGTCAAGGGCAATCACTCTCTTCTCATCTCTTGAATTCAGATCTTTTGTCCTTGTTGGCTGATGTAATACCAGGTCAGGATGGAATGTGGCTTGGAGGGGTACTTTCAGGTGGTGGTAATGAGGTCAGGATCTGAGTGGTCCTGGTGGAACCCAAACTCAGCATCACTGAGCAGGTTATTCTAAGCAAGTGCCTCTTGATGGCACTGTTTCTGACACCCTCCATCAGTTTACTGATAATTGAGATTCGACCAATTGGGCGGTAATTAGCCAGGTTGCACTTGTCCTTCTTTTTGTGTATAGGACATTCCTGGACATTTTTCCACATTGCCGGGTAGATGTCGGTGTTGTAGCTGTACTGGAACAGCTTGGCTAGGGCACAGCAATTTCTGCAGCACAGGTCTTCAGTATTATGGCCAGAATGTTGTCAGGACCTATAGACTTTGCAGTATCCAATCCCTTCAATTGGTTTTTGATATCACATCGAGTGAATCAAATTGGCTGAAGACTAGCATCTTTCAGAAAGAAACCGAGATGGATCATCCACACTGCACTTCGGGCTGAAGATTGTTGCAAATGCATCAGCCTTATCTTTTGCACTGATGTGTTGGACTACACATCATCAAAGATGGAGATAGTTGTGGAGTCACCTCTTCCAGTTAGTTGTTTAATTATCCACCACCATTGACAACTGGATGTGGCAGGACTGCAGAGTTTTGATCTGATCCGTTGGTTATGAGATCACTTAGCTCTGTCTATCGCATGCTGCTTACGCTGTTGTCATGCAAGTAGTCCTGATTTGTCGCTTCACCAGGTTGACTCTTCATTTTTGAGGTATACCTGGTGCTGCTCCTGGCATGTCCTCCTGCATTCTTCAATGATCCAGGGTTGCTCCCTCGGCTTGATGATAATCTTAGAGTGAGGGATATGCCGGGCCCTGAGGTTACAGATTGTGGTGGATTACAATGCTGCTGCTGATGGTCCACTGCGCCTCATGGATGTCCAGCTTTGCATTGCTAGATCTGTTTGAAATCTATCCCATTTCGCACACTGGTCATGCCACACAACACGATGGAGGGTACCCTCAATGTGAAAATGAGATCTTGTCTCCACAAGGACTGTAGTGCTCACTCCCACCAATACTGTCATGGACAGATCCATCTGCAGTAGGCAGATTGGTGAGGATGAGGTCAAGAACATTTTTCCCTCTTGTTGGTCCCCTCATCACCTGCTACAGGCACAGTCCAGCTCGGCCAACTCTGTCAGTAATAGTGCTACCGAGCCACGCTTGGTGATTTACATTGAAGTCCCCCACCCAGCCTATATTCTGTGCCCATGTCACCCTCAGTGCTTCTTCCAAGTGCTGTTCAACACAGAGGAGTACTGATTTATCAGCTGAGGGAGGGAAGCTGGTGGTGATCAGCAGGTTTCCTTGCCCATGTTTGACCTGATGCCATGAGACTTCATGGATCTGGAGTCTATGTTGAGGACTCTTAGGGAAACTCTCTCCCGACTGTATACCACTGTGCCACCACTTCTACTGGGTCTGTCCTGGCGGTGGGACAGGACATATCCAGGGATGCTGATGGCACTGTCTGGGACATTGTCTGTAAGCTATGATTCAGTGAGCATGATTATGTCAGGGTGTTGCTTGATTGGTCTGTGGGACATCTCTCCCAACTTTGGCACAAGCCCCCAGGACATATACAGTGAATGGCAGGGCCCTGGGGAGTGGTCTTGAGCAGAGAGACCTTGGGGTGCAAGTACATAGTTCCCTGAAAGTGGCATCACAGGTAGACAGGGTGATGATAATCTTAGAGTTATCTAATCTTCATCGGCCGAGGCATTGAGTACAAGAGTTGGTACGTCATGTTACAGTTGTACATAACGTTGGTTAGGCTGTATTTGGAGTACTGTGTGCAGTTCTGATCGCCGCACTACAGAAAAGATGTGATTAAGGTAGAGATGGTGCAGAAAAGATTCACAAGGATGTTGCCTGGTTTGAAGGGCTTGAGCTATAAAGAGAGATTGGATAGGCTGGGTCTGTTTTCCCTGGAGCGAAGGAGGCTGAGAGGGGACATGATGGAGGTATATAAAATTATGAGAGGCATAGATAGGGTAGATAGCCAGAGTCTGTTTCCCATAGTAGGGGTGACTAAAACTAGAGAGCATAGATTTAAGGTGAGAGGGAGGAGGTTTAAAGGGGCTCAAAGGGGTAAATTTTTCACACAAAGAATAGTGGGCATCTGGAATGAGCTGCCAGAGGAGGTGGTGGAGGCAGGAACTGTAGCAATATTTAAGAGGCATCTGGACAGGTACTTGAATGAGCAAGGCATAGAGGGATATGGAATTAATGCAGGAAGGTGGTATTAGTATGGATAGGCATTATGGTCGGCATGGATGCAGTGGGCCGAAGGGCCTGTTTCTATGCTGTATGACTCTATGACTCTATGTTAGTAAGGAGGACTTTGCAGGCTTGACAGGACTGTGTTTGCCGTTGTCGTTTCCAGTACCTCGGTCAATGCCGGGAGGTCCGTCCAGTTTCATTCCTTATCTAAGTATGCAGGCATCATAATTGTTTCCTGGGAAGCGGGCACAAACCTACACAAAATGCTTTGGCTGGTTGCAGATCAGTTGTACATTGATGGAATGGAAGCCTTTCCTGTGGATGAAGGCGGCTGGCTGCTCTGCTGGAGCCTTGATGGCCACATGTGTGCAGTTTATCACACCTTATAACTGGGGGAAATCTAGTGATGACCATCTCTGCCTGACTGTCAGTGTCGGTCCACTAGCGAACATAGTCAGTGGTCCTCTTGAACAGGACATGGGTTACCTCCTTGATGCAGCAATGGCCTGCTGCCTGGGAAACTACACACATGTCCCCAGTGGATCCTTGGAAAAATTAAGAAGCGTAAAGGTTTACTGCCACTCTCATCTTCAGGTCCACTGGCATTGGCATTGGCTGACCCCCAAATCTCATAGGTCATAGCTCATCCTGCAGCAGGATACATAACTCAGTGACTCCCTCACTGCTGAGCTGCAGTCTTCACTGACAATGCCTCTCGGACATTTGGCAGTATCTGATTCAAGTCCAGTACACTCTCTGGTGCAGGTGGGCCCTTCTTGGCATGGCCGGCTGCTGTTGGTCTTGTCATGGAACGTCACAGGCAGGTGCAGAGGCCTCTTGGCCCTCCCTCCATCGGAGGCGCCGCAGCACCCCATGGGGATCCTAAAATACAGTGTGTATGAGGCCCATGCCAAGGAATCAGTGGGCCTCCAAAGCAGTGTCAATGCTGAGAGACCCTGCCTTGTCAGCCTGGTTTTTGCCACTTCTCCTGGCTGAATCCCTGATGGCCCTCAGTGCCCACACTTGCTGATAGTCGACACTTTCATCCAGCAGTATGAGCAGACAAACATCTGACCCAATAACTTGATCACCCCATACACCCACCCAAACTCATGCCCACCCCCCAACCTCACAGGGCACTGGTAACCCTGCTCAGCCGGCACTCCCAACAGCAACACTGACCACCGCCCCCTCCCCCCCACCAGCCCTTGCAGGAGCACCCGAGATACCGACCCCCCCCCTCACCCACCTGCCCCCTTGCAGAGCACCCAAGATACCCATTTGCCGCAGCATTTTCCGCTCATTAGTAAACAATTTTTAAGTAACAATTATATTTAGTTCAGAACTAGAAAATAGATCTTTCAATACTTCCTTAATCCACTTTCGATAATCCTTTGAAAACCTGGTTTGAGACAGTATTGAGGTAAATCTTATGTTTTTTCTCTTTCTCACAGTTAACATTGTGACAATTCTGATTCTGTCCTGTGGAAAGTGCGGTCTCTCCAAATGAATCACTCACTACCGGGTGGCCATGGCAACGGCAGATCTGATGGTGGTTATCATCGATGTGATATTACGCAGGATTAATAACATGTATTTTCCAATTAGTTTCCTGTTTCTGACTCCAGTGTGTACTGTCATGGGTGTCATATACATTGTAACTATAGACTGTTCTGTCTGGTTTACTGTCACCTTCACTTTTGATCGTTATGTAACAACCTGCTGTCAGAATCAACAATCAAAATACAGTACTGAGAAAACAGTGACAGTGGTTATCGTCACTGTGTTTGTGGTGAGCTGTGTGAGAACCATCCCCTTTTACTACATTACTGCACCAGCCTTTATAATTGACAATGTGTCATGACATTTTACTCCATCAGCTGATTATTTCATTTCTCCTTTGTGGAAGGTATATGAGTGGATTGACAGCATCATAACCCCTCTATTACCAATCCTTTTAATTATATTGTTCAATGCTCTAACTGTCAGACACATTATAGTCGCAAATAGAGACCGCAGGGAACTCCGAAGTAACAGTGAGAATCAAAATGATCCAGAGATGAAGATTCGGCGGAAATCCATGATTTTTCTTTTCACTATTTCTGCCAATTTCATACTATTGTGGATGACGTATGTTGTGTATTTGGTAAACTGGCCAGTGATGAACTTTAATTATACCGACAAATATTTCACTGACCCCATATATATTACACAACAAGTTGGGTTTATGCTGCAGCTTCTCAGTTCCTGCACAAACACTTGTATCTATGGACTAACACAGTGGAAATTCAGAGAGGAGCTGAAGAATGGGGTGAAATACTTATTAATAGCGAATGGGAAATTATATCAACTACATGTTCAACATCACTAACTTGAAGCAGGACTGATAGTTTTACAGGTCTTCATGCTTTTATATGCTTGATATTTTGGGGCAGGTCAAGAGCAAATAAAAGATTTTGTATAATTATGCAGACTGGCTAAAATATTAAAGTTGAATTTTACTGTCGCAAATGAAAGGTAAAGTCTGTGGAATGGAGTCACATGTATCTTACATGAAATATTCCAGTGTTAATTTTGTTACAGGATTTGTGGAGTTGCAGCAACCGCACACCACCAGAAATCATCAGATTCATTCCCCATAAAGGAGAGAGGAAGCTAAAAATATAAAAAACATGTTCCAACATGCATTACAATTCACGATTGGATCAGCACATGTAAACTTTTCTTATTCAACAACAAATTCACATAGTTTAAAAGATAACATTGAAGAAAAAGAATTCTCATATAAAGGTCAAAATGGGATTTAATATTAGGGAAGCATCTGTTCATTGCCGGTATTCCCGACAGTCATTCACGGTTTGATCTCATATTTGTTACCCAAGTCCCAGTGAAACGTACTTGAATGTATCTGCTGGACAACTGGATCATGCTGGATTACATTTAACTAGCCTCATTTTCCTCGAAACATCCCTTTCTCCAATGTCATCCTGGAATGCAGAGTAAACCCCCCACATCTCTCCACCAATAACCAAGTCTTCTTAATCTCCACTGCCCACAATCTCCTCCTCCATCACCTTTAGCAGCAAGTGTGTGAAGTTATTTTCCACTAAACTCGAGAACATCCGTCATCTGCTTTTGTAGAAAGCCACCTTCACTTCCCCACCTCACCAAACCTATTCCAGGATCCCCCTGTACTGGCCGTGAACAGAATGCTTTTACCAATTTCTCTTGTATCTCCCCTCAAACACTATTTGAATCCATCTTGTCCATGAAACCCACCTCCTGCTGCATTGAGCTTATTTCCACTCACTACTAAACCATTCATCTTCTGTTCCTTGTCCCAATATTATTTGTTACTAAATGACTGACTCTCTTCTCACATGTGCCCATTCCCTTTCGAAACAGCTATTGTCAGCACTTCCCCAACAGCCAATCTTCAACTCCTCTGTTCTTCCAAACTACATGGTGAACCAACCTTTTCTCTTCAAATCCCTTCAACATGTGGTTGCCTCCCAAATCCGTGCATGTTTCCAACAATTCCATATTGAATCTCTTCAATAGATTTTATACCCCTGACACAATACTGAAACAGTCCTAACCTGCTTACAGACACCCCGCCATTTTTCCAGTAAGTAGTAAAAGGGTGAGGCACGGTCCAAATCTTCCAGGAGCTGGATCCGTGTCCTCACATATGCACTTTGGGACGCTACGAGCTGCAGGTCCCTCAGCGCGCCCCTCTTCTCTTTGTACACCTGCCACAGGGCCGGGACCACGACAGCATGACTGAAGCGGGACTCCATGTTGACCATCTCCCTCTCTAGGTGCCTGATCTCCGCTTCCTGCATCTTGGTTGACACCTTCACGTACTCCTGACGGAAGACACGGATGTGAATCGTGCCTTATCTCACCATCGCCTCAAGTAGGGGAAGTTCCCTTCTTCCTTCACCAGTTGGCCCAGAATCAACGAACGAATCCCGGAATCACTCGTCCTCCAGCAGTCAGTTGTTAAAGTGCCAGTACACGGACCCCGCCTGCGTACTGAGCGGAGTGAACTCCACCCACACCCGGCGGTGGTCTGAGCATGGCACCAGCCACATGGAGGCCACCGAAATGCGGGAGACATACGTGTGCAAAATGTAGAGGCAGTCGATTCGGGACCCTCCTCCTCCAGACCTCCAGGTGAAGGCGCTGGAGTCAGTATGGAGATTCTGCCAGATGTCCACCAAGAGCTGATCAGCTCCCTCAACTTCTGCACCAATGATTGGCCTGCTGGGGACCGGAGCAATCTCCCACTTTGAAGGTACTGTTAATATCCCCCCCCAAGGATGATGCTTTCACTGCTATCGATAGAGCTCAAGAGAGCGGACACTTCTTCACAGAAGCGCACTTACAACGTGCCAGGCCTGGGTGTGTCCATGTTCACAAAGCAGTGCGAGGCTGGCAATGGTTATCTTCATGTCAAAGGTACTTAAAAATCGTCACCGACACCTCACTGTGAGGAGAGAGCGGAAGTGCACCTGGCCCTCCACTCCTCCAGCAACCCATTGAGGAACGCATTAAACTGGCACCTCGCAACCAGTTTCATGCCCGCGCCTTTCCCTGCTTTCTTGAGGGCAGCACAGATGGACCGGATTATCAGCGCCAGATTCGACCAGCTGAACTTTATTGCGGCAGCCCCTGCACGCTGCGAGGCAATCGCAGAGTTCTGCCTTGGGGATGAGAGGAGACTCAGTGGGAGGCATGTGAGACTCCACTGCCTCACTGGCAATGGAATCAAAGTCATCCTCCATTCTCCACATTGAGTCCCCATCCTCCACTGGCTCATCGCCACCAGCGGCCGACACACCCACCACACACTGTGGGGCAGATGTCCTGGCCACGCCAGCTTGTCCCGCCTCCATCACAATCCCACCCCCAGGATCGATGATGGAGGAGTCCTCTCTGGGTTTTACTGTGGAACTGGAGCCTATGGGCGCCAGTGGTTCAGGACCCCCCTCCACCTCCATCCCCAGGCCAATGAGCCAGTTGCAGGGGAGATGGAAGTTCCCGACTCTGGAAAACCAGCCAGAGCCGAGACCAGAGGCGGAGAGGGGTGGCTATCTCCCATCCCGCCAGCACCTACAGGTCCAGCAGACAGGTAATTACACAAATTGGCCTCCAGGTCGGGTACATCCTGGGAGGCAGCGTCAGACTGTTGGGAGGGCAGCCCCTCACAGGTCTTGCCCCCGCCCAGGACTCCTGACCCATCGGCCAAAGGAATAATTTCTCCTGTGGGGTCCACACACTCCCTTCTCAAGGTTGGGCCCCCCACCTCAGGAGTTGACAAGAATACAGGGGCATCTCCCCCTCCCTCCGTTCCGAGGGGTGGAGGGTTCCCGCCCAGGGCTCAAGGCCCAGATCATGCTGGTGGCAAGTGCAGCCTGAGGACCCAGGGTAGAAGATTGGTCCCGTGGTTCAGGGCCTTCTTCAGAGGAGGGAACTCTCCTCCTCTTATTTTGGGAAGGGCGCGGAGACTCAGAGACCTCCATCTCAGTAGAGGGCTCAGCTTCGTCCTCCACGCCCCCTTGCCCAGGATTTTGGGCACGAGCTGAGTCGCTGGGCAGGTGGGCTCCCCTGGATCAGCCACGAGGGCTGAGCTCAGGCTCAGGACGTTTTTTCCATGCCCAGGGGACGCGCCTTCTGTTGTTTTGTTTTGCACTGTGAAGACCACAGCCTCTGGAACCGCCTGAGTTGTGGTCACTACAGGTGTAGGGGGAGTAGGTAGAGGTGCAGTGGTGCCACCCTGGGCCGCTGAGGTGGGGTTGGTGGCCCGGAGGTTGGGGCAGCTCTTCCGAAAATACCCCACACCCTTGCAAGCCTGGCACAGCACCCCTTCCGAGGTCCAGAAGATGAGGTAGGCCGCCCCCAGGAACTCCACAATAAACTGGCCCTCTGTTAACTCCTCCCATGCTAACTGCATAAAGAGTTGGCGGCAGAAGAAGTAGACATGACGCAGGCTGTTCTCCTGAAGACCGAGCGGGACTGGGGTGAGCCCAGTCTTTACCTCTCCCAGCTGAGGATGGAGGAGCTCACCAGGAATGAAGGGCGGGACATTTGATACAATGACCCGTTGTGCAGTGGCCTCCAGGGGGTTCACTGGCAGAAAGATCCCATCCACGGTGAGCCCCTTGCTCAGGGCCAGGGACACTGCTCACTCATTCTTCAGGAAAAACACAGCTTTCCCATATATTTTAGAGGCAGCAACAATGGCCGATGGGCCGACAAACTCAGCCATTGCTTTTTCGCTTGCCTCTAGCGTCATGTTCAGGTGGATGTTCCTTTTGACCCCATGCTGAGACGTTATAAATGCAAAAGGTGACGGGGCAACAGCAGCTGCAGCAGCATATGTGTGGGAGGGCCTCGCCACCAGTGAAGACGTGCTTGCCATGGGGTCTAAGAGCCACGCCCATCCCTAAGAAACAAAGTAAATTGACATAATTGAAACAAAAACAAACAAACTTCTTGTTTGCGGCACAGTGGTACAGTGGTTAGCACCGCAGCCTCACAGCTCCAGCGACCCGGGTTCAATTCTGGGTACTGCCTGTGTGGAGTTTGCAAGTTCTCCCTGTGTCTGCGTGGGTTTCCTCCGGGTGCTCCGGTTTCCTCCCACAAGCCAAAGACTTGCAGGTTGATAGGTAAATTGGCCATTAGCAATTGTCCCGAGTATAGGTAGCTGGTAGGGAAATATAGACAGGTGGGGATGTGGTAGGAATATGGTATTAGTGTAGGATTAGTATAAATGGGTTGTTGATGGTCGGCACAGACTCGGTGGGCCGAAGGGCCTGTTTCAGTGCTGTATCTCTAATCTAATCTAAAATGATGTGGGAGTAGAGGAGGATAGGGTTAAGAAGATAAAGGAAAAGGGGAGGATAGGTGACTGAGTGGAGGAAGGAAGAGAAAAGCTGCGAAGGAGTTCGCTCCAACTGCTTGTTGGAAGACCTTAATACAGTCAGTCCAAAACTGTTAGTTGTCTTCCAGTTGGGAGAGGCTTCTTCGCCCGAGACGGCTGGAGCCGCCTGGTACTCTCCTCTTCCAATTCTTCACAAAGAGTCTTTACCCAGGCAACTCCAGCTGTCCCGAGCAGGCAGTTGGGGTGGGGAGGGAGCTCCCTGTGTGCAAGCAGCAATACAAATACAGGGGCCCCCTACCGGATTTGCAACCCCATCTCTGAGTCTTCCAGTCTCTTCTCCCTTCCCCAAACAGTTCAAACTTAGAGTCTATCTGGTACTCTAACATCCACCTCTCCAAAAAGAATTGCAGCCTTCCTTGATGAATTCACTTGTTCTGTCTCTCTACTCTGCAGTTTCTCCACTCTGCAGTTTCTCCTCTCCAGTAACTCCAGTCTCCTCTCTCCACTCTGCAGTCTCCACTCTGCAGTTACTCCAGTCTCCTCTCTCCACTCTGCAGTCTCCACTCTGCAGTTACTCCAGTCTCCACTCTCCACTCTGCAGTCTCCACTCTGCAGTTACTCCAGTCCCCTCTCTCCACTCTGCATGTCTTGACACTTCAGTTACTCCAGTCTCCTCTTTCCACTCTGCAGTCTCCACTCTGCAGTTACTCCAGTCTCCTCTTTCCACTCTGCAGTCTTGACACTTCAGTTACTCCAGTCCCCTCTTGCCACTCTGCAGTCTCCCCTCTCCAGCTACCCCAGTCTCCTCTTTCCACTGTGCAGTCTCCACTCTGCAGTTACTCCAGTCTCCACTCTGCACTCTCCAGTCTCCTCTCTCCACTCTGCAGTCTCCTCTCTCCAGTTACTCCAGTCCCCTCTCTCCACTCGGCAGTCTTGACACTTCAGGTACTCCAGTCTCCTCTCTCTACTCTGCAGTCTCCTCTCTCCAATCTGCCGTCTCCTCTCCCCACTCTGCAGTCTCCACTCTGCAGTTACTCCAGTCTCCTCTCTCCACTCTGCTGTCTCCTCTCCCCACTCTGCATTCTCCACCCTGCAGTTACTCCAGTCTCCTCTCTCTACTCTGCAGTCTCCACTCTGCCGTTACTCATGTCTCCTCTTTCCGCTCTGCAGTCTCCACTCTCCAGTTACTCCAGTTCCCTCTCTCCACTCTGCAGTCTCCCCTCTCCAGTTACTCCAGTCCCCTCTCTCCACTCTGCAGTCTCCTCTCTCCACTCTGCAGTCTCCACTCTGCAGTTACTCCAGTCTCCACTCTCCACTCTGCAGTCTCCACTCTGCAGTTACTCCAGTCTCCACTCTGCACTCTCCAGTCTCCACTCTGCACTCTCCAGTCTCCACTCTGCAGTTACTCCAGTCTCCACTCTCCACTCGACAGTCTCCCCTCTCCAGTTACTCCAGTCTCACTCTGCACTCTCCACAGTCTCCACTCTGCAGTTACTCCAGTCTCCTCTCTCCACTCTGCAGTCTCCCCTCTCCAGTTACTCCAGTCTCACTCTGCACTCTCCACAGTCTCCACTCTGCAGTTACTCCAGTCTCCACTCTCCACTCTGCAGTCTCCCCTCTCCAGTTACTCCAGTCTCCTCTCTGCACTCTCCAGTCTCCACTCTGCAGTTACTCCAGTCTTCTCTCTCCACTCTGCAGCCTCCACTCTCCACTCTGCAGTCTCCCCTCTCCAGTTACTCCAGTCTCCTCTCTCCACTCTGCAGTCTCCCCTCTCCAGTTACTCCAGTCTCACTCTGCACTCTCCACAGTCTCCACTCTGCAGTTACTCCAGTCTCCTCTCTCCACTCTGCAGTCTCCCCTCTCCAGTTACTCCAGTCTCACTCTGCACTCTCCACAGTCTCCACTCTGCAGTTACTCCAGTCTCCACTCTCCACTCTGCAGTCTCCCCTCTCCAGTTACTCCAGTCTCCACTCTGCACTCTCCAGTCTCCACTCTGCAGTTACTCCAGTCTCCTCTCTTCACTCTGCAGCCTCCACTCTCCACTCTGCAGTCTCCCCTCTCCAGTTACTCCAGTCTCCACTCTGCACTCTCCAGTCTCCACTCTGCAGTTACTCCAGTCTCCTCATTCCGCTCTGCAGTCTCCTCTCTCCAATCTGCAGTCTTGACTCTCCAGTTACTGCAGTCTCCACTCTGCAGTTACTGCAGTCTCCTCTCTCCACTCTGCAGTCTTGACTCTCCAGTTACTGCAGTCTCCACTCTGCAGTTACTCCAGTCTTCTCTCTGCACTCTCGAGTCTCCTCTCTCTACTCTGCAGTCTTGACTCTCCAGTTACTCCAGTCTCACTCTGCACTCGCCACAGTCTCCACTCTGCAGTTACTCCAGTCTCCACTCTCCACTCTGCAGTCTCCCCTCTCCAGTTACTCCAGTCTCCACTCTGCACTCTCCAGTCTCCTCTCTCTACTCTGCAGTCTCCTCTCTCCACTCTGCAGTCTACTCTCTCTACTCTGCAGTCTCCTCTCTCTACTCTGCAGTCTCCTCTTTCCACTCTCCAGTCTACTCTCTCCACTCTGCAGTCTCCTCTCTCCACGCTGCAGTCTACTCTCTCTACTCTGCAGTCTCCTCTCTCCACTCTCCAGTCTTCTCTCTCCACTCTCCAGTCTCCTCTCTCCACTCTGCAGTCTCCACTCTGCAGTTCAGTTACTCCAGTCTCCTCTCTCCACTCTGCAGTTACTCCAGTCTCCTCTCTCCACTCTGCAGTTATTTATTTTATTTAGAGATACAGCACTGAAACAGGCCCTTTGGCCCACCGAGTCTGTGCTGACCATCAACCACCCATTTATACTAATCCTACACTAATTCCATATTCCTACCACATCCCCACCTGTCCCTATATTTTCCCTACCACCTACCTATACTAGGGGCAATTTACAATGGCCAATTTACCTATCAACCTGCAAGTCTTTGGCATGTGGGAGGAAACCGGAGCACCCGGAGGAAACCCACGCAGACACAGGGAGAACTTGCAAACTCCACACAGGCAGTACCCAGAATTGAACCCGGTCGCTGGAGCTGTGAGGCTGCGGTGCTAACCACTGCGCCGGAGAAGAGTTACTCCAGTCTCCTTTCTCAATTCTGCAGTCACCACATTCTCCTCTCCAGTTGCTGTTGCAGTAGCACATGTGCAGCTGTTCCCCCTGATTACACACAGGAAATGCTCCACAAACTGCTCAGCCAATCCCGTGCTGTACCTGCTCTGGGAGTGTTTGATGGGACAGTGTAGAAAGAGCTTTACTCTTCATGTTCTTCAACGGAAATCTATGTTTTGAAGAGTCATTGATGGGGACATGTCGAGTGTGCCTGGCTCCATTTAACACATCCTGCAACTGCCTTGGAGAAGTTAAGGGAACAGATCAGCTCTCTCACATTGGTGGATGTCTGGTGGAATCTCCATTCTGACTCTAGTGCCTTCACATGGAGCTCTGGAGGAGGAGGCTCTCGATTGACTCCCTCTACATTTCATAGGCGTACGTCTCCTGCATCTCAGCAGCCTTCATGCAGTTGGTGACGTGCTCGGAGCTGCTGGCTGAGAATGGGTACTTCGCTGTGTTGGATCACTGTGTTTTTGGTGGAGTAACACGTACTCTACCCGACCCCATCAATGACTCATTGAAACATCGATTTCTATGGCGAACAGGGCCCTGCCCCATTGCAGCCTACACATGCAGTGTTATATTCCTTCTGCACTGTCCCATCAAACATGCCCAGGACAGGTACACCACAGGTTAGATACGGAGTGAAGCTCCCTCTACACTGTCCCATCAAACACTCCCATGACAGGTACAACACAGGTTAGATACGGAGTAAAGCTCCCTCTACACTGTCCCATCAAACACTCCCAGGACAGGTACAACACAGGTTAGATACGGAGTAAAGCTCCCTCTACACTGTCCCATCAAACACTCCCAGGACAGGTACAACACAGGTTAGATACGGAGTAAAGCTCCCTCTGCACTGTCCCATCAAACACTCCCATGACAGGTACAACACAGGTTAGATACGGAGTAAAGCTCCCTCGACACTGTCCCATCAAACACTCCCAGGACAGGTACACCACAGGTTAGATACGGAGTAAAGCTCCCTCTACACTGTCCCATCAAACACTCCCATGACAGGTACAACACAGGTTAGATACGGAGTAAAGCTCCCTCTACACTGTCCCATCAAACACTCCCAGGACAGGTACAACACAGGTTAGATACGGAGTAAAGCTCCCTCTGCACTGTCCCACCAAACACTCCCAGGACAGATAGAGCACTGGGTTGGCTGCAGGGTGGAGCTCCCTCTACACTGTCCCATCAAACACTCCCAGGACAGGTACAACACAGGTTAGATACGGAGTAAAGCTCCCTCTGCACTGTCCCACCAAACACTCCCAGGACAGATAGAGCACTGGGTTGGCTGCAGGGTGGAGCTCCCTCTACACTGTCCCATCAAACACTCCCAGGACAGGTACACCACAGGTTAGATACAGAGTAAAGCTCCCTCTACACTGTCCCATCAAACACTCCCATGACAGGTACAACACAGGTTAGATACGGAGTAAAGCTCCCTCTACACTGTGCCATCAAACACTCCCATGACAGGTACAACACAGGTTAGATACGGAGTAAAGCTCCCTCTACACTGTCCCATCAAACACTCCCAGGACAGATAGAGCACTGGGTTGGCTGCAGGGTGGAGCTCCCTCTACACTGTCCCCATCAGACACTCCCAGGACAGGTACAGCACGGGATTGGCTGGGCAATTCATGAGGCACTTCCTGTCTGCAATCAGCAGGAGCAGCTGCAAGTGTGTTGCTGCACTGCAACTGGAGACTGGAGTAACTGGGGAGAAGTGACTGTAGAGTGGAGAGAGCTGCAATTTACAACTTTAACTGTGGAGCTGTTGCTATCTTACAAAAACAGAGAAGAGCTGCAAGTTATTTTGGAGAGGTGGGTGTTGGAGCACCAGAGAACTGTTTGTTGCTTGGACTGTTGGGGGACGGAGGAGGTGCCAGAAGATCCAGGGGTGGTGCTGCCAACTTCTATAGGGAGTCCCTATACTTGCTGTTGTGTTTACCTTCCATCCTGCACAAAGGGGGCTCCCTCCTCACCCCCAACTATGTGGGTCAGGACAGCTGGAGCTGCCTGGCTGAAGACAGTCTTTATTGAACAGAAGGAAAAGGAGAGAACCGAGCGGCTCTAGCCGACCCAGGCGAAGAACCCTCCCCTAACTGAAAGACTGGATTGTAGACTCTGCAGCAAGTTGCTCCAACCACCAATTGAACATTAACATCCTCGCAGCCCTTCTCTCCCTTCCATCACTCGGCCACCTATCCTCTCCTCTGCTTGTCCTTTTCAGCCCTATCCTCCTCTACTGCCATGCTCCCAGCAACCCCCCACCCCATCATATTGCTTCTGTTTAAATGAAAACTGTTGTGTGCTTTGTTTCTTAGGGTTGGGCTTGGCTCTTCGACCCCATGGCAAGCCCCTCTTCGCCAGTGCCAGGGCCTTCTCACGCATATGCTGCTGCGGCTGCTGCAGTTGTTCCCCCGTCACCATTTGCACTGGTAACATCGAAGCATGGGGTCAAGAGCTACGTCCACCCCAATATGTCAATAAAGGTATGCGTGAAGGCAATGGCTGAGGTTGTCGGCCCTTCGGCCATTGATGCTACCTCTAAAATGTACGGGAAGGCTGTGTTATTCCTGAAGACCAAGCGGGTGGTGTCTCTGGCCCTGAGCAAGGGGCACACTGTGGACAGGAACATTCTGCCAGTGGACCCCCTGGAAGCCACTGCGCAATGGGTCATTCTGTTGAATGTCCCACCCTTCATTCCTGGTGAACTCCTCCTTCCCCACCTGCACCATCAGAGGGAAGAAAAGACAGGGCTCACCCCAGTCCTGCTCGGTCATCAGGAGAACGGCCTCCGGCATGTGTACTCCTTCCACCGCCAGTTATTTATGCAGCACGCGCGGGAGGAGGTCACGGATGGCCATTTCAATGTGGAGTTCTAGAGGATGGCATCCCTCGTCTTCTGGACCTTGGACGGGGCGCGGTTCCATGTTTGCAAGGGGGTGTGGGGCATGTTCGTAAGAACTGCCCCAACCTCCCGGCTGCCAATCCACCGTGGCGGCCCAGCTGGTGCCGCTGCACCTCCTCCCACTCCCCCTACACCTCCACCAGACACCTTTCAGTCGGTGCCGGAGGCTGTGGTTTTCACGGCCTCTAGTGGGGAGAGAGGTGCCCGTCCAAGTGGAGGGAAGGCGCAGAGGGAAAATAAACATTGAGAGGAGCATCCCCTGGACACCGTGGCAGAACCCGAGCTCAACCCAAGGCCCTCAAACGGTGAATCCATCTGCCCCAGGGCAGGGCTCAGGCCCAGGGTGACCAGGCAAAAGGTGGGTGCGGCGGCAGAGGCCCCTGATGACATGGAGGTCTCTGAGCCTCCGTGCCCCTCCTGAAATAAGAGGAGGTGATGTCCCTCCTCTGAAGAAGGCCCTGAACCATGGGATCCATCACCTGGCGTGGGTCCTCAGACTCCCCCTACCCCCAGCATGATCAGGGCCTCGAACCCTGGGCTGGAACCCTCCACCCCTTGGAACGGAGGTGGGGCAGATACCCCTGTAGTCTTGTCAACTCCTGAGGTGGGGGACCCGCTCTTGGTAGGGGAGTCTGTGGACCCCACGGGCGAAATCATTCCTTTGGCTGATGTGTCAGGTGTCCTGGGTGAGGGAGAGACCTGTGAGGGTGAGACCTGTGAGGGGCCGCCCTCCCAACAGCCTGACGCTGCCGCCCGGCATATACCCAACCCAGAGGCCAATCTGTGTAATTCCTTGTCTGCTGGGCCTGTGGGTGCTGATGGAATGGGAGATCGCCTCCTCTCTCCACCTCCGGTCCGGGCTCTGGCTGGATTTCTGGAGTCGGGCACTTCCATCTCCCCTGGACCACTCATTGGCCTGGGGACGGAGGTGGATTGGGGTCCTGAATTGCTGGCGCCCACAGGCTCCAGTTCCATTCTGGAACCCAGAGAGGACTCCTCCGCCATCGATCCTGGGGGTGAGATCATGACAGAGGAGGGACCAGTTGGCGCGGCCGGGATGTCCGCCTCACAGTGTGTGGTGGGTGTGTCGGCCGCTGGCGGTGACGAGCCGGAGGAAGATGGGGACTCGATGTGGGGCACAGAGGACAATCTTGATTCCATTGCCAGTGAGGTGGTGGAGTCCCTCGTGCCTCTCACCGAGTCTCCTGGATTCTGCAACTCCGGGATTTCCTCGCGGTATGCAGGGGTTGCTGCAATGAAGTGCAGCTGGCCCTCGGCCATTGGTCGAATCTGGCGCTGATCATCCGGTCCGTCTGTGCCGCCCTCAAGAAAGTGGGGAAGGGTGCGAGTGTGAAACTGGTTGAGAGGCGCCAGTTAAACGTGTTCCTCAATGGAGGAATGGAGGGCGAGGTGCACTTCCGCTCCCTCCTCACAGTCAGGTGATGGTGACGGTTTTTAAGTACCTTTGACATGAAAATGACCATAGCCAGCCTCAACATCAACGGCAGCAGGGGGTCTCACTGTAGATTTGACAACCTTTCAGTCCTCAGGGAAGGGAGATATGCGGTGTGCTTTCTGCAGGAAACGCACACCATTCCAGGAGATGAAGCTACCTGGCTCCTGGAGTGGCAAGGTGTGGTCTACATGAGTCACCTCACCCCTATTTCTAGTGGGGTGGCTATCTTGTTGGCCCTGACGTTTCAACCGGAGATCTTGGGGGTCATGGAGCTCGTGCTGGGCCGCATGCTCAATGTCACCGTTTGCCCGGGTAGCGTGCCGTTCCACTTTGTGAACGTGTACGTGCCCAGGCCAGGCGCATTTGAAGAAGTGTCTGCTCTCTTCAGCTCCGTCGATAATGGCGAGTGCATCATCCTTGGGGGGTGCGGGTGGGATTTTAACTGTCCCCTCGAGGTGGGGGATCGCTCCAGTCCTCAGCGCAGCCAAGCATTGGTTGAGACGTTGAGGGGACTGGTCAGCTCCCTCAGCTTGCTGGATATCTGGCGGAATCTCCATCCCGACTCCAGCGCCTTCACGTGGAGGTCTGGAGGAGGAGGCTCCCGAATTGACTGCCTCTACTTTTCACCATACCATGGTGGGATGTGGGCAAGACTCACATCCGTGTCTTCTGTCAGGAGTATGTGAAGGGGTCGGCCAAGAGGCAGGAAGCCGAGATCGGGCGCCTAGAGAGGGAGGTGCTGGACTTGGAGTCCCACCTCGGTCATGCTGTCGTGGACCTGGCCCTGTGGCAGGCGTACAAAGAGAAGGAGGGTGCCCTGAGGGACTTGCAGCTTGTAGGATCCCGAGGCGCGTACGTGAGGTCATGGATCCAGATCCTGGAAGATTTGGACCGCACCTCACCCTTCTTCTACTTGCTGGAAAAATGGCGGGGGGTCCGTAAGCATCTCGCTGACCTGCTGGCTGATGACGGATCCTCCATCACAGATCCGGAGGGAATGGGCCTCCTGTCCGTACCTATTACAGTGTGTTGTTCTCTCCGGATCCGTCCAGCGAGGACGTGCGCAGAGTATTGTGGGGGGACCTGCTGAAGGTCAACCCAGAGGACGGCGAAGGTTTGGAGGCTCCGCTCACATTGCTGGAACTGATCGGCGCTCTCCACCAGCTCACGAGGGGCAAATCCCCGGGGCTGGACAGGCTGACCGTGGAGTTCCTCAGGGTGTACTGAGACATCTTTTTGGACGATTACGCGCGGGTCCTGGGGGAAAGCCTGGTGACTTGGGAGATGCCCCTCTCGTGGCACAGGGCAGTCATCATCCTGCTGTCGAAGTGGGGTGATCTCCGCCTGCTTAAGAACTGGTGACCTCCTAAGCACAGATTGTAAGATCTTTGCCCGGGCTATGTCTACCTGCCAGGGCACCGTGTTGGCCCACATGATCCATTGCGATCAGTCCTACATAGTCCCGGGCCAGTCCATCCAGGACAGCATCCACCTGGTCCAGGACCTGATCCATCTTTCCCAGAGGACTGGTCTGTTGGTCCCCTTTCTCTCCCTCGATCAGAAGAAGATGATCGACAGGGAGAATCACAAATATCTTTTCTGGACTCTGTGTGCATTCAGACTGGGGCCGCATTTTGTGGCTTTTATACACTGCCACAGAGTGTCTGGTTAAAGTTAATGGGTCCTTGACAGCGCCCTTTCGCTTTGGCAGAGGATTACATCAGGGATGCCCATGTCCAGCCAATTATATACCAATTGTGTAGAGCCATTCGTGCGCCTGCTTCGCAGGATGTTGATGGGTTTAGCTCTGCATGGGCTGGGCATGCGGATCATCCTCTCCGCGTACGCCCAGTGACGGTCACAGATCCCATTGAATTGTGGAGGATGCGCGAGTGCCAGCAGATCTTTTCTGCTGCATTCTCCGCGCGGATCAATTGGGAGAATTGTTCCGGACTCCTGATGGGTCAGTGGTGGCTGGACTCCATGCCAGAGGAGTTGACAACTTTTGCGTGGAGCACCACGCACCTCCTCTATCTGGGAGTCAACCTGCGCCCTGCTGAGGAAGCCTGGCTGGAAAACTGGCAGGAGTTGGAGGCGAAAGTGACCACTCGGCTGGGCCCTGCACAGGACTGCTCCGAGTGCTTTCCTACAGGGGCCGAGCACTGGTCGTAAACCAACTGGTGGCCTTGATGCTGTGGTACCAGTTGGTCACTTTGGTCCCATCCCCTGCATTTGCACCTGAAGAAACTTGACAATATCTTCTGGGGCAAGAGGAAACACTGGGTCTCTGCCGCAGTCCTGAGTCTCCCGATCGAGGAGGGCGGCCAGTCGCTGGTGTGCATCCGCACCCAGGCTGCGACTCTCCGCCTTCTAACCCTGCAGAGATACCTGTACGTTGAATCTCCTCCCAGATGGTGTGCGCTGGCGATGTTTTTGTTTCTGCCGGGGTACTGCCTTCAAGATGACATGCAGCTTCTGGTGGAGAATGTTAGCAACTGAGGATGTTGCCTGTCTTTTACTTGGATTTATTCAGAGTCTGGAACAGAGTCGCCTCCAGTCAGGGTGCTCCCCCACCAGTGAAGGAGAGTGCCTCGGCTGTCCGGGCAGCTGGCTCCGGGGATGGACTGACGGGCGGAGGAGTAGCTGAAGCTGCAGGATGCCCCTCGATACTCCTCACTGCAGGCGATGAGGGGGTTCGGGAGTGTGGAGCGCTCCTGGCTGAGCTGACCCCCACTCGGCCAGAACTGCTCATTGGACCCAGGCCCCAAAGCCCTCCTCGGAAGCAGGTCCCACAGAAGCTGAGCCGCCTCTCAGAAATGCCCTTCATGCCATTCTACACGGAGCAGAGGGGTTTCCTCTACGGGCTGCTCCTGCACACTCTCCATGTCCTCACCCTCGTCTGCCGCCTGGACATGCCGTAGTGGTCTGTGTTGTCATCTTACGACGAGGGGAAACCCTGGTGGAGGTCTCTCAGTGTGGGACACCTCCCCGTTTACATCGAGGACCTGGGTGGAGGGTGCTACACAGGGCAGTCCCATGCAATCGACTTTTAAGTCGGTTCATAGACTCCCAGGCCACCTGTAATTTCTGCAGCCTGGACGAGTCTGTGTTCCATGTTTTTATAGAGTGTGCAAGGATGCTGTCCCTCTTTGAGTATTTAAGGGGCTGCTCCTCAGGTTTTGGCTGCATTTCAGTCCCATGCTCCTGATCTTTGGGCACCTGGTGCGGAGGGGCGTGGGCCAGGAGGAGGATCTCCTCGTCTGGCTGTTCCTGGGCCTGGCCAAGATGGCAATTCACAGGTCCAGGCTGCAGGCCATCGGGCAATCCGTCCACTCTGATTGCCTGCCCCCCCTCCGTGGTTAAGTTCGCGCCCAGGTGTCCCTGGAGAAGGAGCATGCAGTGTCTGCCAGTTCGCTTGAGGCCTTCCGCAACCGGTGGGCACCATAGGGACTGAAGTTAATCATTGATGCCGAGAATGGCATTTTAATTTGTGTTTTGTATTATTTATTTGTTTTTAATAGAGTTATTTATTTAAAATGTATATAAAGGAGGGCGTGGGAACAAAGGCCCCCTCAAGCAAAATAAAAGGTGCCTGGGGTATAAAGGCCACCTTAAACAAAAACGGGGTCAGATAGAGAGTAATGCACCCCCAGAATTAAAAAGGGAAAAAAGGGTTAGATACAGCAAATACTTAAAAAAAAGAAAAAAAGAGAAATAATAAGGGTTAGATACAGACTAAATCATCCACTACATGACCTACTAGACACTCTGTGGGTCTGATGCAAAGTGTATCAGCTTCCAATCTGGCTGAACAAACCCGTTTCAGTGAGATATCTTGAACCTCGAAGGGTCAGAGTGCTGTCACTCTGGGACCCCTGTCTTATCTCAGTCCCTTTCTGAATGTGTTATTCTGAACATTCAGAGATTCCCTGCAGTGATCTCCTCTTCCCATTTCCTGTAATTCCCACATCTTCTCCCAGCCTCAATCCACCCTCAAACACACTGTCCTCACAAACACTGATCCTAAAGAGAAACAAGACACGGATATGAAGCAGTGATCAATGCAATAAGTTTTATTTCTGAGCACAGCCCATTATTCAGACAGCAGTCATACAGGGTCAGGGGTTACAGGACCTAAACATTCAAACAGAGCCGTTTCCCAGGAACAAAGGTTTCATTCAGTGAGAACTTGGAGAGCTCGGGCTGGTGGGAATCCCTCACTGCATCGTTCCCTATTTCAGTCTGTAACATCGGCGCCCATGGCGGCAGAAAAGTTGGACATGCTCCTCGTC